>NC_059389.1:20769473-21079868 GCF_019703515.2 Myxocyprinus asiaticus | reverse complement strand
CATGTGAAAATAATGAGTGCCGAATTTGCAGCAAGTTTGCCAGAACTCTCGATTTTTGTAAGGGATGCTTCTGTTTAGGTTTAGGTAAGAAATTAGACTTTATGGTTAGGTTTAGTTTTGGGTAAAAGGTTAAACATCATTGTTTGTTGTTTCGTTAATTTTTTTCTATGGGAATAAAAGTCGTACGTTTTTGTATGAGCCAACTCATACGATTTCTTACAATTTCTCCATCTCGTACTATTATTACAATTTGTCATGAAACTGCGTTCGGGAAACATATGAAGACTTGACTAACTTTGGTTCCAACAGAGTCTGATGTTAGCATGTTGCTAAGCTAACAATACACTTAACAGCAAAATTAACTTGTCTCGCACACAAATATTGGATGACTACTCTAAATACTACAAAAACAATACAGTGTAAAATGTGTAGGGACTAACTCATTTATATAAATCGTCTGATCAAATGATTCACTACAATCACATGGACTTCCCAATACAGGACAGGACATTTTAGGAGAGCACCTATTGCCTCAGTTCTCTCGACTGTAAAGCTATGTGCGCATACATTGTGTCATAAAAACTGCCACTACCATTAGTTATTTACTTCTCAACCATGAAGTTCATTAGGACATGTACATGATGGCTTTAACATTCACCTAGAATCTGAACTCGGCCTTCGCTTTTTAGCTAAAGCACCTATTTCTACTTGATCTAACCCTTGATGGCAAAATAGTAATATATTGTACAACTTGGCTCGTATGAAAGTCAAAAATCTAGAGTTCTGACAAATTTGCCACAGACTTGCTGCAAAATTGGGGCAAATTTCCTGCTCATTATTTTTACAATCAAATGAGCTTGCGATTCGCCACAAATGTTTGCCAGAAGTTTGCATCTCTTTAACTATAGTGGTGAACATGCAGCAAACGTTTGGCGACAATGAAGTGTTTGCCGAAATGCTCATTTGCATGTGAAAATAATGAGTGCCGAATTTGCAGCAAGTTTGCCAGAACTCTCGATTTTTGTAAGGGATGCTTCTGTTTAGGTTTAGGTAAGAAATTAGACTTTATGGTTAGGTTTAGTTTTGGGTAAAAGGTTAAACATCATTGTTTGTTGTTTCGTTAATTTTTTTCTATGGGAATAAAAGTCGTACGTTTTTGTATGAGCCAACTCATACGATTTCTTACAATTTCTCCATCTCGTACTATTATTACAATTTGTCATGAAACTGCGTTCGGGAAACATATGAAGACTTGACTAACTTTGGTTCCAACAGAGTCTGATGTTAGCATGTTGCTAAGCTAACAATACACTTAACAGCAAAATTAACTTGTCTCGCACACAAATATTGGATGACTACTCTAAATACTACAAAAACAATACAGTGTAAAATGTGTAGGGACTAACTCATTTATATAAATCGTCTGATCAAATGATTCACTACAATCACATGGACTTCCCAATACAGGACAGGACATTTTAGGAGAGCACCTATTGCCTCAGTTCTCTCGACTGTAAAGCTATGTGCGCATACATTGTGTCATAAAAACTGCCACTACCATTAGTTATTTACTTCTCAACCATGAAGTTCATTAGGACATGTACATGATGGCTTTAACATTCACCTAGAATCTGAACTCGGCCTTCGCTGTGGCAGTGAGTGAAGTCTCTGTCATCAAGAGGTTATGGAGGCATCAGGTTGGTCTCAGAGGAAATCACTTTTAGAAAAAGCAATCAAGAAGCAAAAAGCTACACCACAAAAGCTTTCAAGCTTCCACATAAATCATCCTCAGTCTCAGTAGCATTAACGGTGTCACATGTTACTGACCTCAGTAAACTCCAGTGAGGTTCTTAGCTTTTAAAGAACAGCTGAAGGGCAAACAAAAGGCTGACAACATAAAGGCTCCTCTCATGTCAACTGACCAATGAAAATTGATTTTCTAATGATGCAATGCCATTTGCCAGAGACAGAACGCTGTTACTCTATGACCATGCACTACACTGACGCATTTCGCTGTTGCGCACCTTCTCCGTGTTTATAGCAACGTCTCATGCTGAACGCGTTTAAATACGCATCCTCCCGCGAATGTCATGTGGCGGATGCCGTGACTGGGCCCCCTCCGGGGAGTTCAGGGCCCCCCTGCAAAGCCCAGGTAAGCCCAGGTAAGCCTGTGCATTAATACGGCCCTAGACATGACGCAACCAAAGTGAGATGCTCCAAAAGCATCTGTCTGACACAGGTGTACATTGACGCATCCTTAGACAAGCCCTACTAATAAATCTCGGACTGACTGATGAATTCAATTGTCAAATGGATTGATGTGAACTGTAGGCCAAATATCGGCTTATGTTCAATTATATGGAAATAAACAATACATTGGATTCTAAAGCCAATTTTTATTTTGTCTTATCAATGCTTTACTTGTTTTCCACAATAATGTAATGGATGTTAATTATCTAAATTTTTATAGATATATATATACACAGCATATATATATATATATATATATATATATAAAATATGACTATTTATAATGATTTAATCATTATATATTGAGTTATTGTTATTTTATGGGCTATCTCATTAAATATTTACAAATGCGATTAATTTTATTAATTAATCGGCATACCATATAAATAATTAGATAAAAACTTTTAATCAATTCACAGTCCTACCTCTGACACATAAACAACCAATCATTAGAGGCCAACTTTCAAGCCAATAAGCTTTCAGTATCACTTTAGTTCATCATCAAGTCTCCTTGAAATCCATATTATTCTCAAAAACAATTAAAAGTCTGAACAACAGGGTTTTAAATAAATTTGTCATAAGGACATTTTGTTTTCTAGACATAGCTCAGTAGATGTTACAGATGGAATGGGGCTCTCCATTCATTTATCAATGTTTACCTTGATCATTAATTTGTTTGTTTAATACATATTGCCAAATGTTATGTTGGTGATCTGAATGAAAGATTTAATTAATTGTCAAGACTATATTTAAAAAAAGTTCACTCGAAAATGAAAATTCTGCCCTAATGTTGCTTCAAATCCACATGTTTTTTCTTTCGTGGGACACAAAAAGAGAAATTTGAAGAACTTAACTTTTGCCATATAATGAAACTTATGAATTAAGAAGACTACTGTTTTTAAGGTCCTTTTTGAAGCTTTTTTGAAGTTCTTCAAATTTCTCCACTGCAAATATGATCACAGTTTTAAAAATCAAAATCAAATCAAATCAAATCTCTTTTATTGTCACACAAACATATACACAAGTGCAATAGTGTGTGGAATTCTTGGGTGCAGTTCCGAGCAACATAGCAGTCATGACAGTGATGAGACATATACCGATCTACAATAAACATCAGATTTACACAACACAATTTACATATCTAATATACACATATTTACACACAACACAATATACAAATAATAATATACAATGTACAGTATACAATACACACAATGTAGAATACACATTATACAATAAAAATAGTATAAATAGTATATATAAAATATACAGTAGGTTGTAATGTACTGTATTGACATTCAGGCTGTCGGTTGATAGTCAGTTGCCAGTGTGTTGTTAAGAGAGATATAATTATGACAGTCCAGTGTGAGATAATAAGATTAATAAAGTGCAGTGCTTACGTATTTTGATTGTGAAAGATCAAGAGTTCAAAAGTCTGATTGCTTGGGGGAAGAAGCTGCCATGAAGTCGGCTGGTGCGGGTCCTGATGCTGCAATACCGCCTGTCTGATGGTAGCAGTGAGAGCAGCCCATGGCTCGGGTGGCTGGAGTCTCTGATGATCCTCCGAGCTTTTTTCACACACTGCCTGGTATATATGTCCTGGAGGGAGGGAAGCTCACCTCCAATGATGTGTCTGGTAGTTCACACCACCCTTTGCAGGGCTTTGCAGTTGTGGGCAGTGCTATTGCTGTACCAGGCGGAGATGCAGCCAGTCAGGATGCTCTCTACAGTGCTGGTGTAGAACCGTGTGAGGATGTGGTGGTTCATTCCAAACTTCCTCAGCTATCTCAGGAAGAAGAAGGCTGATGAGCCTTCAGACCATGTGAGTTCCTCAGTGATGTGGACACCAAGGAACTTGAAGCTGTTGACTCTCTCCACTGGTGCTCCATTGATGGTGATGGGGCTGTGTTCTCTTTCTCTTCTCCTGAAGTCCACCACAAGCTCCTTTGTCTTACTGACGTTGAGGGAGAGGTTGTGCTCCTGACACCAGCGTGTCAGAATGTGCACCTCCTCTCTGTAGGCTGTTTGATCATTGTCAGTGATCAGACCTACCACTGTCGTATCATCAGCAAACTTGATGGCATTGGAGCTATGTGTTGCCACACAGTCATGTGTGTACAGGGAATACAGGAGTGGGCTGAGAACACAGCCCTGTGGGGCTCCATTGTTGAGGGTCAGTGATGAGGAGATGTTACTGCCCATTCTAACCACCTGGCGTCTGCTTGAGTCCAGGATCCAGCTGCACAGAGAGCTTTTTAAACCCAGAGCCCGGAGTTTCTCATCAAGATTGGAGGGCACTATGGTGTTGAATGCTGAGCTGTAGTCTACAAACAGCATTCTCACATAAGCGTTCCTTTTTTCCAGGTGGGAGAGAGCAGTGTGTATTGTAGATGCAATGGCATCATCAGTGGAGCGGTTGTTGCAGTAAGCAAACTGCAATGGGTCCAGTGATGGAGGCAGCACAG
Source organism: Myxocyprinus asiaticus (assembly GCF_019703515.2). Lineage (NCBI taxonomy): Eukaryota > Metazoa > Chordata > Actinopteri > Cypriniformes > Catostomidae > Myxocyprinus > Myxocyprinus asiaticus. Next base: position 21,075,153 of record NC_059389.1, on the reverse strand, counting down.
AGCAGATGTAATCTCTGATTAGTCTCTCAAAGCATTTGCTGATGATGGGGGTCAGAGCAACAGGACACCAGTCATTTAAGCAAGTGATTTTGGATTACTTTGGTACAGGCACAATGATGGATGTTTTAAAGCATGTGGGGACTACAGACAAAGAGAGGGAAAGATTGAAAATGTCCATAAAAACACCAGCCAGTTGGTTCGCGCACGCTCTGATGACGCGGCCCGGAATGCTTTACGGATATTCACCCGTCGGAAGGATTGGGTTACATCCGCTACAGAGATGGAGAGTGAACTAACCTCTGTAGCTTCGGCCGTGAAGGGTGGTGTTATTTCCCTCGAAAAGTGCATAAAAAGTATTTAGCTCATCCGTGAGAGAGGCAGCGGTGTTCACGGTGGAGTTTATATTCCCTTTAAAGTCCGTGATGATATTAATTCCCTGCCACATGCTTCTAAAGTTGGTGGTGTTCAACTGTCCTTCAATCTTATTCCTGTACTGCCGTTTTGCTGCTCTGATTTTCGGAGGGCATAGCTGGCTTGTTATGCTCCTCCGCATTCCCGGAATTAAAAGCGGAGGTCCGCGCATTAAGTGCCGTGCAAACATCGCTATTAATCCAAGGTTCGGGTAGATCCGTACTGGACAGAAAAACATCCTCTACGCACTTCTGATGAAACACGTTACGCTATCAGCGTAAAGCTCGATGTAGTCATCAGAAGCGGACCGGAACATCTCCCAGTCCGCGTGATCAAAACAGTCTTGTAGCGTAGAATCTGATTGGTCTGACCAGCACTGGATCGTTCTGAGGGTGGGTGCTTCCTGTTTCAGTTTCTGCCTGTAAGCGGGCAGAAGCAGAATGGAAGAGTGGTCTGATTTGCCAAATGATGGGCGGGGGAGAGATTTGTAGCCATCCCGGAAGGGAGAGTAGCAGTGGTCCAAAAGCCGGTCCCCTTGTGCGTTATATCTGATGTGTTGGTGGTATTTTGGTGCGATTGATTTGAGATTGGCTTTGTTAAAGTCCCCGGTCACAATGAATGCGGCCTCAGGGTGTAGTTCATTTGTAGCAAGTTTAAAGATCTCTTCTTAAATTTCTGTGGTCTTTTTCTCATATACATTTACTTTACAAATACTTAAGAATTCTCCATTTGCTCTCCATTTTATTTCAATGCTAAGTGAAACAATTGAGACATTTAAGAGAACTCTTTTGTTGTCTGCTGAAAAAACATGGGCAGTATTGTTTTGCAGCCAGAGCTTAAAGTGAACATGATTCTGCACCTCTTAGCATTGTGAAAGTCACATGTGTTTGGAGCAACATTAAGGTGAGTAAATAATAACAGAATTTTCTGTTTTGGGTTAATTATTCTTTAAATAACCAGGGAGGGATTTTCTGTGCAAAAGAGCATAATTATCTCAAGCAAAAAAGATATTATAAAACTGCAATATTTTATTGGTTTGATCAATATTGGTTTTCAGTTTCAGCCATTTATGGAAAATTTTCTTATGGACCATCACTGCTAGGTAGCAAGTCTACACTAAACCAATGTGGGATGGAACTGACCGCTTTGACAGATATCTCAATTGCACATCTGTAGCAAGTTGAAGTCACTCTGTAAAACCCATCACATCAGTAACCCAATGCATGGCAGAGGGAAAAGCAATACTGTTGATTCTAAAAATCACTCAATGCATAAACCAGTGAAAAATGGATCTGTGCAAGTCTGCTCGGCCCCCTCGCTAGCTTAATCAAAGCCATTAAGTTCCTTTTCCTCTGGATAAGGATAATGTTTAGAACCTCTGCCCATTACCTAAAAAAAAAAAAAACAACAACAAAAAAAAACTTTGCACAGGATATATTTCCAAGATATTTCCGTGAGCAATAATAACTATTTATCAAGTGCAGCCAAGACCTTTTAATCTGTCTTTGGTTTCTGATAATGGCCTGGCTATATGGTTTCATCATTGAGCTTTTTCACAACATTCACTTTGGTTGCAGCAGGAGTAGAAAGAAAATTATGATTTTTTTTTTGTTGTTGGTAAGAATCACCTGTGTTTTAAAGGGTTTTATGATAAAAGTGTGAAAATCAGGTGAACCATGAGCTGATTATTATTAACCTTTGATAATTCATCAAAACGACCTCTGTCACTGCCACATGCGGCTGTGACATTCAGATATTTACTGTATATGTAAAAAAAAAAAATTCTACCTTTTAATTTTAAGATAGCATGTTCAACTGTGTCTAGGAAAAGTGAATAAATATATAAAGATAATATGAGTTGTGCCCATAAAATACTTAAGACAGAATAGCACAGACTGATTTCCAGTGATCTCTTCGAATGTCACTTCAGCCCTCAAAAGTCACGTGCTGATCTAAGACAAATCTCTCTTACTTGCCCTGAGTTTAACTTTATGATAAGAGCTGGTCTCAGATCAGGAAAGAGCACACTTCACTGACAACATCAGGTAAAGAGCAAGCCAGCAAAAACTAAAAACAACTGTCACACCCAGCAGACAAACCTCAGCACTTCAGAGATACAAAAACAATTCAACAACAAAGAGAAAAGCTAAGCATAAATAAATGCTGAAACTTCAAGCCATTGTTTATTATAAAAACACACTATTAATCTCACAATTACCGCAAGAATATGTAAACAGTTTGGAGCTGAATTTAAAAAAAAGAATGGTGTTTATAAAGTAAACTAAAGAGCAGAAATTTATTTCAATGTATATTATTCCTTCAGTCATTTATATATATATATATATATATATATATATATATATATATATATATATATATATAAAGAGAGAGAGTTACAGAAGTATAGAGAGCATGTTTCCTTATCTTGGAAGGATTTCTATTTAATTCAAGGAAAATAAAGACAGCTCTTTTCAACAAGAAAAAGCAACCTTAGCCTTAGCATGTCCATGAATACAAACAAAACATCACATACTTCAAAATGTCACCTACTGAGCACATGTGTGGTTGGGGCAGACTGAATGCCGTAACCTAACCTATATGATGAGGTGGGTACAAAACATTGTCTGTTGCTTGAGAAGAAATAAAACATGGTAAAGAGACAGTGGAGATCATATTTAAGAGCACAAACCTACTTGTGCAGGTGGAGCTGAATTCAGAAAAAAGCCTGTTCACAGCAAGACTAATGTATAAAATATAAAAAAAAGTACATAGAAAATTTATAATAATATTTTTCACAAATATATTCACACCAAATCTGAGGCAAAATTTTCTTTATTCTCTGAAAAAAGTACCCGAATGAATTGTTCAGCATCCAAACAATTAAAAAATGCATGTAGCTTACAAATAAAAATAATTTGATAATTTGGTCTAAAAAAAAAAAAAAAAGAATTCAAAGGCATACATTATTTAATTTACATAATGAAACATCTAAATTTCCTTCAAAGCACTATGAGAAGATACTACAACTACAGTATACTGTTAGATGCTACAATAAAAACTTGTATTCAAACTAAAGGCAAAAGCACACTTCGGTTTTCCTTGTGCCGCTATGTCTATGGTGTACATCGAGAAATTAATATTTGGTGATTCCCCTTGCCATGACCATATTTAGAGTTCTCCTCTCTCTCTCAAAAATATGCTTGTTTGACCAGATTCAGTAAATGAGGATTTGATGCCAGGGATTTTGGTGTTCCGAGGGTTTATTTACAACACAATGCAGATTTGACACCACTACAACTGGTGCTGTTATCGTCGCTTCACTCCTTGTGGGACTGACTGGGCAAGTTCAACGCAGGTGGATGAGCGACCGGGTTCATATTCTGCAACGTGACTGAGTGGATGAGAGGTTCGCCATTTGTGCAAGATATGAATCCATGAACTGAAATGTCTCTGAGATTAAGGTGACTAATTAATGGTCAAGGATCCTAAGCACTATTTTAAATTCTTAAAGACTTCTAAAGGGGTTTGGTGGAATGAAATCATTTTGTGATTGAATTGAATCGAATCAGTTTTCTCAATAATTTCAAATTCTGCTCTATGGGTAGCTTAAAGTGTAAAAAAAATAAAAATAATTCTTGAATTCTGAATTATATTGAGGGGTTTGTTTTACTTTTTTTTCTTCTTTCCTTCTGACAAGTTTTGCAAGTGGTATTTTGAATCTTTTGAAATGAATGACAGTGATATGGAGGGTGCTGAGAGTCCGATAAGTGTAGGCAGAGGGAGAGGTGTAATAAGATTCATGACTGTACCTCAGATAGGTGGGGCTGATAAAAATGGTCCACTTTCTTCAACCTCCATTCACATACAGAGTGTTAATGTGCAGAGATCTAAATTATCTCAGCCTTATGCCATTTCTGATAATTCTGTGCAATTCCCTGTTCTAAATACTGTACCTATAAATCTGATCAATGACATAGTGAAACAGATAGGCAGCAGCATTGGCCAGAACATAGTCACCTGTCTTGAGTCTGTTTTTTTGTTGTCAAAACAAGCAAAGTGAGTCAACTGTCAATAGTCAGCTTACTTGTTAAGCAATATATTACTGAGCCTCCATATTTCAAGGGTGATGGGGAAGAGAAAATTTCTGTTGATGAGTGGGTGGACACAGTGAAAATGTACTTGAGAAAGTGAGAATTGCCTTTGAAAGACCAAGCTGATGAAGTACTGAACAAATTGCAGGGGAGAGCATGTGATGTTGTGAAGGTGGGACTGAGAAGTAATCTGCTGATTGACCTGATTAAAGGCCCTTAACCAGTTTTTGACCTAATCAAACAACATTGTAGTGACGCGGTATATTCATGCATGCCTTTGGCAGACTTTTATGCCACTTTACCTTTACGTAACGAGCAGCCATTTGACTACTGGATTAGGCTGCACAGAGCTATTGATATTGCTATGGAAGAACTGAAAAGACAGGGCAAGTCTCTTGATGACCCTTTTCGTGAAGTGACTGTGATGTTCGTTAAAAACTGCCCTGATTCAGAGCTAGTTCTGATCTTCAAGTGCAAGCCGCTGGATGAATGGAATGTGGCTGATGTGCAGGTGAGGCTAGATGAGTATCAGAAGGAGATTAAGCTCAAGCAGCGTCAGTCTAATGCTCATGTAGGTGGCGTAAAGTGTTATGCTCAGTCCACAGAGATTTTACTGTCTCATGGCCAAGGCTAAGAGACAGCAACTGCTGTAACAACACCCCAGGTTACTGAACAGTGTACTCAGGAACAGTCTTTGAGTCGTGTGATTCAACTTCTGGAACATGTTTTGGAACAAGATTCTTGTAAGCATGCGTCACTGTTGTGCAGACTTCAGCAGAAAATAAGGAGTGGTGGAACTAAATCAAATGTAGCATGTGAAATATGTGGCAATGGAAATCATGATACTGTTACACACTGTCGTATGAACCATCTGTGTTTTAACTGTCATTCCCCTGGCCACAGAGCATCAGCATGTACTGCCGAAAGTGCTCATAAGTAAAATGTCCAAAAAAGTGAGTCTGGCTCTGTTCGACAGGGAAACTACATGGTCCACATGAGAAGGAGACTAATGGAGGGCCATATGTACTGTCACCTAAGTATGATGAGATTGATGTGGCATCTGTTTATTCAGAGTTTTGTGAACTGTTGATGACAAGACAAAAGTGATTTTTCAAAATGTACAGAGATTGAATGCAGATGATGATATTTTCTTTACTGATGTTTGTGTGCAGGATGCAGTTTTGCTTCGAGCCATACTTGACAGTGGGTCTATGGCCTGTACTACCAGTATCCAAGCACTGACTAAACTTTTAAAAGCAAAAGTACTTACCTCTGATGACGTGTCCCCCTATAGTGCTCACGCTGATTGGCTGCGGTGGTCTGAAAATGAGCCCTCTGGGAGTATGTGATATTTGGATGAAAGTGTTTGACTGCAGTTTCTCAGTCTGTACCTACCCTAATTGCTGATGAGTGCTGATCTCATTTAAGGTAGTAATGTCATTAAACATCTCATTCATGACATGAAAATATCAGGTGACTTCTGGGGGAGAGTGTTGGGTTCAGACCGCAATGATTAGGGTACAGAAGCTTTGATTCAGCTTTTGTGCAGTGTTGAGTCCTGGAAAGGGACAGATCCAGGGGGACTGTGAAACTGAGACATGCCTTCACTCTAGAGCCCTTGAAATAGCATTTAATGTGGGGAAAGTTGGTTAGCAACAAGAGGATATCCGCTGGCAGTATCACTGTATTGGAGCCCAGCGCAGTGCGTACAGCATCGAGAACTGTGTTGGCAGGAAGGATAATTGTGCCTTTGTGGGGGGATGGCTCGATGCCAGTCAAAGTTATTAACCAATCCAACTGGAGAGGGAAATTGGTTGAACTTCTGATTAAATATGAGTCCATATTTACACGTCACGGATTGGACTGTAGTAAAGCCAAGGGCTTTGTTCACCGCATTTGCCTGAGTGACACTCAACCTTTTAGATTGCCTTACAGGAGACTGTCAGATAAACATTATGAAAAGCTGCATGGGGCCTTGGATGACATGGAGGAGCAAGACATAATCAGGAAGTCCATGAGTGATTATGTATCTCCTCTGGCGTTAGTTTGGAAGAGGAATGATGATCTGAGACTGAGATTTCCGTTGGCTGATTGCACGCACCATCAATGATGCACATCCTCTTCCACATCAAGCAGATGCTCTTGCGGCCCTTGGTGGTAATGCATTCTTTTCCACAATGGATTTAACATCAGGGTATTATGACGTGGAAGTGCACGAGGATGACATGAAATTCACTGCTTTTTCTATGCCATTCGGGCTCTACGAGTATTACAGGCTTCCTCAGGGCCTGTGCATTAGCCCTGATGAAATCATGAGATCATTTTTGGGAATGGTGGTCTTCTACCAGCAGTATATTGAGGGTTGTTCTCGCACTGGCAAGCCACTCTTTGCACTGACATCAGGTATGAAGAGACCAAGGCGTAGCAAGGGCAAGAAACGAGTGACTGCGGACAGAAAACGTACCTATTCGGACTGGACTCTAGAGTGTAGAGAAGCCTTTAATGCTCTGAAGCAGGCATTGCAGGCGAGAGAGTTGTATTAGCACACCCTGATTTCAGTAAGCCATTCTTGCTGTCTGTAGATGCCTCTAGTAATGGGCTTAGGGCAGTGCTTTCTGAAGTAGTGGAGGATGAAGAGGTTGCTCGCCCTAATAGCTTAAATTATGTCGTTAAATTATGCCCAAACAAAGTATCCAGCACGTCGATTGGAATTTTTTGCTCTGAAATGTGAAGTTTGTGATAAGTTTAGTCACTGGCTCAGAGGTCATCAGTTCATTGTGGACAGACAACAATCCACAGACCTACATTCTCAGGAAGCCCAAATTGGATGCTTGTGAACAAAGGTGGGTGGCAAAGATTGCACCATATATTTTTGACATCAAATACATCCCAGGGCCCAAGAATGTAGCCACAGATGCCCTCAGCCATGAACCATTTGTGTGACCCAGTATGTTTCATCGACTTACCAGGGTGCCCTATGGTGCTCTTCTGGAAGAGCGGTGAAGCCAGAGAATGTTCAAGATGTGTTCTGCTGGTCCTGCAATCCTATCGAGAAGTGTCCACAAGATGCTCAAATGCCATGTTCGGATGTTCAAGTTAATCATGTTTCTACATCTCAGAATTCTTGTGTCTTTAAGGAAGAGGTTTCAGCCATGCTGAGCAGCTGCAGACAACTGTTCAATCATGTTCAACAGTATGCTTATCTGCTTCCACAGCTGGTTGAGATGTTGATACCAGCTAAATTGTCGGATGGTCCAGCACGGTCAAGGAAGGAGCTAATGGAGTTACAGCATGCTGATCAATGTTTGAGCAGAGGACTGTCTTTCATGGAGCGCAAACGAAAGCCTTCTAGAAGAGAACGGACTGGGGAATCACCTGGTGTGCTTCATCTTCTCAGGCACTGGGACAAATTATCAGTGAGAATGGGCTTGTTGTATCATGTGTCCAGAGATGTTATCACTAAGAAAAAGACCTTTCAGTTTGTTGCACCTGCTGCCATTCAAGAGAAAGTGCTGAAAGAAGTGCACGATGAAGCTGGAGATCAGGGCCAGCAACGAACACTCTACCTCACCAGACGCAGGTTCTATTGGCAAGGAATGGAAAAGGATTTGAAGGAGTATGTTCGATACTGCAGAAGGTGTGTGGTTAGTAAATCACAAGAGCCTGAACGAGAGCTCCACTTGAGTATCAAAACAACGAGACTGCTTGAGCTGGTTTGCGTCGATTTCTGGTGTGCTGAGGATTCGTCAAACAAAACACTGGACGTACTAATCGTAACAGACCATTTTACCAAGCTAGCACAGGCTTTCCTTTGTCCCAATCAGTCTACGAAGACAGTGGCACAGCAGCTATGGAACAACTTTTTCTGCACCTATGGCTTTCCAGAGCATGTGCATTCTGATCAGGGAGCCAATTTTGAAAGCAGCCTGATTTCAGAGATGCTTTGGCTTGCAGGTTTTCAGAAGTCACATACGACACCTTACTACCTGATGGGTAATGGGAGTGTTGAGAGATTTAACCACACACTAGGCAACATGATTTGCGTCTGGACTCTGTGGTCCTTGATGATCAGGAGGTTGAATACAATGAGTATGTGTGTTCCCTCAAAAACTATCTAGCGGAGGCTCTGAAAATTGCTCATTGTTTTGTTTCAAAACAACAGCAGAGACAAGCAAACCTCTACAACAAGAAGCTCAAATGGGGCTCCTGTGAACATTGGTGACAGGGTGTTGTTGGCCAATAAAGGTAAGCATGGTAAGAGGAAGCTTGCTGATCGGTGGGAGGGTTACATCTACAGTACATAGTGACAGGGATGAATGAGAAAGTTCATACATTTCAGATAAGAATCTGTACAACAGGTGCAATGAATGTTGTACATAAGAATCTCATAATGCCAGTGAACTTTCTGCCTCTTCAGAATGAGATTTCTGAAGCAGACTCTCGTGAGGGTGTTCTCTCTAGTAAGACAAGTTTGTCTGTGAATGAGAATGCAGAGTTGGACTTGCCTGTCACTGAACTAGATGACAGAACTGTGACTTGGATCTCTGAACTTCCAGTTTCTGTGGAAGTTAGGGTCCATGAATTCGACTCTGTCCATTTATATGTAGATGAGCAACCTACTACAGTGACTTTGCCACAAGTAGCAAAGAGTTCGGATGGACAGGACTTTGAGACTGATTGCGGATCCTTGACTTGTGCTACAGATTCAGACGTTCGAACAGACAATGACGCTACTGACACAGACTTACAGTTTAACCCTGGCGCTACAAATACTGTAACCTCTGACCATTTACCACAGTGCTCTCGAGCACTTCCTGCTCAGAGTGGTTCATTAACTGTCAGGACAAGATGCGGGAGGATAGTAAACCAGTCATTAGATTAATCCAGAATATGCACCAAAAAGTCTTGTTCGGGTTGTGATGTTATTTTGTTTGTTGTTTTGACTTTTGTCAATGGTAATGGATGTAATACATGTACATACAGGTAAATATTTGAATTATTTTATTGATGTCTGTGAATATGTGGTACCTTGTACACAACATAGAGTGTAAGAGTAATATACATACATGTATTGTGACAGAGTAAGTTACATAAGACTGTGTAGATATGACTTCATTAAGTGTATGTAAAATGTAACTGGCATGTTACTCCTATGAGTGTTTCCCTCTTTCATTTCTGATTCTGAAAAGAATAGTCTTGTGACTGGAATGTTAATGTTTATTATTTTTTATTATTTTTATTATAGTGGTTCTATGTACCTGTGTGTGTGTGTTTTTTCTCTCTCTCTGTCTTTTGAGTTACTTTTGTGGCATTTTGTTTAATTTGTGTATTGGTATTTTATTTTGTCATGAGCAAGTGGAAGGGGAGAGTGTAGCAGGTGTACATCGAGAAAATAATATTTGGTAATTCCACTTGCCATGACCATATTAAGAGTTCTACTATCTCTCTCTCACTGCCGAACCTATCTGGGGATTTTACGCACTCTGCCTCTTCCCAGTTGGTGTGAGTTTTCCCAGCGGTAAGTCACGACTCATTAGGGTTTAAGTACCATTTCTGTTGGCCACATATTTTGTGTAACTGATGATTTTATCATCAGCTGTATTTATGATTCTAAACTGTATTGTGAGGTGCACATATGCATTGTATTGCTTATTTAATCTTTTTTTAACTGGGTTTTATCAATTGTAACTACGTCATCCCTTCTCAGCGTTTGCTGCCACACATTGAATGGTTGCTGCAAGAGTCCTCAAAAATATGCTTATGTGTTTGACCAGATACATATTTCATCATTACATGTTCTTAAAATTAGTTTTTTTAAAACGCCCAGTTGGTGTGAGATTTCCCAGCGCGTTGTGCATTGCTGCCGCGTGCTGATTGGTTGCTGCAAAAGTCCTCAAAAATATGCTTATGTGTTTGACCAGATTCAATAAACGAGGACTTGATGGCAGGGGTTTTGGTGTTCCGAGAGTTTATTTACAATACAACGCAGATTTGACACCGCTACATATGTACCTTGGGCACCTGTGCATGTCTGTGCACATCGTCTGTGCATGTGTATGAGTTGACTGTACTAAAGAGCAGTGTTGGGTGTAATCTGATTACAAAGTAATTTGTTACTGTAAAAATTACTTTGTAGTCAAAAGTAGTGTAACACATTACATTTTAAATGAATTTTTCAAATAGTGATGGTGCTGTTTTTTACATCAGTAATGTCCTGACTATACTTTGTGATTAGGTGAATGCCTCTTTGGTGAATAAAAGTACCAATTTCTTTCCATAACAGCAAAATCTGAACATTATTCCAAACTTTTGGCCGCCAGTATATATATATATCAAAATCAAATCACTTTTATTGTCACACAAACATACACACAAGTGCAATAGTGTGTGAAATTCTTGGGTGCAGTTTCGAGCAACATAGCAGTTGTGACAGTGATGAGACATATACCAATCTACAATAAACATCAAATTTACACAACACAATTTACATATCTAATATACACATAATTACACACAACACAATATACAAATAATAACATACAATGTACATTATACAATACACACAATATAGAATACACATTATACAATAAAAAATAGTATATATAGTATATATAAAATGTACAGTAGGCTGTATTGTACTGTATTGACATTCAGGCTGTCGGTTGATAGTCAGTTGCCAGTGTGTTGTTAAGAGAATATAATTTATGACAGTCCAGTGTGAGATAATAAGATTAATAAAGTGCAGTGCTGATGTATATTGATCGTGAAAGACCAAGAGTTCAAAAGTCTGATTGCTTGGGGTAAGAAGCTGTCATGAAGTCGGCTGGTGTGGGTCCTGATGATGCGATACCGACTGCCTGATGGTAGCAGTGAGAGCAGCCCATGGCTCGGGTGGCTGGAGTCTCTAATGATCCTCCGAGCTTTTTTCACACACCGCCTGGTGTATATGTCCTGGAGGGAGGGAAACTCACCTCCGATGATGTGTCTGGCAGTTCGCACCACCCTTTGCAGGGCTTTGCAGTTGTGGGCGGTGCTATTGCCGTACCAGGCGGAGATGCAGCCAGTCAGGATGCTCTCTACAGTGCTGGTGTAGAACCGTGTGAGGATGTGGCAGTTCATTCCAAACTTCCGCAACCATCTCAGGAAGAAGAGGTGCTGATGAGCCTTTTTGGTGGGACGAACATGTGAGTTCCTCAGTGATGTGGACACCCAGGAACTTGAAGCTGCTGACTCTCTCCACTGGTGCTCCATTGATGGTGATGGGGCTGTGTTCTCTTTCTCTTCTCCTGAAGTCCACCACAAGCTCCTTTGTCTTGCTGACATTGAGGGAGAGGTTGTGCTCCTGACACCAGCGTGTCAGAGTGTGCACCTCCTCTCTGTAGGCTGTTTCATCATTGTCAGTGATCAGACCTTCCACCATCGTATCATCAACAAACTTAATGATGGCATTGTAGCTATGTGTTGCCACACAGTCATGTGTGTACAGGGAATACAGGAGTGGGCTGAGAACACAGTCCTGCGGGGCTCCAGTGTTGAGGGTCAGTGATGAGGAGATGTTACTGCCCATTCTAACCACCTGGCATCTGCTTGACAGGAAGTCCAGGATCCAGCTGCACAGCAAGCTGTTTAAGCCCAGAGCCCGGAGTTTCCCATCAAGCTTGGAGGGCAATATGGTGTTGAATGCTGAGCTGTAGTCTACAAACAACATTCTCACATAAGTGTTCCTTTTTTCCAGGTGGGAGAGAGCAGTGTGTATTGTAGACACAATGGCATCATCAGTGGAGCGGTTGTTGCGGTAAGCAAACTGCAATGGGTCCAGTGATGGAGGCAGCACAGAGCAGATGCAATCTCTGATTAGTCTCTCAAAGCATTTGCTGATGATGGGGGTCAGAGCAAAAGTGATTTTGGATTGCTTTGGTACAGGCACAATGGTGGATGTTTTAAAGCATGTGGGGACTACAGACAAAGAGAGGGAAAGATTGAAAATGTCCATAAAAACACCAGCCAGTTGGTTTGCACACGCTCTGATGACGCAGCCCAGAATGCCGTCTAGGCTTTACGGATATTCACCCGTCGGAAGGATTGGGTTACATCCGCTACAGAGACGGAGAGTGAACTAACCTCTGTAGGTTCGGCTGCGAGAGCTCTCTCTGCGAGGACGGTGTTATTTTCCTCGAACCGAGCATAAAAATATTTAGCTCATCCGGGAGAGAGGCAGCGGTGTTCAGGCAGAGTTTTTATTCCCTTTAAAGTCCGTGATGATATTAATTCCCTGCCACATGCTTCTAGAGTTGGTGGTGTTAAACTGTCCTTCAATCTTGTTCCTGTACTGGCGTTTTCTGCTCTGATAGTTTTTCAGAGGGCATAACTGGGTTGTTTATGCTCCTCCGCATTCCCAGAATTAGCAGCGGAGGTCCGCGCATTAAGTGCCGCGCGAACATCACTATTAATCCAAGGTTTCTGGTTCGGGTAGATCCGTATTGTTTTGGATGGAACAACATCCTCTACGCACTTTCTGATGAAACACATTACGCTATCAGCGTAAACCTTGATGTCGTCATCAGAGGCGGACAGGAACATCTCACAGTCCGCGTGATCAAAACAGTCTTGTAGCATAGAGTCTGACTGGTCCGACCAACACTGGATCGTTCTGAGGGTGGGTGCATTGTGTTTCAGTTTCTGCCTGTAAGCGGGCAGAAGCAGAATGGAAGAGTGGTCCGGTTTGCCAAATGGTGGGTGGGGTAGGGATTTGTTGCCATCCCAGATGGGAGAGTAGCAATGGTCCAAAACCCGGTCCCTTCATGTGTTAAAACTGATGTGTTGGTGGTATTTTGGTGCGATTGATTTAAAATTGGTTTTGTTAAAGTCCCTGGTCACAATGAACATGGCCTCAGGGTGCGCAGTTCCCTGCTTGCTTATAATCCCATACAGTTCCTTGAGTGCCCGGTCTGTGTCGGCTTGTGGGGGGATGTGCACAGCTGTGATAATGACCGCTGTGAATTCCCTCGGTAGCCAGAATTGTCGACACAGAAGCATGAGAAATTCCAGATCAGGAGAGCAGAAAGACTTGATAGAATGTACATTCCTCTGATCACACCAGGATTTGTTGACCATAAAACATACACCACCACCTCTGCTTTTACCTGAGAGGTCTTTCGCTCTGTCCGCTCGGTGCACGGAGAACCCCGCGGGTTCAATGGCTGAGTCTGGAATCTCCGCAGACATCCAAGTTTCTGTAAGGCAGATAATGCAGCAGTCCCTCGTCTCTCATTGGAAAGAGATCCGCGCTCTCAGCTCACAGAGCTTGTTGTCCAGAGACAAGTCCAGTAAAATACTGGGTAGCAGGGGTCAATTTCCGCAACGTCTTACTCTGATGAGAACGCCGGCTCTGTTTCCCCTTTTCCTCCTGCGTTTTCACGGCCGGGCAGCCCAGACAAAGGGCTCCGCTAGCGTGTTTGTAAACAGCGGGTCGGCATTGAGGAATTTGAAGTCCGGTTTACGGTGTGTAATTGCAGAACCAATGTCCAAATGTGTTTGTCTGTTGTAGACAATAAGGCAGACAACATCCAAGACAAAAAAACATAAGAATTGTAAACAAAACAAACAAAAAACTACAATGTTGTTTCGGAGCTCGCAACGCAGCAGCCATACTCGGCGCCATCTTGAGTCCTGATACATATATATATATATATATATATATATATATATATATATATATATATATATATATATATTAGCTCTGAAATGGCTCAAAAGTGATTTTTTTATTATTAAATCAGAGCCAACCATCACTTTATCCAAACAACCATTGTAGCCAAGTAGATACAATACTTTAAAAGGGATTGAATAAATATCTACTTAAAAATATCAAAGGCATGTTTCACACAGTTTTTGACTAAATGAACACAAGGGAGAAAGACATTTAGGCCTAATAATTTTCATTGATATGCACTTTCCCAAATTTATATTTACATTTTATATACAATGTAACATACAGTAGTAGCAGCTTAATAAAAAGCCTTATTTACCTTCATATATTTTTACTAAAACATTTTTTGTGAATGAACAAGTTGCGCAAAAATACTTATTTCTTTGGAACCCAGTTGAATATTCCACAATACTAAATTATACTGTGGGACCCATTCAAGTTTATTATTACAATATAATACTAAATTATCATTATTATTTTGAGGATTAGATTTGTTTTATATAAACGTGATATATTTCTGTCCTATTTACTTTTTACACCTAGAGCTTTTATTTTGACACTGAAAGTGCAGTGTGTCTTTGACAGTTTACAATGTTCCACATCTGGTGAAACGCTGTCATCTCCTTTTCTGTTATCCTGTGCCGCCACATTTCGATGTGTATAATAACTTGTAGTGGTTAGGGATGTTTGGAATTGTGCAAATGCTTGGAAATGCAGTATTTTTCTTTCACAATGCATGTGAATTGCTCTAAAAGTGCTAAAAACACGAGCCTATGAGCCCCACTCATGCACAGAACAGCGCATCACCCGTTTATTCTGAAGTGCACACAGACATGTTTTATTGTCTTTATCCCTTTAAGCTAGAAAAAAACAATTATCGTCAATATATTAATAACTACAGTCTTGACCAGCACAAAATAGGTATCGTTTGAAAGCTTAGAAGCTGTACTTTCCAATGCATGCAGGAATTATGACCAAAACTGAACAAGAGCTTTGAAATTTGAAGACAAATCAGAAGTGTTCCATTTTGATAATTTGAAAAAAAAAAGTGCAATGTACATATTATTGTAATCAATAAAAACATCAAACTCATCGAATAGCCATGTGTCACATATTGTTGGAAAGCTCTCGAAGAGTAGAATACAACCATTCTTGTTTTACTCACAGACAAAATATAGAGAGTAATAGCTAAGTATATGTCTTTGACAATTATGTTGGTGTTGCTTCTATGCCGCATTTTCGCTTATAACTTCGAGTTATAAGTAATAAAAATAAACGGAACATAAAATATCACATACCATTACTTTGAGGAGGTGATTATCTTTCAAACGAGACCACACAGATGCATAGATCATTAGATGATCCACACAAAGCACAAAGTTACATATGGCCACCAGGAGTCAAAAGGCACTCATTCTGTGAAATCTCATTACTAAAATCATGTCTCCATGCTATGCATATCTTTAGTCATTGTTGTGTTTGCATGTGTAATTAGTTCTTATGTACAATTATTATTTTTCATTTATTTGGAGAGGCTTTTGGACACTATGTTAAATTATTATTGTAATGCTATAATTTTTGATTGCTTTGTCATATCAACACAAAGTTTTTCTCAGATATAGCTGACATGATTGGGAACAAAACAAAAGCAGTTCTTTGGAGCCATCTTATTTACACCCAAATATATTTAATGTCAAATCAGAAAAATAAGAAAAAAAGTACATTATTA
The DNA here is from genome assembly GCF_019703515.2 of Myxocyprinus asiaticus. Classification (NCBI taxonomy): domain Eukaryota; kingdom Metazoa; phylum Chordata; class Actinopteri; order Cypriniformes; family Catostomidae; genus Myxocyprinus; species Myxocyprinus asiaticus. Next base: position 21,059,213 of record NC_059389.1, on the reverse strand, counting down.
TTCTTATTTATTTATTTATTTTTTGTTATTTTTCAGCATTTTCTTAGGCTGAGAGTCTCAGAATATATCTTAATCTATATCATTAAAACATTTGAAAAGTTTTCTTTACAATGATACCAAACACTTGACCCTCCTTGAGTTATAAGCTTTTAATTTTGGGTATGCCACTGAAACAGGAAATGTTTGAAAACACCTTCGCTCTGAAGGGTTAATCGCAATCTTTTGCAGTTTAATAATCACATATGACCATACTGCCATTTTTATGCAATTTTGATTAATTGTGCAGCCCTAAAGGATCGTGAAATTAGTCTACTGGTGCTCTTTATGAAACTTACTGTTCAAATAAAAAGCACATTAAAATCATTGCGACATTCACTATATTGCTTAATTTTATATCGTCAACAGAATCATCGTGATTACATCGTGAATATTCTATATATTGCCCACACACATTACAAAATAACTTAAAGGTAAAGCAATGAGTAATGTAGTTACTTTTTGATAAAGTAATAGTTAAGTAATCTGATTACAATCTTTAGAGAAGTAATTAGTCATTTGTAATGGATTACTTTTTTGAATAACTTACCTGATCCTGCTAAAAAGTAACACAAATCATTCACAATGCACATGTTGAATGCGTCCGTATGGGCTAATGGTCAATACTTTGAAAGGCTGGAACGCTCAAACCTGCATGATTCGTAACGGCATAAAAGCTAGACAGAGCAGAATGAAACGAAAAAAATGCAGGTGTCTCGAGATACGTTTTTAAAAGTTGATGTTATTTTAACTTGACACTGCGTCTTAAAAATGCACAATCAGCTGGAAAAAAAATAAGGTGTGGTACAACGGTGTTCTAGTGCTTACATTGATAAACAAATGCAAAAATGTTACAATGGCCCCTTAAGCTGAAGTTGTGTTGAGGTTTTCCACCTCGATATAAAGAAATAATATATCCCAGACTCAGAAACACATACCAAACATGAAACAAGCTTTTTCAAATGACATTGAACAGTTAGCTAAAGCTTATCCATACATTAGATCACTGTACCATTCGACTGACCCAGATGAAACATCTGTCATCTCTTCATATCACAGTGCTCCTTCTAGCTTCTCAGACAATAGGACTAAGAAGAGGGAGCACCATCTACAGTGCATGACACAGCAAACTACCCAGGGATCTTCTGAGGTCTTTTTGATTGAGTAAGGCTTAGGCTGATCTGTATAATGGCACATTTTAAAGTTTGGCTTGGGGGAGGATTCTGAGTTGTTGTAGAAAAATCCACTTTTGGCTTAAATGTGGATCAACTGGGCTATCAAGAGAAAGCTGCCTTTGAGATAATTCATCCATAATGCTCTAGCTTTACGCTCTCATTTTATAGATAAACTGTTTATGCTAACCAAATGAGCCCCAGAAGGCCATTAAAAAGATTTGTGCATTAAATAAAGTGCTGAAAACATCTGTACGTCCACAGTCTGACCACTAGTGAGAGTCAATATGTTAGCATATTTTTGAGCGATTACAGAAGTTCTGCAGTGCTAAAATAAATTCTCTATTGCTCATACTTTAGGTAAGGGATTTCAACAAACCCCTAACTCAAAATGTTCAACTTTGATGCAAAACTCATCCCACATCCCCGTTTGTGCTGCAAAGATAGATGATACCTCAAATCATGCAGTTTGTTGAAGAGTGGTATGCTATTACATTTTAAAGTGATTGTACTTACAATTTTCACCTGGTGGATAATAAAATGAACGAAAACGATATTTAGGGAACTTAATATAAAGGAGACTTTTAATGGGCTCTCTTGAATTGAGCCAGTAAGCAACCACCTAGCAACCACCCAGAATGTTGTGTTTTCATGTTTTATAAGGACTCTCCATAGACATAATGGTTTTTATACTGTACAAACTTTATAATATATCCCCTAACCCTAACTCTACCCCTAAACCTAACCCTCACAGAAACTTTTCTGCATTTTTACATTTTCAAAAAACATAATTTAGTATGATTTATAAGCTGTTTTCCTCCTGGAGACCGACTGATTGTCCCCACAACGTCAACATTTTTAGGTTTTACTATCCTATTGGGAACATTTGGTCTCCACAATGTAGGGAATACCTGGACATACACACATACACACACACACACACACACACACACACACACGCTGTTCCAGACAGGAAGCCCTAGAACAGATCAATATTTAAGTCATTTTTACTATAAATCTCCACTTTCACTTTCACATTCTTCTACTTTTGTTTCTGGCGATTCACATTCTTCATGCATATCACCACCTACTGGGCAGGGAGGAGAATTTATACTAAAACAATTACATAAACACTGATCTGTTTCTCACCCACACCTATCATATAACTTCTAAAGATATAGATTAAACCACTGGAGTCTATTGGATTACTTTTATGCTGCCTTTATGTGATTTTTGGACCTTCAAAGTTCTGGCCACCATTCATTTGCATTCTTCTAAAATCTTCAGTTGTGTTCTGCAGAAGAAATAAAGTCATGACCATCTGGGATGGCATGAGGGTGAGTAAATGATGAGAGACATTTTTGTGCGAACTATCCCTTTAATGTTGTTTTAAAAATCTTTTAATATCTGAAAATAGATTTTAAATATCAATAAATTGTAATTAAAGATATCTTAACATACTTTTTTTTTTTTTTTTTTTTTTTTTTACCATTTAAAGATATCTAAACTTAACATTGCCTCTAATCAAAACCAAATTACAGATACAAAAATGAGCCTTTTTACTAGTAATAATTCAATTGTTGATATCAGGAATGGACATTTGTACTAGTTACAATGTAATAATTGACTTATTTCTCATAAGTAGTACATTGCTGATATCTGAAATTGGAATTTCAACTAGTAAGAAGTTAATTACAGTATATCTATCTGTACTTGCATTTTGAAAAGGAGTGAATGACAAATAATTGTGAAATTTTACTAGTGAAAATGCAGTTACAGATATCAGTGATTATGTTTTTACTAGTTTTTTTATATCAAGAATTTCCAAAAGTATTGACATAATTTTTTATATCAAGAAATATTGTTTTACTAGTGCAAACATAATTACTTATATCAAAAATTAGCATTTTCACTAGTAGTAATTCTGTTACTGATCTCGAGAATTCGATTTTTAACTAGTGAAAATTTTATTATAGATATCTTAATTCATATCCTGCACATTATAACATTTAGTTGAAGTCTATTTGAAAGCTGGAGCTCAGAATATATATAAAGATCTTTACATAAAGTCAAATCCAGTGGAAATACTTTATCTATAATGCTGTTTTCTAAAAGGCATACAATCTTTTTTTCATATAGGCATAAACTTGTCAAGTAGAAATCTCTTAATCTCTTAAGCATCGCTGTTAATACATTAGTCAATTTATACTAAAGAGCTGTGTGGCCAAGTTTGTGTTGTGCGACCTCTTTTAAAGCCTGGCTATAAAATTCAAGCCATTTTGTTGCTTTCTCGATAAACCAATTAGCGACAAATTGCTGGTGATTTAACTCTGAAGAGAAGCATATATTTACGGTAAATGCGTCATGCATACTAAAACAAAAGTTTAAATAGACTACTATTTAATTATTCAATCTCAAGGACCATTCAAACAACAAATATACTATAATATAATAAAATATAAATTAAAATAAATTATATGGCATATTAGTGTTATGGCATACGAGTCCACCTTAGTCGAGTCCGAGTCAAGTCCGAGTCTTTAAACAATCAAGTCTGAGTCCAAAAGGGGCCGAGTCGGACTCAAGACCGAGTCCATAACAGGCTGAGTCCGAGTTGAGTCGGAATGAATCTGTTCAAGAATCTGAATTAAAATTGTAACCGTAAACTCGACATCAGTACTACTGAGAAAAACAATTTGTCAATATAAATGCAAAAAGCAAATGATTAGTATCCTGCTGAACAAATTTCAAAGTGTTTTCAGAATGAAATCTTATGCTTTAGTTGTATGAAGACAAAACTGTCCTTCAACACACTTCTGTTGACATTTCAATTATTTGTTGATTTTTCCCCTCCACTCAAACATACACTGAAGAAAGTGAAAGCTGCGTTAGTCATTACAACCAGAGTTATTATTATTTTGAATTTAAATGTAGCTTTTATTTCTACTTTCTTTTCAATTTGTTCATTCAATTTAGTTTAGTTTTATCTAAAATTATGGGTGAAATACATTTAATGTGTTTAATACATTTAATAAATGACAATATTAAAACATTTAATAATGCCCATACAATTAAATACAACAACATAAAATATAAACAGAAAAGATACCGTTAAAAAAATATTTATATACTACAGTACTACACTTCACACTTTTCAGTCCTCCTGCTGTGTCCAGGTGTAGCCTACATCCCTAAAGTCAAGATCGAACTCATCTTGAGCTGACGTTTCGTTCTTTTCACATTATATTTATAATAGATAATAGGTGAAAAGAGACTTCTCCCTCACTTGTGTTCTTCATTGTACACATTGATATTGATATTTCTGGATGAGAGCGGCAGAACACATCTGGCGAATGGCGATCTCTTTCCCGCACACGCATACAGCACGGGCGCGCGGGCGAGAGAGCTAAAAAGGTACTTTGAAAGAGTGTGCGCTGCTGCTCTCAGCCAGAATAATCACACATAAGGAGATATATGCGTGAAAACTGATGCGCAATATCAAATACACAGAATGTATTATAGTACTAACTGTAGAGAGCACATCAATATGAAGACAAAGCCAAATCCCAGACATTTAGAGGCAATTTTTAAATCCCGGCCGGACGCTTTTTTCAGGTCTGAAAAAGAGGACATGTCTGGGGAAAAGAGGACGTATGGTCACCCTATATTACGTTATTTTTTTGTTTGTTTGTTTGTTTGTTGTTTGTTTTTCATTGCATCACAAATGCCATGGACTCGGCTGGAAAAATGCATCCGAGTCCGTGACAAGTCCAAGTCCATTAAAATTGCCCTCGTGACTCGGACTCGAGTACCCCAACTCATGGGGCATATTTTATAGATTGTTAAAGTAAGTTTAAATAAAAACCAAATACATTACAGATTACATTATAGATAAATAGGAAACTACAAGTACATTAATGAATAAATAATAATAATAATAATAATAATAATAATATCTTTACATAATGCATTGTTAAAAAAAGATTTACTCACACCCCAAAATGTTTAGGCATGCATGCAAAGAGAACTTTTGACACAAAAATAAATAAGATAAACAGCTTGAGAAACTGTACAATCAGTAATGTCCATTTAGTTATGCAGTATTTAAAAGTTTCAGTGCAATAAATAAGCTGTCACTATGGCATGTTTTTATTATTAGATCTTCAGTTCAAATATGGATTAACTGACATCAAACCGTGCAAATCAGATCCCTCTATCATTCTGCGCATGCTTCAGATGTGAGTCACAACAGCAACATTAACTGTGACTTGACCGCACATTCGCTTTCTCTACTGACAGTTACTGGAGACGGAAACAAAGATTACATGCTGGTGGAGTGAAACTGTCATGACTTGGAATGTCTTGGAAGGTTTGCGGCCTGGAAAGCAAGGATACTATTATGCGCCTGCTCAATGCATAGAATCCTTAGAATTTTTTCTATTTCTTGTTTAACCCTCACCCTAACTGTAATCAGTTGCAATAGTGATAATTTTTTTTATTATTATTTTAGAATTATATTATTTTAGAATTATGTTTTATTGTATAAAACCATAATAAAACATTTCTGAATATGAATCAACATATGACTAACTTGTTACTGACTGGCTAATTACACACTAAAATTCAATACTTCACCTCTGAGGACAATTATGTGACTTTCAAATTATTTTTGTGTGTCACCCGATAAAGCGAGTTGTGAGAGGCAGCGTATGTGCTGACATCTCAGAAGCAAACTCACACAACCAAATATGCACACTTGGAGTTGAGAGGGTGGATAGACCATCTGTCCTGTACTCACACACACACACACACACACACACACGGCTTGTTGTGGACATTGTGATGACTGCCATAATTAAGCTTATGGTGTTTGTCAACTTTCTCTGCGTGCAGCAGAGCATCGCCCAGTGCCCGTCCACTGTGAGTCACGCTACCCAGACGGGACAGCTGCTTCGACCGCCAAAAAAACCCGTCAGCACCATAGAGGTCTGGGTGCTCTAAACAAACCGGCATGAAGCGAGGCTGCCAGATGATTTTTAAAGCCACATTTGCACACTCCCCACTGAGGCACACAAATAAACCCACTGAAACCTGGCATTTAAAAATATAGTGTGAAGTAGACACGAATCTAGACAGCCTCCTGTGGCAAACATCCAACTGTTTACGGCAGGGATATAGAGCTATTTGAAAAGTAAGGTGAAAAATGGCTACTTATCTCCCAAAAAGTAGGGGGGGGGGGGGGGTGAAATGTCAGGCCAGGACTGGGTTTGGGTAAGGGTTCTAAATTCTAGGTAGAGATTTTAGAGGTTGAAGTTTTCATTAGAGTTACCACCATGATCACACAGGAAACTGACTTGTTGCTTCCGAAAGTTCATGTACCCTGAAATCAACCCCATTCAGCTGAATTACTGAAAAGCGGCCTCTCACATCAGACTTAGTTTTTTGTATCAATTCAAACATGATCACACTTTCCACTTGCACTACTGATAGAACGTTGCACAAACAACCTCCAAGACATGGGAACCATGGAAGTAATTGTGTTCAAATAAACAATGGTGAGCACCGTTTGGAAGTTGCATTTTCACTCTAAAATTACATTTCTTCTCCACTGACAATTAGGTTTAGGTTTAGGTTTAGGATTAGGGTTTGGGAGTAGAGTTAATAAAATATTAAATCCTGCTGACTGTATTACATTATTTACTACTAAAAATACAACTCGCTTTTGGCGCTACTTTGTGGACATTTCACCCGGTGCCCTCACATTCAACAACACTTCCAGCTTCGACTTCTGGGGGCAGTGATTCAAAATTCAGTAAACAGACAGACTTTAGCTGAAGAACTTTCGACCTGATAAAAGTTTTTGCACACAGTTTTTCTAAGTATATTTTAATGGTATAAAATTATGTAAAATCTACTTAATTTCATGACATAACACTGATTAAAGTGAGTGAGTAAATTTATCTTAAACATTTCAGTTAGTAGAGTAACTTTTATTTACAAATCTGATGTACATGGCACTTAAATTTTTATAAAATGTTATATGAACATTTCACATTTTGAACTTTACTTATTAACATGTTTAATCACATATTCACTGTAAATAGTAATAGTAATCTCAAATTATATAAAAAAAAATAGTTTACTCAACTTAATCTTAAGTTTTTACTATTCTTACTAGTTTTAATTAAGTTACCGTTACTCTCTAAATCCTTAAGTTGTCATTAATAAAAACATTTAAGTGGTCCTAATTAAACAGTAACAATCAATAGATAATTGTTTTGACCATGGACAGTTAATTTTGAGTTGAAAAAACTTCAGACTTCAAACTTTGTTGTTGCTTTTTTATTGTGGCACTGATTTAAGACTTACTCGCTCATGAATGACATGTAAAAACAAAATAATCTGTGGTTGGTCACTTTACATATCAGTCAGACAGTCTCTTTCTGTCTAAGTGGGTGGTTCTTTGCCAGAATAACTTGCAAAGTGGATCACACTTTATGCTGATTGTCAAAGGTCTGTCTCCAAGACATTGGAGTTACACAAACATCATAGAAAAATGTTGATCTAAAAAATGTCAAAAAATGATGCACCAGGATGATACGGATCACAATGGCATGCTAATCAGCAACTTAAAAATGCTATGAATGGCAGAAACCTATCATACTGTAGTTGTCATTTACGGGAAAGCGTAACAGTTTGGAAAGGGGTTTATCCTTAAAGTAATTCTGTAAACTGTTTTTTGTGTCAATTGCTGTAATTGTACAATGTTTCTAGCGCTCATAGGAAAACTCCAAGATATAATTTTTTAGTCTGGTTTGAGTTTCTGTTACTAAATATCTTAAAACATGCTAAATACAAAATATCAAGCTAAAATCTCTCCTAATGCTGACAGTTTTAATTTTACCGAAACACAATAGGTAAACAAGGGTTGACAATCAAGTTACGCATTATGAATCACTTTATGTCAGATATAATAAAGATTATGATCTTTGCTATTCTAGATACTACTAGTATTGTTTATACAACATGTTGGGGCCTATTTTTACCTCGCCCCTGCCAAACATGAAACAAATTCCTGAAATTCCAGTTAAAAGTCAGTATCGTTGATCTAAGTGGGTGTATGCAGTTGTTCCCAATTTTTTGGATATCTGAATATTTCTATCTTTGCCTGGCTTATGTTTTGCCGGAATTGTTTATCTTATAATTACTGAAAGTGGCACTGTGACAAGAGCACCAATAAAAACAAAGAGTGTGTAAAATAGTACAGCATGCAAACTTGTCTAATGGAAGTGGATTTAAATCATTAGGTATTTTAAACAAACAAACAAATAAACAAACAAACAAACAAACAAACAGACCAAGTAACAAAGTCATAAAAATAATTACATTCAAAATACATAAAATGCATTTTAAATCATCAAAAATGTTCTAAAAAGTTAATAAAAGGTAATCTTATACTATACGTACAGTATATAAGTGTGTTTATATCTGACAAATTCCCCCTTTGGTCACGTCTAAGGACATCTTCAAAAGTACAAATAATTAATAAATAAGATTAAATAAAAGAAAAAACATAGTAATTATAATTAGATTTATTAAAAAAAAATAAAAATAATGGGATGTACTACTGGGGTCAAAATTGCAGAGAAATGTCCCAGAAGTAAGCTAAATCTAATATACAGTATATAATATTTGTAAATAAACATGTACAAAATAAAGCTGTCAAAGTTTACCGTGTTAACGTATGCAATTAATTAAAAAAGTTTAACCCGTTAATTTTTTTTAATCACAATTAACGCATTTTCCTTTAAGAAAGCATAAAACAGCATAAACACTGGTTGGAGTAGGGCAGAACATTTGCGATGTGTCCTCTTGGAGTCATTACACTTACCCACACAAGAAGCACACACACACAACAGCCGTGTCACTGATCAAATGATGAGGAATTAACGCTAGGTGTTGAACAAAACAAGTCCAGATGTGACTTTGCAGCCTCTGTAATGCACAATTTAATTACTGCAGGAGCACATGAAGTCTTAACTATCATGAAAAATGCAGAACGAGACATTGTTTGCAAGTACTTTTCATGTGGAGTTCAAAGTGCCGCTTGACGCTGCCGTTGACGCAATTGCCATTGCAAAGCCGTTAGCCGCAGTCTGCCGGCTGATTAATATTGTGGAAGATGAGAGTTTAAGAGATTTAATGCCCATTGCAAGTTTTTTTATTTAGTCAAACTCCCATTTAGACTTAGCGAAACGGTTTATGTTACTTGAATTGGTGATATTTTAGGTCATTTCTATCTTTACACTGTGGAAGGCTTTGTTTGGAAAATGTTAAGAAAGCATTATATTGTTACATTTTGTTTTGTTTTCTTTCCTAAGAAGGAAATAAGTGCATTTTGAGAGGTAAAGGATTATATGTGGATTAAAATTGAAGCACTTTCAAAATCTTCGATTAATCGTGACTATGAAAAGTTCTGTGATTAATCATGATTAAAAATGCAATTGACTGACAGCATTAATAAAAAAATATATAAATGTCTTCAAAAACAAAAATGAAGACTAAATAAAATTTATTTTTTCTTAAAACAATAAAAGGAAAATTTGTACTTTAGGGTTAGTTTTAGGATTAGGTTTTCAATCAGAACAATAATGTAGGGCGGGACATTATTTTACCTATTGGAACTGATTGGATCGTAAAAAGTGGGTGTTCAATACCAGAATGGCACAGCTAGCTAGTCGTGGTCTTTACCTGACAGGTGGTTGGAGGACTTGTAAAATAAGAGGGCTTGGTGACGTCAACCAGACATTGTTTCGAAGGCAAAGTACAGTACTGTGCAAAAGTCCTAGGTACATAAGATGTTTCACAAAAACATTTATCTTAAGATAGTTATGTATATCTTCAGCTTTAGTGTGTCAATAGGAAATATAAATGTTAGACTCCCAGACATTACTTTTGTAAATAGAATAAATTAGAATAGGAGAACAGGGAGCCCTACAACAGATAGCATGGCCCTCACACACCCCCCACTGAATGTCGTGTCAGTCTGGGATTTCAAGAAGAGGCAGAAGCAACTGAGACAGCCTAAATAGATAGAAGAACTGTGGTGAATTCCCCAAGAAGCTTGGAACATCCTATCTACCAACAACCAAGAAAAACTGTGTCCAGGTGTACATAGGAGAATTGGTGCTGTTTTGAAGGCAAAGGTGGTCACATCAAATACTGATTTAGCTTTTTTTTTATGTTTACTGGACTTTGCATGACATTAATTGATAAATGAAAACTATTTATGGCATTATTTTTGAAGACATCCTCACTATGCAACATTTTTCACCAGTGCTTAAAACCTTTGCACAGTACTGTAAGTCAGAACACTTTTATGAAAAATTACTTTTTTCTTTTCTTTTTAGGAATAACATGCACAAAAGAATCATGCACAATAAGACTAGGAACATGAATCAAGAATGTAAATAGTGTTCACGTTGACTTCAATTTAAACTAATGAAGTTAATGGCAAGTTTCCATTTCATGTGTGCACGCAATAGCAGCAGATTAAGCAGGACGGTGCTCCCTTCTTACCCCTCTTGGTTGTCCTCTTCATCCAGATTGGAAAGTAGCTGGGATCCGGCCAGCGAGAGATCCAGCGCAGCCAGAGGAAGGTCCCTGTAGGCGAAGCTGACCAGCTGCACTGGAGCCATGCACTGGCCCTCATCATCCACCTGCTGTGAGATCACCTCCAGATCCGGTGCTGCGGCCTGCTGAGAGGGCCTGGGGACACATGGGGGAACACTACTCTGTCTGTTGCACTGCCAATTAATGTTGCATTATTTGTCTTCCATTAAAGTAAAACCACAATATTGGTTTAGAAATGATTATCAAACCTGCGTTACCACCAAAACATTCTATGCAGAACCACAGACTAAATAAAACATTAAACTATCAAAGCAGAAGGGTATTTAACTTATACAGCAACTATTGCTTTCCAGTTTTGTGTGCAATATGTATCAGGTGGTCAATGAGTGAGACTATCTGTGGCTTAGGTTGGTTTAAAATGGTTTTATCAGCAAGGTCCACCTACTTTTGGCCATGCGTTATACATATGAAATCTCAATGAGAAGATTTAAGTTGTGGTCAGTGTCCAACATGTCTGGTTTTATGGCCTAGATTGGTTCCTAAAAGCAGAATATTCATCATTGTTGGACCATCATGTGTAGCGTCCTACAATAATGAGGTAGTGAGAGAATTTCAAAGCACAATATTGTGGCAAAACAACAAAGTCCCACAGTTGGATGTCATGACCTGTTCTGCCCGGGTTTGCCTTTGATTTATTGGCTGCAGTGTGCTGATTCACCTCACGTTCGCAGTCTGGGATTGCTGTTTTCAATCTTAGCGCAATTAATGGACACTTCTGCAAAGCTCACACTTCACCCTGATGTGCTCTGGAATAGGCCTTGATATCGCACACTACATTGGGGTGGTGACTTTAAGGAATAGTTTACCGAAAAAGGTTAATTGTGTCATTATTTACTCACCCTTATGTTGTTCTTCCATCAAACACATAAGGAGATTTTTTGCAGAATGCTAATGTAGCTCTTTTCCATACAAAGAAAGTGAATGGTGACCAGGGGCAGTCAAGCTCCAAAAATGACAAGAAGTACCATAAAAGCAGCATTTAAATAGTCTGCTTGGTTGGACTGAAGTCATATGATAGCTTTGTGTGAGGAACAGAACAGTTACATTAAAACATTAACATGCTTTGATGGTGTTTCTTTACAGTCCTTTTTGGAGCTCAATAACTACGTTTACTATGAAAATTGTTCCACTGACTGACATTGTTGAACGACATGAGGGTGAGTAAATAATTACAGCATTTTTATTTTTGGGTGAACTATTACTAGATAACCTCAAAAAAGAACATGGAAACTAGCCATCTGTGCAGCCAGCCAATGAGCTAAGCGCCCATACTTCTGAAATAAGTGGCGATGTGATAATTACAATCATAATATACGCTCATAACTGAAATCAATACTCGCAATCATTAAGATGTCTCAGTCAAGGGCAAAAGAAAGGACGGAACAGAGAGGGGCTGGAACGTGAGTTTTGGCTCCTGGCCCAGGCGTGCAAGATGAGGGGAAATAAATTATGCCGCCATGAAGAAAAGAAAGAGGCGAACAAAAGTAAGAGTGGAGACAAAAGAAAACAGAACATTGCCATTGAGATTAAAGAGGAGGAGATGGAGAGAGTGACCAAGAGAGACTGTTTGTTATTGTAAGGCTGTGCTACTATGCTGGGAAGTGTTTGTGTGGGACCTTGGCTTATCCCAGTCTCTGAAATGTTAATGCAGTCATAGCCGTGTAGCCAGGCATAGCTCATTCCTATTTGGCCTTATAAATTCCCCCAGAAAACCCTCTTCTTGAATATTCTGCTGTTCTTTTATCAATGTGTGTTGTGTATTGAGCAAACAATGTGTAAAAAACGAATGAATGATGAATAAGTGGGTGAATTAACCTGTCAAAAACATATCTGTCATATTTTTACCCCAAAATCAAAAAGAAAATATATTTTGCTTGAAAATAACAAAGCCTATTTTTTTTTAGGACCATTAAGATTTTTTGCATTAAGACATTATTTTTAAGACAATTAAGCTAATTTTTCACAATTTTCATTACTGTAGTGGGAAAATAATCTCATTCTCAATGCATTCATAATTACTAAAATGGTATATTATTTAACATGTAAAGTATTTATACATATTGTTAATATTTGTTGTACTGTCTTTAATTTATGCTGATTTAACCCCTTATCCTCTGGTGTATTTTTGGGCTGCCGCCCGCAGTTTTTCACACTCACATTTAAAAGCTCACCATTCACACATACTGTGAAATAATTGCAAAAAAGTGGTCTAATTTTTCAGAGAACCCCCCAGGGAAAAAAGACTCCAATTATTCATAAATAATATTGTATGTGTTTATAATCTTACGAGAAACAGAATTTTTTTTTTTTATTATTGTCCTAACTTTGTAAACATGCAATGCTGGTTGTCTTCACACTACCTCACTTTGAAAAGTCTCATTTTATTCCACTAGGTGGCAGAAAAAAATTCTATATCACATTCCATCACAATATACAGATCTGAAATGTAGGTGGCGCTCTAATGCATTTTAGCCCTCACAGATGTGCTCGTCCATAGACATTCAGTCTAATTTTCAGTCCAAGCACCACCCTCATTGTTTCACTGAATTTAAGTGTCATTAGAAAGCGGAGATCCTTCCCTTTGCAATGATATACAGTATAAAACTGTATCATCAATAGTCGAAAACTTATTTTCTGATGATTTGTTTTGCATGCGTTTCCTTCTGGATGACATATTTTGTTCAGGACATCTAAGATATAACATTAGATTATTCAGCTAAGCAAGCTCACAGACAATTAAAAATGGCAATGTCTGTCTTAGTTAAAAGCAGAGATAAAATTTTGGGCTATTTGGGGCAGCAGTGATCAGTGCATAAAGAGAGGCGTTTGTATTTGTTGACTTACAGAAATCATATTTCACTTTGTGATTCTTTTGAAAATCTTTCAAGCTGTCCATTTACAGTAGGTGCTATGTGAAGGACTTTTATTTTCATCTAAATATTTCGACCCCATTATCTCTAGGGTCGCTCATTTTCAACACTAATGTTTCGAGGCCTTATTTTGTTATTTTAAGTGACATAAATGCAGAAGTGATGGTTATCTCTGAAATGGTCAGATTCTAAGCTTTCAAATGATACCTCATCCTGATTTATGTATACAGAGATTTTAACATTTTAAGTGTAAACTTTTTTCACAATAAAGCGCCCCCTTTTGGGGTTTAGGAGTTTAAGGGGTGATTTAAATAACATAATTCACTGTAAAATACTGTATGTTCGGCGTTTTAATAAAAAAAGAATGTTAAGATGCTACAGTAAAAACTGTTAATTTGTACATTGTTGTTATTGTAGGCTATCATGTACAGTGAAAATTTATATTTTATTCAACAAGAAAATACATGTAATTTAAGGTAAAATATTGTAAATAAAAAATGTTTTTGTTACAAATAAAAAGTATGATTTACCTTAACGTTCACAGTAAAAAATATATTATGCTTAACAAGACAACACATTTATAATCAATAAGACAATACATTTTACAGTAAACTACTGTAACAAATGACAGCCCGTAATAAATATAACAGTATTACATTAATAAGAATCTAATGATAATAACAGTGTTACAATACAGATCATTTCAAAAGGTTAGTTCTCCCAAAAATTAAAAGTATGTCATCATTTACAGAATAAAAATGAGGGCAAAATTATGTCAGAATTTTAATTTTTGCATGAACTATCTATTTAATGGTCCTATCTCATAATTTCTTAATCATTTCCTTTAGATTTTGGGGTGAAATGAGGCCAGGTCATATTTTCGTGAGATATGATGCTTTAAAGGAATATTTCGGGTTCAATACAAGTTAAGCTCAATGAACAGCATTTGTGGCATAATACTGATCACCACAAAACTTGCTCCTCCAAAAATCTTGGTTCCAGTGAGGCACTCACAATGGAAGTGAATGGAGCCAATCCGTAAACTTTAAAATACTCACTGTTTCAAAAGTATAGTCACAAGACGTGCTGATCAAGGATATGTGTGTTAACATGATTTTAGTGTGAGAAAATCACTTACTAACCTTTTCTATGTAAAGTTATAGCCAATATACAACTTTGTTGCCTTGATGATGCACTGTCAACAAACCCTAAAATAACGATATAAACAACGTTACAGCTCAAATAATACATGAGTTTTAACAGAAGAATAATTGTAAGTGCTTTTATAAAATTATAAGTTCACATTTCTGCCCTTAAACCCTCCAAAAATTGGCTCCGTTCACTTCCATTGTAAGTTTCTCACTGAAACCTCAATTTTTGCTTTTTTTTAAAGAAAAGAAGGGACGAGTCAAAATATTTGTGGAAATCAACATTATGCCACAAATGCTGTCAACTGAGTTTAAATACTGAATATTAAAATATTAAATATTAAAGCTTAAATATTCTTTTAAACTTATGTTTACGATCAATTACTGTAGCATACTGTACATCGCCATAACTTTACCAACACCACAAAGTTTCATGACAGCAGTGTTTCAGTCGCATTTTTTCTAAATCTCTTTTCACACCCTCTGCGCCAGCTGGCTGGGAAAGGACGAGCTCAGCATGTGGCATGCTGCCCTCCCTGATGCTATCTGCATGCCTGGCACTGCTTCCCACCAATAGCTAACAGGACTCTAATCAGTCCTGACATGCACAAACTGTTCAGGGCATTAAAATCACATTTCCATATAACCATATACAAAGTCAAAGTGCTGTCAGGTACTGATGAATGCTGGCTAGCACCAGAATGACTTCATGGAGTTCCTGTTCATCACACTGCAGGACAAGTAGAAGTGGAGGACATGGACATAACACTGACATTGAAGCAATTATATGATTATTTACAGTATGGTAAATGTTTGGCCTAAGATAAAAACACAAACGCATGGATGCGTATAACTGTTTCTCATATTATATTTGTCTTGAAAACTTTTTACCAGGCCTTCATTATTTATTTACATTATTTATGTCTTTTATCGATTTCATTTTTTTACCCTTGTCCCAGAGCCAGATTTTCAATCTAAAAAAATCCATGATAAAAATATGAATTCATAATTTTTTTACAACTATGATCACCTAAACAAAGAGTTAGAAAAAGCCATTTATTAAGCCATATTTTGTGTGTGAAAAGAATTTATATCAATTCCTTCACAAATGAAGTCTCTCAGTTGTGGTGTCATTTTCATCACAATCTACAATTTATGCCACTAATAAATTACATTAGAGACATATACTGTATTATATATAGAGACAGTAGTTTCCATGAAAAGTATGCTTGAGACGAATCAGGAGAAGTGTTGTGTGAAAAACAAAAAACAAAGTAAAGAAAAGAAAAGGTAAATATCACTTTTTTATATTGAATATTTTGTGTGCGTCATTTCCAATCAAGCTATAACTTTGTCAAATTATATAAAAAGTGTAAAAATATTATCAAATTGTATTTAGGATACATCAAACGCTATTAGCCTTAGCAAGACAAATGAGTCTGCCGTTTTATTCCAAAAGTGTTTACAATGCCATTTCCTCCACAAAACATGAAATAAAATATATCATTTTAGATATGGTGGAAATAATAATAATTGTCCATGAGTTCTCCTAAGATACATGTATAAACACTGTTGGACATTGTTAGTAGACAAATGAAATGAACTAGTGAAAAGTGTGTTTTAAGGGAGTTGAATGTCTAAAACCACAGTTGAAGAAACACCTGTGTAAAACGTCAAGACAACCAAGGTTGATGTGTATTGTACATTTTAGGAAAAATCTTAATTCAGATAGTGTCTTAACATATGCTCCACGAACGATGTACACTTGCTGGTGGCCACTCTCTCGTTTTGCACTCAGTGAGTTTCATTGCACACTCATAAATCAGCAGGAGAGAATCAATAGAAATAAATAAGAAAGAACCCCCACAGGGATGAACATTAAAGCCTGTCGAACAATTTTACAGGTTACTACGGTTTCCAGATTTATAGCAATGTTACATCATAAACAAAGTCTAGTTAACAAAAATAGTTGTTTGGAAAATAGCTCAAAATAACAGTGTTTGCACAGATTAAATTAATTTTACACTCAACGCGACATAAAAGGTTTGTTCTCATAAACTGGACCTGCTATGGCATAAACTGGACAATAACAATTGGTAGTGGCTGATAATTAGTACAATGAAATTATAAATGAACCACATTAATCAAAATCTATACAAAGGTTTCAAAACTGACAACCTCTGAGATTCAAATCAGACAGAATTCACAAAAATTATTCTAATTTAAGTGAATTTTGAACTATGTGTTTGAAACCAACATACAAAACCACTGCAATACAAAGCAAGTTACTGAGATATGGACCTTGTGACAACTTCCCCATGTGACAACTAGCCCCAGTCTGCTTCCTTAAGCAAGTTAAATTTTGTTCATCTCTACACAGAGCTTCAAAAGATGCTGTAATCTTCTGCAGTATCTAAATGGCTTGCACTATGTTCTGGGCTCTGCTATAGAAATGTGCAGACGGCAAGTTAAAGCACCTTCCCCTGAAAAATGCACAGCTCAACTGATTATGAACCTGACTGAATCCACAAGAGGAGACTATTGAATCTCACTGCCATCCAGGAAAGTTTTATGTCAATCACGGTTAAAATGAATTCATTGCTTGCATCTGTATGAATTTCTTTGAGAGAGAAAAAAATATAAGAAAAAGTTTGTGTGTGTGTGTGTGTATGTGTGTGTGTGTGTGTGTATGTACATTTTATTATTATTACTACTTTTAAAACAAATTATTACAATTAACAATAACCATAATAACAGAAAATGTACTGTGTATTTATAACTTCTGAATAGTGAACAGTGTAGTTTAGTATAGTAGGCTAAAGTAAATGAAAAGTGTAATAGTATAAAAATATTTATTTACATTTCAGCAACTACTATATAGTGTAGTATAGTATAGTACAGTATAGTATGATGTGGTGTGGTATAGTGTAGTAAAGTACAGTATAGGATTAAATAAAACATTATACGACAAGTATAATAGTATACAAATGTGTATTTACACTTCAGTAAAATCTATATACAGTGTAGTGAATAGGATAAAGGACATAGTATACTATAGTATAGTATATGTGGTAAGGTTATAGTGTAGTACTGTACAGAATAAAATTATATAGTATAGGACAAGTAACAGTATACAAATGTGTATTTACACTTCAGAAACTTCTAAATATAGTGTATAGGGTAAAGGACATAGTATAGTATAGTATAGTATAGTATAGTAGATGTGGTGAGGTTATATTGTAGTACTGTACAGAATAAAATAATATAGTATAGAACAAGTAACAGTATACAAATGTGTATTTACAAGTAACTTCTAAATATAGTGTATAGGATAAAGCACATAGTATAGTATAGTATAGTATAGTACTGTATAGAATAAAATAATATAGTACAGGACAAGTAACTGTATACAAATGTGTATTTACAAGTAACTTCTAATTATAGTGTATAGGATAAAGGGCATAGTATAGTAGAGTATAGTATAGTATAGTAGAGTATAGTATAGTATAGTATAGTATAGTATAGTAGATGTGGAGAGGTTATAGTGTAGTACTGTATAGAATAGAATAATATAGTATAGGACAAGTAACAGTATACAAATGTGTATTTACAAGTAACTTCTAAATATAGTGTATAGGATAAAGGGCATAATATTATATAGTATAGTATAGTAGATGTGGTGAGGTTATATTGTAGTACTGTATAGAATAAAATAATATAGTACAGGACGAGTAACAGTATACAAATGTGTGTTTACAAGTAACTTCTAAATATAGTGTATAGGATAAAGGGCATAGTATAGCATAGCATAGTATAGTATAGTATAGTATAGTATAGTATAGTAGATGTGGTGAGGTTATATTGTAGTACTGTACAGAATAAAATAATATAGTATAGGACAAGTAACAATATACAAATGTGTATTTACAAGTAACTTCTAAATATAGTGTATAGATAAAGGACATAGTGTAGTATAGTATAGTAGATGTGGTGAGGTTATAGTGTAGTACTGTACAGAATAAAATAATATAGTATAGGACAAGTAACAGTATACAAATTTGTATTTACACTTCAGAAACTTCTAAATATAGTGTATAGGGTAAAGGACATAGTATAGTATAGTATAGTATAGTATAGTATAGTAGATGTGGTGAGGTTATATTTTAGTACTGTAAAGAATAAAATAATATAGTATAGGACAAGTAACAGTATACAAATGAGTATTTACAAGTAACTTCTAAATATAGTGTATAGGATAAAGGGCATAGTATAGTATAGTATAGTATAGTATAGTATAGTATAGTATAGTATAGTATAGTAGATGTGGAAAGGTTATAGTGTAGTACTGTAAAGAATAGAATAATATAGTATAGGACAAGTAACAGTATACAAATGTGTATTTACAAGTAACTTCTAAATATAGTGTATAGGATAAAAGACATAGTATAGTATAGTATAGTAGATGTGGTGAGGTTATAGTGTAGTACTGTATAGAATAAAATAATACAGTATAGGACAAGTAACTGTATACAAATGTGTATTTACAAGTAACTTCTAAATATAGTGTATAGGATAAAGGGCATAGTATAGTATAGTATAGTATAGTATAGTATAGTATAGTATAGAAGATGTGGTGAGGTTATAGTGTAGTACTGTACAGAATAAAATAATATAGTATAGGACAAGTAACATTATACAAATGTGTATTTACACTTCAGAAACTTCTAAATATAATGTATAGGTTAAGGACATAGTATAGTATAATATAGTATAGTATAGTATAAAATATTAGATGTGGTTAGATTATAGTGTAGTAATGTACAGAATAAAATAATATAGTATAGGACAAGTAACAGTATACAAACAAATGTGTATTTACACTTTAGAAACGTCTAAATATAGTGTATAGGGTAAAGGACATAGTATAGTGAAGTATAGTATAGTATAAAATAGTAGATGTGATGAGGTTATAGTGTAGTACTGTACAGAATAAAATAATAAGGTATAGGACAAGTAACAGTATGCAAATGTAAATTTACAAGTTACTTCTAAATATAGTGTATAGGATAAAGGGCATAGTATAGTATAGAATGAAGTGGTGATGTATAGTGTAGTAAAGTACAGTATAGGATGAAATAATATTTTCTACAAGTAAAACACACTGCCTAGCCTAAAAAAAAATAAAAGTTGCATACACTAATATTTTGTTGGACCACCTTCAGCTTTGATTACAGTGTGCGTTCACTGTGGCATTGTTTCGACAACCTTATGCAATATCACAACATTTATTTCTGTCCAGAGTTGCATACATTTTTGGCCGAGAAAAAAATTTTGGTACTGATGAGGGAGAGTTGAACTACTCCATAAAGTCTTCTCCAGCACATCCCAAAGACTTTCAATGGAGTTAAGGTCAGGACTCTGTGGTGGCCAATACATGTGTGTATCATGGTCTCGGTGAGTCCACTGGTTTGTTCCATTTGTGTTTTTGTTCTCTTCATGTGTTTCAGGTGCTGCTGGCTCGCGGAATCAGCATTGCCATAGGAACCCTGATAGTTTCCATGGGAACGCTGATCTTGCCAACTTTCAGCGGATGAGCGGCACCTGATCGTGATTTGTTTTCTGCCTATATTTACCCCACACTGTTTCGTGTTCTTGGCTAGATTGTTGTTGTGTGTTAGTTACTCACCAATCTCTCTCTGCCCTAGTCGGTCCTGTTGCGTGTTTTCTATATTGGTTGCCTGTCTTCGCTGTAGTGCCTGGATTGTGGTTACCATCCTGTTGGTCATTTTGCTCGCTTTGACGCTTCACCTGAGTATTCCTCATCGGTTACCTCTCTGCACTGGATCTGCTCTTCACACTACCACGACGCACACAAACCTACGAACACACTATCCACCAGAGGATTCCTCACGGATATGCGCTCTACACTACCACAACGCACACAAGCCTACGAACACACTCTCCATCTCCACGCTGCAGTCGGTGCCGGGTTCCCTCATGCTTCGCCAACTCGCTACCAAAACGATTAGCCTCACTAACAAACCACACAATTGTTTAGTCCAAATCCTGTAAGTTCTCGTCACATTGTGCTTGTGGAAATGCTCTTACTTTCACTATTAAACATAGCCATGAGTTCTACTGTCGATTTTTTACGATGTGACCAATCTCCAATCACGATCATTTCATATTTTTTTCTGACCACATTTCTTCCGTGAAGCTGACGGTTCACCACTATCCTTCCAGGTTTTAATAATGCGTTGGACAGTTCAGTGATTTCAGCAATCTCCTGATTTGTTTTCTTTGCTTGATGCAGGCCAATAATTTGCCCCTTCTGAAACACAGTAACATCTTTTCCACGACCACGGGATAGGTCTTCTTACATGGTTGTTTAAGAAATGAGAAGCTACACACTGCATCAGTTATGTTTAAAAGAATTGTTGCCAGCTGAAACACATTAATCACTGCGATAATGATCCAATCATAGGCTCTTAAGTATCTGCTTATTTAAATCCAAATGGCGACTTTTTTTTGGCCAGGCAGTGTAGTATAAAAATGTGTATTTCACCTCCCAACTTCCAAATAATATATAGGATGAAGGGTATAGTATATAGTATAGTATATAGAATAGTATAGTATAATATAGTATATGTATGATGTGGTGAGATATAGTGTAGTACAGTATAGTACAGAATATAATATAATATAGTATAAGACAGGTTTAATAGTATACAAATGTGTGTTTACTCTTCAGCAATGTATATACAGTATATTGTATAGGATAAAGGGTATAGTACATAGTATTGTATATTACAATATAGTATAGAATAGCATAGTATAGAATAAGACAATATTTTAGAATATATTACAGTATATAAAATATCCTTTTAACCATTACCCTCTATAAAGAAGTTTTTGAAGTATAGTATATTATAATATAGTACAGGTATAATAGAATACAAATGAGTATTTACTCTTCACTATCTTGGCCTCTATTTATAGTGTTTGTTGGAATACTTCTACAATACTCCAATGGAACAGCATTTTCAAGGTTAGAAAATATGACATCTCGACTTTTACTCTAAATGTGTGCACCAGTGTTGGTGTTGTATTTAACTATTTATACAGAGGTATAATTTGCAGCTATTGAAAAATAGCTGTAGTTTCAGTTTCATTTCTGTGGACATGCATTTGAAGGTTTATTTTTATATTGATCAAGTTCCTTTGGTACAGATTTGAGTTATGAGAATATGTGACCCTATAAGACCATATAATGCTGTTTCAGCATGGCATGTACTAAAGTAATCATAATGTCTCCCTTGGTGGACCTTCACAGACACTACACACCTTAAATCACAAAAACAATATCATCTTTAAATTGGCTTTAAACTTGCTAGCACAGTTTGCAGGGGACAATACAATATAAAACCATGTAACATCTGTAAACAGATTATGCTAGAGCTTCTCTCAGAACTAACTTCACTTTACTTAGTCATTTGCAATTACTACAAACCATTCCGAGATTGTTAGTGGATGTATGAAGTCAGTTCCCTCCAGTTCATGCAGGTGTCCTGCTAGAGTAACCACAGGTGTAGTTCAGCACATTAACTATGGACATGTTCCATTAACGTTGCACTATCCACTAAACCAGAACGTGTCTAATCTAAAAAAAACAGAAACAGAAATAAGGTAGTAAAACTGCATACAGGGAAGTTACTGAGGTAAAAGAGAGGTGTCAACTGATATCCCAGTAACTTCTGTTACACCTTCACGGCCAGATGCTGCTACCAGCACTCATACAGCAAGCCATCAGTTTGTGTTAGTCAGCAAGATTTCCCCTTCCCACGTCCCAACCAAACACTTTGCATAGGTCAGTCTTGATGTAATTATTTCTAAATGTACAGTATGTTTAAAGATTCACTTGATCCTGTTGCTGTAACCATACTGAAATATTTTAGGAGCCTTGGTGACATTGAGCAGTATTTTGAGGTACTAAGCAACTATGCTGTATTATGAAAATTATGATGGTGGGAAAATGTGTCAGCACATTTTGCGCCAAGAATATATTTATTTGAATCAAACCCAAGATCCAATGCAAGTTGTTTTGAAGAGTATTTTGTTAGACAGTTGCCTGGTGTTAAAAGTCATGGTGTTAGCGTCAGCTTTAAAATACATAGGATTTAACTGCATGTAGTTATCAGTACAGTAAATAGTAGGGGTGCACTGATCGATCGGCCACCAATCTAAATCGACCGATTTTCATCTTAAGTCTGTGATCGGCGATTGGCCAATCGTGCCTAGAATCAGAGCCGATCTTTTTGCAGCATGCAGAGAATCACACATATACTGCTACTCTAAAGAATGACCACTTTTGGGGCCTGGGTAGCTCAGTGGTAAAAGACGCTGGCTACCACCCCTGGAGCTCGCTAGTTCGAATCCCAGGGCGTGCTGAGTGACTCCAGCCAGGTCTCCTAAGCAACCAAATTGGCCCGGTTGCTAGGGAGGGTAGAGTCACATGGGGTAACCTCCTCGTGTTCGCCATAATGTGGTTAATTCTCGGTGGGGCGCGTGGTGAGTTGAGCGCGGATTCCACGGTGGATGGTGTGAAGCCTCCACATGTGCTATGTCTCCATGGCAACGTGCTCAACAAGCCACATGATAAGATGCACGGGTTGATGGTCTCAGACGCGGAGGCAACTGGGATTCATCCTCCACCACCCGGATTGAGGCGAATCACTACACGACCATGAGGACTTAAAAGCGCACTGGGAATTGGGCAATCCAAATTGGGTAAAAAAAAAAAAAAGAATGACCACTTTCTCAGCACTTGATGCATGACAGTGTGGCCTCTGGAGGGTGAGTTGTTAGCAATTCTAAGTATTCACGAATTTAAACTCAGACATGCTGTTATTCAGATGAATATGCAGGTTTGTGTTAAAAAATTTGTACGAATTACACGTGTATGAATATTAAGTTGCCCATTTTCTAGAGTCATTACGGTAGTAATTCTGAATCGCTGAACTGTGAGCATGGAGAGGATGAAGAGGCTGCTAACAGGAATAAAAACAACAAATAAACATGCGTATTCAAATCTGAGTATACGTGATGTAACGTGAGTCGAGACAATCAGACGTTGTGTTGAGCAGTAAAGACTGTTTGAGTGATCATGAGCGCTTTTAACTTTACTCTCTTGAACATGAGCGCTCTCGGTGTCAATCAAACATGCGCGCTCTGCAGGTGCTCTCAATATCCCATCAGTCACTCATCTCAGCGCTATTCTGTGAGGATCTTAATTTAAATTAGATTAATGTTGGTCACATTACCACTAATCATAGCAATTACATTTTAACCATAACGGCACCGCGTCTTTTTCACACGTTTGCTTAATAATTAGAGATTTGTGTTACAACAAGATGCCAAAGACAGTAAACAAATCATAGATACTAATGATTTCTTACTGGAGCAGTTTTAGAGCTTTTAATGGATATATTTTTCTTATTTTTGAACGTATCTCTACTGTGTGTGATGCTCTCATGGTTTTCACTGCTTACCATTATGTCACAATGACCTTTTGATATTGACAACAGAACTATTCATAACTGTTTTCAATACAAATAAATGTTTGCAATTCACAATTAATATAATTTTAATGTAATTTTAGTAACTTTATAAAAAGTTTCCATTTGTTAACATTAGTTAATGCATTAGGTATCATGATCAAACAATGAACAATATATTTTTTACAGCCTTTATTAATTATAATGTTAGTTAATAAAATCACAATTGTTCATTGTTAGTTCATAGTGCATTAACTAATGTCAACTCATACAACTTTTGATTTTACAAATGTAATAGTATATGTTGTAACTAACATTAAGCTCATTAGATCATGTTAACTACAGTAATGCTGTTAAATAATGTTAACAAATGGAACCTTTTTGTAAAGTGTTCCTGTAATTTTACTGTGTGGGGTATAAACATATAACTGCAGCATATAACTTGCAAAAGTGTGGAAAAGGGCACTTTTTAAAAAATCGGTATCGGCCGATCTTAGTATTAAAAAATCGGAGATTGTATCTGCCTCAAATTCCCTGACCGGTGCACCACTAGTAAATAGTAATTGTTATAGTCTTCCTACAGAACAAACAGTGAGGATTGTGTAGAAAAACTTTAATGTTGCGACAAAAAAACAATCAGCTATTGCAGAAAAGAGTGAGATAGACCTCATTAGACAGAAAGTCGAGGCTAAATATTAGCTGACCTGTTTCAAGCACAAAGGCATCCCCAGGGTGTGTCAGAGTGCATGTAAGCATGCGTGTATGAAAACATGAGCACATGAATGTGCATGCACATGTGCACAATCACTTTGTCTCTCTCTCTCTCTCTCACTCTCTCTCACACACACACACCTTTGTGTGGTGATTGAAGCAAACATATAAATAATAGCAATAGAAATAGGACCAGATAAAAAAAATAAAAAAAACAACACATACTAACCACTGTTTTGACATTCTTCCTAGTGTACTTTTATACTTAAGCACATCTGTGCCATGAATTTAGGGCATCTTCATATTAACTGTGGAACAATCCAAGTTAGATTTCCTCCACAGAGGCTATATAACTTTATCAGAAAATATACAGGTCAACTATGGTAACCCAACCACTAGGCTAACACTAGGTCTGGAGTCACTCTAGTTAAAGAAACTGATGAATACCTTTTCTTTTTTTTTGGCATTTCTAAGGTTGAACTGTGATATGTCATTGTATTTTTGCAAATGCTGCATTGTCTGAGGTTGCATTTCATACAGAACTTGCATTGTACAAGGTCCATTCCAAACTGTCACTAAATTCAATGAAGCATAGAGGTTTTTAACTTGCTGACAGTATAAGGGGCTGTTTAAACCGAATGCGTTCTTGCGTTAAATAAAGCTAGATGCAGTGCAACGAATGGAACAAAACACGTGGAGCTTGTTCATTCTCTTCCGATTGAGTTTAAATATGTTGGCTGTATTCGAGGGGCTGTACATTGTTAGCCATTCATAACAGTGGGTGTTTACATTGAAGTGTTAAAGAAACACTGAGGCCAAAACTGAGCGTTTCAGATAGAGAGCCAGAGACAGGGTGGAAAATTATCATATATTACAAAATTGTGACTGTTTTAGGGGAAAAAAAACAAATTTATATAACATTATCAGTGGACCCTGGGGAAGATAATAAAAATATAACATTTAATAATACAATTATAGTATGCCATGACCCCTTTAACTTGACAGTGTCTTAAAAACGTGAGACAAAAACAACGCAAGATGGCACAACAGTCAAAAACGTCTGTCTAGCGCATGTTTACACGTGAAAACAATTGAAAAACAGCGCAGACAGATGCAAAAACATGTGCTTTCAAAAAATATTAGTCTACTATTAAACAGGCATAGCGTCCATGGCAGGACACCACGAAGAAAGCCGCTGCATTCCAACAAATACATTGCTGCACGTCTGAAGTTTGCCAAAGACCACCTTGACACTCCATAATGCAACTAGGAAAATGTTTTGTGGTCTGATGAAACTAAGGTTGAACTGTTTAGGAAGAACATGCATAAGAGTAGAACATTATATACTATTAATTTCTATAATAGTTATTCATTATTTCATAATGATACAAATCATTATTTTTTCATACTTTATCATTAAATATCAATATTTGGACACAAAAACTACTTTTCTACAAACTTGACACATCTTTTAAAGTAGATTTTTTTAAAGATTTATCATTTATTACTTCAGACAACTTATTTTTCAAAGACCCAAATATCTAAATATTGTTAACATGCTGTCTTAGACATCAAAGCTATATATATATATATATATATATATATATATATATATATATATATATATATATATATATATATATATATTTATTTATTTATTTTCTTCAAATAAAAACTATAAAAAAAAATATCTTGATAAACTGAGATGACCTCACTAACCGACTACTCATCCTGTCACATCCCTAGTTTTAACATAATGCTGTTCTGTTAAACACAGCAATATCTGTAAAATACACAAAGATCCACTGCACAAGTTGCATCAATTCATACCTGTCACACAGCACATTACTTTAACACTTACTAGACTTTGAATGCCCTGGTACAACAGGCTGAAGCTCATATCAGGTCAAAAGCCATTAGTATACACATAAGTGCAATAAATCACTTAGTGCCATAATTTTGCTGCTCCTTATGATTGGAATAAGTAGCAAAAAATATTAAAAATAGAAACTTATATTTCTATCTCAGGTTTTAACAAATTATTAACAAGCATTTTAGATGTCACATGTAAATGTTTGGTTAATCTTTGTCTTCAATTATATTATTTATTAGCAAGTGTCCCTCCAGTGTTTTCTGTTTAGTATGTTTCAATGTATTGTATGTTTATTTGTTGGTGGTCAAGAGGCTTTGTCCTTATTGCAAATAAGAATCCTGTTCTTAAGTGACTTGTCTGGTTAAATATAGGTTAAATAAATAAAAAAAACACAGAAAGGTAGCCAAGCGTTCAACATCAGTTTAAATTTCAGCCACTGGGAGGCAGTTGTTTGAAATTTGGAAAGCAGAGCCCAATTTCAGCAGACTGAAATTCACAAGCATTCAAGTTGTCCTATCCCAACTTCCCATTTCATTCAGATATATGCCAACACAGGAAAGAAAATTGCGTTTATCCAATTATTTCATTGGGTCTTTAAAGGAATGTTCTGTGTTCAATACAAATTAAGCTCAATCGACAGCATTTGTTGATTAATGTTGATTACCACAAAAAAATTATTGACTCATCCCTCCTTTTCTTTAAAAAACTGAGGTTACAATGAGGCACTTACAATGGATGTGAATGGGGCCAATTTGTGGAGGCTTTAAAGGCAGAAATTTGAAGCTTATAATTGTATAAAAGCAATTACATTAATTCTTCTGTTAAAACTCATGTATTATTTGAGCTGTAAAGTTGTTTAAATCTTAATTTTTACAGTTGTTTTAGGGTTTACGTGTCATCAAGGCATCAAAGTTGTAAAATTAGATATAATTTGACACAGAAAAGGTTAGTAAGCGATTTTATCACACTAAAATCATGCTAACACACATATTGTTTGCATCTTGTGGCTATAATTTAGAAACAGTGAGTATTTTAACATTTATGGATTGGTCCCATTCACTTTCATTGTAAGTGCTTCACTGTAACCTCGATTTTAGCTTCTTTTTTTTTTTGTTTGTTTGTTTGGAGAAATTATTTTTTTGTGGTAATCAATATTATGCCACAAATGCTGTCGATTGAGCTTAACTTTCACTGAACCCAAGCCTCACATCTATGCCTCTGAACCAATAGGCTTTTCCGTGATCCACTGATCCAGTACAACACTCTTAGATCAGAGTTTAGAGGAAAGGATATCTTGATATGTAGAGTTACCTTAACTTATGCAGTTAAATATATCTATTTCTCATGACACAAGATAGTCAGTACATGACACATATGTACATAAGATCCACATGGTGGTTTTGGGAAAGCAGTCTGATTTAATTCAAGGAGTTCTGTGGTGTACTTGCAATCTATCCTGTGGTGTGTAATTGAGTGAAATGTATCATGTTATTTTCTGCCGCTTACTCCCGTATCTCAGACTCACTCTGAATGCACAGTGCTCAAGCTCTGATGAACAAAGACGGCAGCTGAAGAAATCCACTCTGCATTCACTACCAACCCCCCAAAACCTCCCTCCCGTCCTTTCCCTGGACACCACCACTGCTGCCATCAGAATACAGGAGCTGCCTGTGAAGGCCACACATCAAGCACTTCTTCAAAATACAATATATAAACTGACACCAGTGTAAAGAGTTGATCCTCTTGAACAGTGTGAAGAGTTCTTATTTAAAAGACCTTAGTCAGAGAAGACACCATATACAGTATGACATAGAAAACAAGGCTGTGAGGGTAAATACTAATAGTTATCTTAAATTGTAAAAAAATAGTTTACTCAACTTAAGCTTAATTTTTTTACTATACTTACTAGTTTTAATTAAGTTACCATTACTCTCTAAAACCTTAATTTGTCATTAATAAAAACATTTAAGTGGGCCTAATTAAACAGTACTTGAAATGTCACATTTTGGAATCATAACTCAAATATATACTTTCTTTAAACTTGGGCTTTGAGTACTAATGACTCAAAATTATCAAGTACAAAATTGCAGTTGTGTGGAATACACATAAGCCCTTGCGCTTGAATAAATTATGTATGTTTTGTCAAGATAAGGGAACTTATGTAGAAAAATAATAATTGTTTTAAAAAAATTTTTTAAATCGATTTAATTATTATGACTATTGTTGTTTTTTTGTAGTAGCTGGCTGATAGGTGTGATTTGGGTGAAGTCCCCATGAGGGTGATTAGTGTTACCTCTGCTGAACTTGGAGCCTGTTAAATTTAAGCCATTCTTCTTTACTCGATTGTACTTTACAAAAGTGCAGATTTATGTGCACTAAGAAGTACTGAGCAGAATCCAATGTGCCATATGGCTAACCGAGAGTCCAGTTATAATTTCCCTTATACTGTAAAAGATGTGCTATAATTCAAATTGAATAATTAAATAAAAAATGATACTTTAATCACAGATTAATTAAGTTTACCTGTAAGTAGTTAACCTTAAAAAACTAAGTCCAGTTTACTTGAGCCAAATAAGTATGTTTACTTAAAGAATAAGCATGCAAACCGATTGCCTTAAAAAAATCGAAGTAAGGTTAACTAAATCAATTTTACAGCGAAACACGTTCTGGGCTGATTTACCCAAAAGCATCGCAAGCTTAAGTTGATCGTAGAGACCACTGGTGAGAAATGATTTCTATGATCACTTAGGCTTATGATGATTTTGGGAAACGCAGCCCTGAACAGTTCATTTAAAATATTGGATTGTCTCAAGGTTTCTGGTCACTGCTAATGTTTGGATGTATTCACGATGTAACATCAATGTATTGACTGGATCTAAAACGTAAACGTTTTTACATTTGTACAGGTTTAGAGATGTATAAATCTTTACGAATTCTCAGAAGAATGGTCTGAACAGAAATTGCTGGAACGTTTACAAAGAGACCGCCACAGCTGATTCATAGACACAATCCCATAGCATGCTTCTAATATATGAGAAAATGATGGAAAAACTTTGTCAGAAAAAATACCTTTTTAATGCAAATTCATGTATGAATGAAATTCAAATGGAAAAAGGCAAGTGCATTCATTGTATGGCTGAATTTAATTATTATCAAAGCTTAACATGTATGAAATAAGTGGTGCTAGTTGTCACACAGAGAAGCTGTCACAAGGGCTATATGTTACTAGCTATAAGGTTCTGAGTCAAAAGTTCAATTTCAGAAGTGCTTTTGTGTTGCCTTGAAACATCGCATTTAAATTTTGATTTTAAATTTGAATACTTTTTGTGAATTCTCACCTCCAAACTAAAATTTAGGGTCAACTACAGTGGTAAAGAAAAGTATTGTACGTGAAATCTATGGAATTACCTGCATTTAAGTATAAATTTGTCTTATAATCTGGTTTGATCTTCATCTAAGTTACAGTAATGAACAAACACAATCTGTTTTAACTAATGACACACAAATTATTGCATTGTTCTTGTTCATATTCAATACATCATTCAACCATTCATAGTGTAGGTTGGAAAAAGTATGTGAACCCCGAGGCTAATGATGTCAAAAAAAAACCTAATTAGAGTAAAGAGTTGGCAAACCTGATGTCCAATTAAATAAATGAGATTGGAGGTGTGGGTTAGAGCTACTTTGACTTATAAAAAGGACTCAAACATTTTGAGCTATTCACAAGAAGCATCTGCTGATGTGGACCCTGTCTCGCAAAAAAGATATCTCAGAAGGCCTACAATCAAGAATTGTTGCTGTGTATAAAGCTGGAAAGGGTTACAACGTTATTTCGAAGAACTTAGATAATCATCTGTCCACAGTTAGACAAACTGTCTATAAATGGAGAAAATTTAGTACTGTGGCTAATCTCCCTAGAAGTGGCCGTCCAGCCAAGATGACTCAAAGGGCACACAGCAGAATGCTAAATTAGGTTAAAAAAAAAGAACCCTAGAGTGACAGCTAAAGATTTAAAGGAATCACTGAAACTGGTTAACATCTCTGTTCATGAGTCTACTATTAAACAGGCATAGCGTCCATGGCAGGACACCACGAAGAAAGCCGCTGCTTTCCAACAAATACATTGCTGCATGTCTGAAATTTGCCAAAGACCACCTTGACACTCCACAATGCAACTGGGAAAATGTTTTGTGGACTGATGAAACTAAGTTTGAACTGTTTAGGAAGAACATGCATAACTACGTATGGTATAAAAATGGCACCGCATACACACATGAAAACATCATCCCAACGGTGAAGTACGGTGCAGGGAGCATCATGATTTGGGGCTGCTTTTCTACTTCGACCATTTGCCATCATCAAGGGAAAAATAAATTTCCAAGTTTATCAAGATATCATACAGGGTAATGTCAGGGTGGCTGTGCACCAGCTGAAGGTCATGGAGGAGCTGAAGCAGTTCTGCAAGGAAGAATGGTCCCAAATTCCTTCTGAACGTTGTGCAGGTCTAATCCGCAGCTACCAGAAACACTTGGTTGAGGTTATTGCTGCCAAAGGAGGATTGACCAGTTATTATATGTACCTAAGGGTTCACTTACTTTTTCCACAGAACTGTGAATGTTTAATGGGATGTGTGTAATAAAGACATGAAAGATTATAATTGTTTGTGTGTTGTTAGCTTAAGCACATTGTGTTTGTCTATACTTGTGACTTTGATGAAGATGAGATCTCATTTTATGATCAAATAATGCAGAAAACCAGCTAATTCCAAAGGGTTCACATACTTTTTCTTGCCACTGTATATAATAAAGGTTCATTTTAACCAAATGTTTGAACTATTTGAACAGGACAAGGGTATTTTGCGTTAATGTTACATTGGAGCAAGTGTTTCAACACCCAGGTACACAACAGTACGATTTATGACATGTTGAACGAACCGTAGTTTGATCCCCTGCAGTCTTGTTTTCATTCGAGTCAAATTAACTATGGCATTTATCCTTACTATTGTTGTTGTTTGTATTGGTAAAGCTTGGTAAGGTGGCCTGATCCTGAATCAGTAGGAAAGCATGGCGAAAGTAGAGTCATGAAGACTCCGCTAAGACTGCCATGTCAGCTGCTGATCTTGGAACAGCACACTGGAAGGATGTGGTAAGGGCAGACAAGAGCTCACATGCTCCACATGAATCTGAGGACATGCTGAGTGGCTGACTGCAGAACAGTGTGTGGCTATAAATTACGACATCACACTCCTTCTGCTGCAGAGCAAACACATGGACCTCGAGTGAGATGCTCTATGGGTTCTGCTGCTGAGGATGACGAGTCAATTTATAGCATTCATATGCTGGCTTGACCTTGTTAAGAAAGATCTCTTAAAGGGATAGTTCAACCAATAGGGAATGTTCTGTCATCATGTTCTCACCCTCATGTTCTTCCAAACCTGTATAACTTGCTTAATTCCATGGAACACCAAAGGAAAAGTGTACCAGAGTGTCCGAGCTGCTCACACAAAAGGCACAATAAAGTCATCATAAAAGTAGTCCAATTTATTCCAAATCTTTTGAAGCCATACAATAGCTTTTCTTAAAATGTCTGTCATCATTTACTCACCTTCATGTCTTTCAAAACCAGTAAGACTTTCTTTCTTACATTGAACACAAAAGGAGATGTTTATAGTAGAATGTCCAAGCTTCTCTTTTCTATACAATGAAAGTGAATTGTGACCACAGCTTTGAAACAAGACTTTCAAAGCAAGATTTTCATTGAATAACTTTATATTTAACTGTGGGTGAGAAACAGATCAATATTTATGTCCTTTTTTACTATAAATTCTCCTCCCTGCCCAGTAGGTGGCGATATGCACAAAGAATGTGAATCGCCAAAAACAAAAGAAGAAGAATGTGAAAGTGAAAGTGGAGATTTATAGTAAAAAAAAAAGGAATTAAATATTGATCTGTTTCTCACCCACACCTATAATATCGCTTCTCAAGACATGGATTTAACATCTGGAGTCGGATGGATAACTTTTATGCTACCTTTATGTGATTTTTGGAGCTTCAAAGTGTTGAACCCCATTCACTTGCATTATATGGACAAACAGAGCTGAAATATGCTTCTAAAAAGTTTGTTTAGTTTGTGTTCAGCAGATGAAAGAAAGCCATACACACCTGGGTTGGCATGAGGTTAAGTAAATGATTAGAGAATTTTCATTTTTGGGTGAACTATCCGTTTAACACACTTTATGTGATCTAAATGAAATACCAAAGACTTGTATTTTTTTAGTTAATTAGCATGGCTACAGAATAACCCAACCCTAAGACTTTTTACATAGTTAAAATTATTATGAATTCCCTTTGTTAGGGAAATTTGATTATCATTGTTTATTGTCTATTCTAGTATTTTTTAATTGAAGAATAAATGAAATATTGGGGGAACAGAAAATTATTGTACTGTTATAATTAGTGTTTATACACGACCACAATCTACAAATCCAAAATCCCAGACAAAGCAAAAATTATTCCAAAAGGGGCCGTTCACAAAGAATGCATCCGTGTGTAAAAGAAAGAAAGAAAAAAGCTAGAAACAGTGCAACAAATGGAACAGAATGCAGACGTCTCCAAAAAAAAAAAATTCCATTCTTTTATCGTGACATGGCAGTTTAAAAACCATGCGCTAATGGCATGAGATGCTGAAAAAGCAGCGAAATACATCACAACAGTCAAAGACGTCCGTCTAGCACACGTTTACATAAAAAACAATGCCAAAACAGAGTATACATATGCAAAAACTTGTTCTGTGTGGAAGACCTCAAAAGAATGCTAAAAAAGTATACAAAAGAAAAAAGGGAACAACATTTTGTTTGCAAAAGCCTAAACAACACATTGTTAATGACATAATTAATGTTATAAGAGCATAAACACACTAACACAAAGGAACACACTCTCCTGTGCACAATGAATGAACACAGCAGCGTTCCTCACATTAAATTCAAAATTATTATGAAACAGGTAGGATGTAGCGTGTACACTCACTGTGGCTGGCTCATGGTGTGATATGCAGCAAAAGCAGAAAACCTTCTCTTTTACTTCTCTCAAATGTGAGCTCTGGTTTGTGCTAGACAGAGCCGACTTCACTCATACCAAACCTGCAAAGAAAACAGATCAATTCAGATATCTAAATGTTAAATTAAGGGCTTTATCAATGACTGCCTGTGAGTTTAAATGTAAATGTAAATGTGCCACAGTACTGTAATAAAATGTGATAATCATATGTGAACATTGTGCTTGTTAATCTATGAACATCTAGTTCAGTCATGGCATAGTTATTGCTGTGGAAGGATAAAACTGACACTTATGCAATAAAATCAATGAAGGGAGATATTGGATCTGTTATGAAATCAAATACTCTGTTAACTTCACACTTTTACCAATGACCTGTGATTTAAATTAACCGAATATGCTTTTTTAAAGCTACAGTGGCCCAAAAAACTATTTGGACACTTAAGTCACATTTAAAAAATAATTATGTCATTGTTTTAAAATAATTTCGACTTGTTCATCCTTTTCTTTAAATCAAGTACAAATCTGGGTTACAGTGAGGCACTTACAATGGAAGTGAATGGGGCCAATCTGTAAACATAAAAATACTCACCGTTTCAAAAGTTTAGTCACAAGACTTAAACAATATGCATGTTAATATGATTTTAGTGTGATAAAATCACTTACTAACCTTTTCTGTGTAAAGTTATAGCTAATTTTACAATTTAGTTGCCATGACGACGTAACGCTGTAAAACAACTGTAAAAATGAATATTTAAACAACTTTACAGCTCAAATAATACATAAATTTTAACAGAAGAATTAATGTAAGTGCTTTTATAAAATTATAAGCTTCACATTTCTGTATTTAAACCCTCCAAAAATTGGCCCCATTCACTTCCATTGTAAGTGCCTCACTTTTTTTTTGAAAGAAAATAAGGGATGTCGAAAATATTTTTTGTGGTTATCAACATTATGCCACAAATGCTGTTGATTGAGCTTAACTTGTACTGACAGGAAATATTCCTTTAAGTGTGGCTTAGGTGTCTAAATACTTTTGGTGGGACTGCCATTCACCAATTGGCATAGATTAAATACTACGCATCCAATTTAACATATTATATATTTGAAAAAAGGGGACTTAAATAAATACAAACCAAAACACAAAAACAAAACGAACAAAAGGGCCTTTAACAGCAAAAACATTAATAATGAAAATATGCATTGATAATGGCTCTTTTGAAAGGGTCTCCTACTGTACATACATTAAGACATGCTCTTGAAAGTTGGCCCTTTAAATCCCCACAATTCTTACTGCCCTGCATATGGTATGCATGTGTGAGCTGAGTGCATAGTGCTTCATTCACATTTAATAACAACCCTGAGTCAAGTTGAAAGGGAGTATTATTGTACAAACAGCATGATTTTCAGCAGGGTAAGCATTACACAAAGCTCAGACTGCCTGTGTTTGCCTTTTTTTCGTGTCAAGTTGCAATGAAGTTGTCAACCTTGATACGGACAGGCATCAATAAACAGAATGGTCTGTAGCGCTCGTTTACCACTGGCTTCAATCATCGAAGCATCGCGTTGAAAGCTTCATTTACCCAGACTGGAAAGATGTTGGCTCGGCACCTGGCAAACATTAGTGTCTCAAACTCTAGAGTTTTTCGAAGAGGTTTTACCTCAGGCTGGGGGATTAAGTGAAACTAGTAGAGAAGACAAATCATATTAAACCAAATAAGGCATACCCTTAACAGGTCAGTCAGACAGCAAGTCTGAATAAAGTAGAAGTGGGACGAGGTAGGAGAGACAGAAGTATGTACACCTTTTTGGGGTGGGCCAAGAGAGCTATTTGCAATAATTTATGACTCATGCAAATGAAAAATCACTTTATAGTACATATTCTAAATAACATTAACAAAGATTGACACATAGTTGTCACATTTTTAACTCCAGACAATATTTCTCTTTAAGTTTTTAAAGTTAGTTTCTGTACAGACACATACCTTCAAGTCTTTAAAACACAAAAAAGGTAACACTTTACAATAAGGTTCTATTCGTTAAAATTAGTTAATGCATTAGGTTTCATGAATGAACAATAAACAAATGCTTTTTAAAGCATTTATTAATCTTGCTTAATGCTAACAAAATACAATTGTCATTGTTTGTTCTTGTTAGTTTATATTGCATCAACTAATGCTGATTGTTGCAGCTTGTAATGTAAAAAAAAATAAAAAAAAAAAATGTATATTTAGAAATTAACATTAACCAAGATTGCTAAATGCTGTAAAAGTATTGTTTATTTTTAGTTCATGTGAACTATTGTGTAAACTAATGTTAACAAATACAACCTTATTTTGGTCACTATATGGGGTAAGTTGTCACAATGGAATCCTGCCATTAAATGTCCTTTAATAGGCTATTTAATTGCTTTTTAACAAAACTCTGAAGAAATTCTGAAGAATAATTATTATGATTGCCCAATTATATAGTTAATCATTTCTTATATATATATATATATATACACACACACACACACACTACCGGTCAAAAGTTTTGAAACACTTACTCATTCTTTATTATAATTAGTTTTTTCACATTTTAGAATAATAGTAAAGTCATCAAAACTATGGAATAACATAAATGGAACTATGGGAATTATGTTGTGACTAAACAAAATCCAAAATAAATCAAAACTGTGATATATTTTAGCATCTTCAAAGTAGTCACCCTTTGCCTAGAATTTGCAGACATGTACTCTTGACATTTTCTCAACCAACTTCTTGAGGTATCACCCTGGGATGCTTTTAAACAGTATTGAAGGAGTTCCCATCTATGTTGGGCACTTATTGGCTGCTTTTCTTTATTATTTGGTCCAAGTCATCAATTTCAAAAACTTTTTTAAATTTTTATTAAATGTTAGTTTTATAATGAAATAAATTAATATGGTGGCACAATTATATTTTTGTCTACAAAACTAATTTCTAGGGTGTTTTTGTGTTCATTTCGGTGGTTCGTTACTGCCCGCCTAGGCGAAATTTTAGGACAAATTCTTACTGGCTGCTAAACACCTTCTTACTGCCATTGGCCACATCATCGGTAGGTGTGACCTGAAGCTCCACCTACCTTGAGGCCAACAACTAATTCTTTATGTTGTTCAGTCAGTCAACATGGTCACGCTGGCATGCAGTTTTTAGCGAGCTGGTGCAAATTTACCTTCATCTGTACGATCGTTCGTGTAGAGACATTTTCCAAGAACATGTCATGCCTTATTTTTATTATTAGTCTACAAAAGGAATCAAATCTACTCAAATACTCTCAAGTGCCCATTCACTCTTATATGCTACTTCACTCATGTGCCTTCTGCAGTGAAAGACATTTACACATCTGCCCAAAATCAGGTATGCCCCACTTATCATTCATTTGTCTGTATTCTGAACACCAATTTTTGCAGTTGTATCAGTGTCATCTTAAATTACAATAACAGAGTGTAAGCGACGCATATTTTGGCCACGTATAGCATGAGCGCATTAGCATCATGAATTCAGAATGTAAACAAGACAAATTGCGCATTTTCTTCTGCATATATATTATTTAAATCATCATCGAGAGGTCAAAACAACTTCTTTTACTGACCTCATGTGAATTTTACTCATAGAATGAGGCATAAAGTCATTGGTAACACATTTTAATGTCACATTAATTTAGGTTTTAAATGTAATGTCCTCATATTTAAATGCTCCTCTAAACGCCTCCCACAGCGGTGTGATCGGTGTCTGAATGTTCGCAAACAGTATACCATTGCTCAGCTGTTAAGAATTTCTCCGGAAGTACACTACCGGTCAAAAGTTTTGAAACACTTACTCATTCTTTATTATAATTTTTTTTTCTTCACATTTTAGAATAATAGTCATAAAAATTATGGAATAACATAAATGGAACTATGGGAATTGTGTTGTGACTAAACAAAATCCAAAATAAATCAAAACTGTGTTATATTTTAGCATCTTCAAAGTAGTCACCCTTTGCCTAGAATTTGCAGACATGTACTCTTGACATTTTCTCAACCAACTTCTTGAGGTATCACCCTGGGATGCTTTTTAAACAGTATTGAAGGAGTTCCCATCTATGTTGGGCACTTATTGGCTGCTTTTCTTTATTATTTGGTCCAAGTCATCAATTTCAAAAACTTTTTTTAATTTTTATTAAATGTTTTTGTCTACAAAACTAATTTCAAACATTTAAGCATACACCTTCAGATCAAAAGATTTTTAAGATCATGAGAAACATTTCAGTCAAGTGTTTCAAAACTTTTGACCGGTAGTATGTATATATATATATATATATATATATATATATATATATATATATATATATATATATGTGTGTGTGTGTGTGTGTGTGTGTGTGTGTGTGTGTGTAGTCTGTACACGTACATAAAGTGTTGGGTTTACTCGTCTACCTAACAGTTAAAAAAAATTATGATATTGGAATTTTTGTCTGGGGGATAGAATTTACACCCCTACACCTTTATAAAAAAAAAAAAAGTTACCAGTTAAGGTACAACGGCCGTCACTGTGGTGGTACCCTCAATGGGACATTTTTTTGAACCTCTACACTGAAAAAATAAATTTATAGCAGAAAAGATTAAGTACTATCTACATTGAGTAAGTAAGTTTAAGCGTGACCTTGAAAATATTAAGTAAA
The DNA here is from genome assembly GCF_019703515.2 of Myxocyprinus asiaticus. NCBI lineage: Eukaryota > Metazoa > Chordata > Actinopteri > Cypriniformes > Catostomidae > Myxocyprinus > Myxocyprinus asiaticus. The sequence continues at coordinate 21,020,418 of NC_059389.1, read as the reverse complement.
TTCTACATTTGTACTCAATTCAAACATGTAAAAATAAATGTTCTAGCTTATAAGTAAAAATTATTTATGTTTTTTATATTTACAATGTGTTATCATGTACCAGTCCTAAAGTACAAAACCTTGTCATATTTATTTGCTAATTTGAGTACATTTCACTGGTAAATAAAATAAGTACATTTTACTTAAAGGTGCTGTAAGCGATTTTTTCATGGAAAGGTATGCCCAAAATTTTCCTACCTGAAAGATATTACTGAAGTAAGTGTCATGAGATATCTCACCGGTCTCTGTGACAGCTCTAGACTCTGTAAACAGCAACCAAAAATGTGTCTGCGGTCTCTGACAGTTTCGACCTGTCAATCATTTTGTGCGTTCTCATAGTATTTTAGTTGCAGCGAATAATTGAGGCTTAATGCCATTTTTATGCCATGTTGCCCATAACAGTTGTCATTTGAGGGCGCTATTTTGCAGATGTTGTTTTTAACAAATGTCAGTCTCAATAAAGCTCATTTTGGTATCTTTGGAGTTCGGGGTTTTGTAAAGAGGGTGTGGCTAATTCAATGGCTCAGTTATGGAAGTAGAACTGCTAAAATCGCTTACAGCACCTTTAACTTTTCAAAGCTGGTGTTCCCAGCATGCACTGGGCGTAAACAATTAGTGAACTTGCATAGTTTCAGTGTTTGCAAGTTTATTTACACCATTTTTATTATTGATTTTCTTGTTACATTAAGGAACTTCTTGTTTTGTGAAGTCTTATGTTAATTTTCTACTAAAAATTACCCTTTCTTGATCAAAAAAATTATCTGTTGATTGCTACTGTCATCGTGTTTTGTGCACCAGGTCTGCGTGCGCACAGCTGTGGACCTTGATTCTATCGACATTAAAGCAAAGTGTTGTTGTCTAATAGGCTGCATACTGTAGCATGCATTAAGCGTCCTTGTTGAAGGCTTCCCTGTGTCATGCTACATGACTAAGTATGTTAAAAGAGCACTGAATTGTTAGTACAATGAACAAAGAAAGAGTAAAATTGACTTAAAACAGAGTTTTGCAATGTAAACTGTACTTAAGAATTTCTAATCAAAGCCACTAATACTTGTTTGTAGCCTTTACTTGAAAATATGGTCTGTTAAATTTACTAGCAATTTCTGCGTGGAAAATATTTACTAGGTTTTTTTTTTTTTTTTTTTTTAAGTAAACCCCACTCCAAACATTTTTCAGTGTAGTTAAAATCATTTTGGGTACATAATTGTACCCTAAGGACCTATCGTGTACCTTTAAAGGTACAATAATATGTTTTGTTCCTCTGGGAACAAAAATATATACCTTTTTGTCCTCATAACAAGGGTACAATTACAGTATATGTACACAAAACAAGGGTACCACCACAATGAGGGCTTTGTAACTTAACCGGTACCTTTTTTTCTCTCCTGAAAGTGTAATTTACAACACATTTGAACTAGTATTTGACACGTATATACGATTTGACTTTTGACTCAAAATATTATGAGAACTAACCCTTGTGACAACTTTCCCCATTCATATTTTAATGTACATTAACTACAGATCTGTTACACATTTTATAATATTTGTTAATGCATGTCATTATAAAGTGTTACCAAATGTATAAAGAAATAAAATGCAAAGTTTTTAAATATACAGTAGTATTAACATTTTTTGTAATAGCTCTACTAGAGACTTCAGATATGTTTCAAGAGTTTCAAATCCTGAAAACATTGTGCGGAATATCCCCAACCTGCAGTGCATGATAAAACGATATCATCTTCAGAACAATGATTACAAATGACATGTCTAAAGCATTATGAAGGGTTCGTTTATTTCATTTAAATCATGCATGCCTAAACTCTCATTTTGATTTGTTGTGTTGACCACGTGCCCAAAGAGCTACAGTGGACCTACAATGGAACAGAAAATCAAAGTTTTGTAGGAGCCACTATCAGAGGCACATCTGGTCCTCTGATACAATCACATCGAAAGTTTAGTACTGAACTCAGATCGAAGCACACATTAGCAACATGTTCAAGCCAACACGAAAGCATCTACAAGATCACCGAGAATTGACTCTTTAAGAAACATGGCGATGGAACCATTTCGTGTTATTTTGATTTGCTTCTTTAAGCGACTGCCCTCTCAAAACAAAATGTGTTTACCCTGAACTGATCAGGGGACAGTAACATTTCCCCAAATAGAACAATATTGGATTATCATTGTAATAAAGGCTACTACTACATTTGAAAATGGAAGACATGTCACGCTTTTTCTCTTATTTTGCAGGCCTAGAGGAGCTATTGGTTGAAGTCGGGTGTTCTGATTAAAGGGATCAGCTACTTAAAACATGAAACGTGATGCATCATCGTGACAGATTGTGCTTTGCACTCATTTTTGTCATGCAATTACCAAAATAACACGACAAACACTCATTAAGCCAATAATTGGTACATTATTAGTGGAAGAAGCACAAATGAATGAAGCGCTTGTCACCAAAGGCTAAAACCTACCGTTATCGATTTACATCGTTGAAACTTTAATCGTGGTTCTGATAATGTCTCAAAAGGGTCTTGATACGTGGAGGCTCCAAACCAAGTGGCCAAGCATCCGTTCTGCGGCTTCTTTCGCGAATAAAGGGGACGGCGAGCAAGAACGCGCCGTAACACGAGCATCATCGCTCAGCGAGATTATGTTAGGAGTCCGTCACTATCCGATCACCCAGAGAAATGGATCGTATTTGAGACTGAAGGGGTGCATTATGTATACACACCGCACCTGCTCTGCTTGCATAGGGCTTCCCCCTTCAAATTACGCCAGGGACTCCATCTCTACAGCATTTAATGTAGGTTATTCCGCGAGGAGCTGTCCAGGTGCTGAAACCCGCGATTCGTTCGTAGCGAGAGCGCCAAAATCGCAAGCGCGGGAAATGTGGTCAACGGCTGAATGTCGAACGCCTACAACTCGCGTTTGGGTCCGTTATGTCGGAGACCTGGAGGGGAGGGGGGCTCGATTCATTACGTCGAGAAAACGCCTTTCTATTGGTTTTCTTTCGGAGAGTCGGGGAAATGTTCCTCGGGGTAACTTCGAGTGCACGCGTCTATCAAAACTCCTTATCGCCCACCTGAAGTATGAGGAGTCTCTGTGCGCGCGGATACGGTCATTTCCCCTTGTGCTTCCATAACAATGTCCTATATCCTGGAGGACGATTGGTGATCGTGTTTGTCATTCAGCGACAGTTACAACTCTGGTTCGAAGACACATCAATCAATTATGTAGACTACAATCTTAGAGCTGTCATGATTCATGACTGAGCGTATTTCAATGTTAGGGGTGACATTGAGGTGTACACAGAGAAATCTGTTTAAAACATGACTATTGATCAATTTGATCGTGTATGTATGTGACAGAAAGAAAGAAAGTAAGAGGGAGAGATGATCTATTTCTACCTGATCCAACCCACATAAAATGACTTTTGTTGGTGTAATCTAATTTGTCAGGTTAAGTCAGTTTAACCAACATTTTTGGCTTGAATGAAAACAGTTAATTTAGATAAGAAGCACATGAAGCACATTTTTTAGGTTATTTCATAAAACATTTTTACAGTCTATAATGAAAATTGTTAACCTACATTGTGGTAAAAAACAAATGGTTTAATTCAAGTCAAAAATATTATTTAACATCACTGAAACAACTTCAATACATAAGGTATACATAAGGTTACACAGACAATTTGTTTAGGGTTAGATCAAGTAGAAATAGCTCCTTAAAGTAACCAGTGCAGATAACAACTTTTTACAGAGTACTACTAGTGTCATCCAACCCAGGGGCATAGATACCAGGGGGGATGGGATCACACACACACACACACACTGTAACCCCCCCAAATGTTCAAGCCAAATCTATGCCCTTGATCCTACCAATATAATAATACTGTATCATATAACAGGGTTCTCACTCTTTTTGACCAATTACTTTTTCCATGACTTTTCCATGTCGTTTCCAGGCATTTGCGATTAGTGGATAAAGATTTATAAAAAAAAAATATTTTGATCAGATGGATTTGCTGATTAATCATTTAGACCATTTCAACATATTCATTGAAAAGAACTGACTCAGAAGAACGAGTCACTGACAGATCTGACAACACAATGGCTTGCGAGCAAGTTTTAATGTACACAAGGGCAATATCTAGCAGAGTAAATATTTTAGAGCAGAGAAAAACTTGAAAAATATATATCCACTATAGAAATGTCCACGACTTTTGAGGTTTCCATGCCTGGAAAACTCCGTTTTAAAATCCTTTGATATTTCCAGGTTTTCCATGATCGTGGGAACCCTGATATTACTGTATATCATCATAATACTATTATAATAATGTCTAATACTGTATTTTTGCTGCTTGTTCAATTAACTTCATAAAAATGAACTAAAGCAACACAGTTCTAGAACATTTAGTCACAACTTGATTTCATTGTGTTTTATCCCTATCAGTTTGTAAAATGGAAGTTTACTTAATCCATTTGGGACTACATGAATACTTTTTGTGGTGTTAATGTAGCATTGATGAAACTGGACAGGGGATTTCCATTTCCCAGCATGCTTTGCGTGAGACACGATGGGGCTAGTAAATGTTAAAATGAAGTGTTATTTTATGTGTTTTTGTGCAAGATGAATGTAAAGAGGAATACTTGTTAGTGTTTAATGTTTTGTTATGTTAAGATTTAAAAGAGTTTCTGTTATGCTGGAGTTTTAGGGATTAATATTATGGTGAAGAGTGGAGCTTGAACTAACGATGAGAACAGGTACATTTTGCACATGACATTAGCTGCTTGCTTTGTTGAGCAATTGCTGTGCTAACACTAGCAAAGTTACTAAACTACACTATGCAGTGCTTCCAACTAGCATGCTAACATTCACTTTCACTAGTTAGAACATAAAGAAATAAAACAGATTTATTTGAGTTACACTGACACGTCTAATTTTGATGGATTTACCCAATTCAAATAGGTTGTTTCTACACAAACTTTTTGTGTTGAGATTATATAGTAATGTTAAGAAAACTCAGCACTGTTCAGCCAAAGAGCTGTTTTTTTTTAGTGTAAAAGTGTCATCATATTACATTCATACTACTACTGTCATTAAACTACTATCTTACTAGTGTCATTGTACTACAGAGCATTATCAGTCTATGTAGTATGCATCAACATCATACAACCGGGCATGATACTATTGGTGTTGTACACTGTTTAAAGTGGTAACCTGCAACTGGTAGCAATCTAACCCTTAAAATGAGTTTTGTTAGTGTAACAATGTATTCAGGTTGATTTAGTCATGGTAAATACTTTTTTTTGACTTGAATAAAACCAGTTAATTTAAATGTTACAACATGAGGCACATTTTTTTTTAAGTTACTTAACAAAACATTTTTACAGTTTACTACTTTTAAACTTCCATACTGATATTTACACAATTAACATTGTCATTCTATGGTACTTCTGTTCCTTTTAAGAGTGTCATATAGCAGTGTTGGGTAAGCTACTTTAAAAAAGTAATCCAGTACAAATTATTATCCACTTATCTAAAATTGTAATAAGATTACTTTATTGATTACTTTTAGGTTACTTTCTAAAACATGTTTCACATAAAAGGCTTTGTTCTTCCTCTCAACAAATTAATGTCTCTATTTCTTTCATCACTGTTGAACACAAGTCATCCACGTGTTTCTCTCTTAAAAAGACTTGTTATGGGGCTCTTCAGCTGTCACAGAAATACAAACAGATGAACATATAAATATATAATTCATGTTTTAAATGTAATTTGTTATTATTTAAATATGTTCCTTGAGGTTCACTTATAAAATCAGTAAAGTTTTTTTGTACAAAAAAACAGTAATATATTTGTAAAACATGATCATTTTCCACCCTTATTCTGACACTGTGTCAGAAACTTGGTTTTAGTGCTGCTTCTCCTTTAAGACTTGAAAGTAAATGCCCACTGTTATGATTGGCTCTCTGCTTTTGATTGACCTGCTCTCTCTACTTGCCATCTCACTGCTCACCGCAACTGGGTGGAGCTATAGAGGTGATTAAGGTTAAAGTAGGTGTTGATGTGTTGTTGTGGTGGCAGTTAAATGCAAATGTCTACCACAGTGTGACATCACAATGTGGAGGAAGTAGATATGGAGTCATTTTGACAGCTTGGTTTCAACAAATGCTCTTTTTGCTGTGAGGGGGTAAGTTTTGAGTTCTGAAACTTACAGTATGTTTGTATAGTACAATGACATCTTATATGTCAAAAGATCAAGGAAATTTTATTCCTCATGTCATGACCCCTTTAAAAAGTAATTAACTTAATTGAATATCAGTAACTGAATTTAAAATGTAATGTGTTACACTACTTTTTTACTAAAAGTAATTATATTACAGTAACTAAATACTTTGTAATCAAATTACACTCAGCACTGCATACTACTATTACACAATCAAACTCTCATACAAGAGGGCATCATACAACTGCTAATACAACTTTTATACTGTTTTCCTGTAAATTACACTACTAGTGTCGTTCTGCTATCATACTAATATCATATTTAATACTAGTATGATGAAATTATTAATATACTAATAATGTCATATACTGTACATTATACAACTACAGTATGTGGTAGTAATTGTATTAAGAGAGTAATTGGGGTTTTAAAGAGGTCTTATAAAGTGTAAAATGTTATTCTGCCTTTTCTATTAGTGCTCTATTACTATTTTTATAGTATAATATATTATACTATTTTATAGTATAATGTTGTAGTTATTTGGCCTTAACCTCAAATCCATCCTGTTATAACGGTTTTTGGTGACTAAACAAGACATTGTCTTTTGTCCCTCATGTGCCCTTTAAATGAGGAATGTAAACAAGCCAAGTAAAGTCTACAAAGTTCCCACGATTCCACTGATACCTGCAGCATGCACCAAACTTCCCCATTAGCATGCCTCACATACCCGAGTCTGACACCAAAACCAGCCAGCCTATACAAGAGAGGAAAGCATTCTCAATGAGAAAATGTGATTTCTGCTTGTAAAGCTACTTAAAGTAACAGTGAAACGGACACACATTTTCAAAAAAAAAAAAAAAAAAAAAAAAAAAAAAAAACTTGAAGAAACCACTGAAGAAAGTAAAAGTGCTATAATTAGGCTACTGAGGACTTTACACAGCATGCACAGTTATTAGGCAAACTGTATTACTCAGGATTAATTTTATTGTTGAACAAACACAATGCTTTCAGTCAATCCAAAATGTTATTGAACCTCAAACCTGAATGTTTAACAAAGGAAAAGTGAGTTTTGTCTTTCTCAGGGGAATATACAGGTGCATCTCAATAAATTAGAATGTCGTGGAAAAGTTCATTTATTTCAGTAATTCAACTCAAATTGTGAAACTCGTGTATTAAATAAATTCAATGCACACAGACTGAAGTAGTTTAAGTCTTTGGTTCTTTTAATTGTGATGATTTTGGCTCACATTTAACAAAAACCCACCAATTCACTATCTCAAAAAATTAGAATACATCATAAGACCAATAAAAAAAACATTTTTAGTGAATTGTTGGCCTTCTGGAAAGTATGTTCATTTACTGTATATGTACTCAATACTTGGTAGGGGCTCCTTTTGCTTTAATTACTGCCTCAATTCGGCGTGGCATGGAGGTGATCAATTTGTGGCACTGCTGAGGTGGTATGGAAGCCCAGGTTTCTTTGACAGTGGCCTTAAGCTCATCTGCATTTTTTGGTCTCTCGTTTCTCATTTTCCTCTTGACAATACCCCATAGATTCTCTATGGGGTTCAGGTCTGGTGAGTTTGCTGGCCAGTCAAGCTCACCAACACCATGGTCATTTAACCAACTTTTGGTGCTTTTGGCAGTGTGGGCAGGTGCCAAATCCTGCTGGAAAATGAAATCAGCATCTTTAAAAAGCTGGTCAGCAGAAGGAAGCATGAAGTGCTCCAAACTTTCTTGGTAAATGGGTGCAGTGACTTTGGTTTTCAAAAAACACAATGGACCAACACCAGCAGATGACATTGCACCCCAAATCATCACAGACTGTGGAAACTTAACAGTGGACTTCAAGCAACTTGGGCTATGAGCTTCTCCACCCTTCCTCCAGACTCTAGGACCTTGGTTTCCAAATGAAATACATAACTTGCTCTCATCTGAAAAGAGGACTTTGGACCACTGGGCAGCAGTCCAGTTCTTCTTCTCCTTAGCCCAGGTAAGACGCTTCTGATGTTGTCTGTGGTTCAGGAGTGGCTTAACAAGAGGAATACAACAACTGTAGCCAAATTCCTTGACACATCTGTGTGTGGTGGCTCTTGATGCCTTGACCCCAGCCTCAGTCCATTCCTTGTGAAGTTCACCCAAATTCTTGAATCGATTTTGCTTGACAATCCTCATAAGGCTGCGGTTCTCTCGGTTGGTTGTGCATCTTTTTCTTCCACAATTTTCCTTCCACTCAACTTTCTGTTAACATGCTTGGATACAGCACTCTGTGAACAGCCAGCTTATTTGGCAATGAATGTTTGTGGCTTACCCTCCTTGTGAAGGGTGTCAATGATTGTCTTCTGGACAACTGTCAGATCAGCAGTCTTCCCCATGATTGTGTAGCCTAGTGAATCAAATTGAGAGACCATTTTGAAGGCTCAGGAAATCTTTGCAGGTGTTTTGAGTTGATTAGCTGATTGGCATGTCACCATATTCTAATTTTTTGAGATAGTGAATTGGTGGGTTTTTGTTAAATGTGAGCCAAAATCATCACAATTAAAAGAACCAAAGACTTAAACTACTTAAGTCTGTGTACACTGAATTTATTTAATACACGAGTTTCACAATTTGAGTTGAATTACTGAAATAAATGAACTTTTCCACGACATTCTAATTTATTGAGATGCACCTGTATAAGTGTGCACAATTGTTAGGCAATTAAATTACAAAAATATTTTCTCCCAACTCAATTGTTTATTCTCAATTGTTAGAGTACGTGCAACAAATAAGTAACACAAAATGGCAATTAAATAACATTTTTGGCCTTTCAAAAATATTCAGTGACCAATATAGCTACCCTTCTTTTCAATAACTGCCATGAGCCTTCCATCCATGGAGTCTGTCAGTTTCTTGATCTGTTCACGAATAACTTTCACTGAAGCAGCAACCACAGCCTCCCAAATGCTGTTCAAAGAGGTGTATTGTCTTCCCTCACTGTAAATCTCATGTTTGAGAAGGGCCCACAAGTTCTCAGTAGGATTTAAGTCAGGTGAGGAAGGGAGCCAAGTCATTATTTGGGCATCTTTGAAGCCCTTGCTGGCTAGCCAAGCAGTGGAGTACTTGGATGCATGTGATGGAGCATTGTCCTGCATAAAGATCATGGCCTTCTTGAATGCTGAATACTTCTTCCTGTACCACTGCTTGAAGTACTTTCCAGAAACTGGCAGTAGGTTTGAGAGTTGAGTTTCAGTCCATCTTCAACTCATCCAACTGCCTCATCTTTAATGATAGCAACCCACACCAGTACCCCTCCTCCACCTTGCTGGCACCTGACTCGAAGTGGTGCCCTGTGTCCATTAGTGATCCAGCCATGGGCCCATCCGTCTTGTCCATCAAGAATCACTCTCATTTCATCTGTCCATAAAACCTTTAAAAAAATCTGTCTTCAGGTTTTTCTTTGCCCAATCTTGATGCTTCCACTTGTGAATCTTATTCAGTGGTGGTGGTGGTCGTGTTTCAGCCTTCTTGACCTTGGCCATGTCACTGAGCACTTGACACCTTGTACTTCTGGACACTCCAGGTAGGTTGCAGTTCTGGAATATGGTAGCATTGGAGGATAATGGGTTCCTGGTAGCTTCACGTTTAATTCTTTAAGTCTTTTGCAGTTAATTTGCGCCTTTTCTTCTCCATGTGTTTTCTGTGCCCCAGTTGATTGAAACATTTGATTGTCCGGTGGTCACACATCAATAGTTTAGCTATTTCAAGAGTGTTGCATCCGTCTGAAAGGCATTTTACAATTTTTGACTTTTCAGTGCAAGTTAAATCTCATTTTTGGTCCATTTTACCTGAGGTAATGAAGCTGCCTAATAATTATGCACACCTTGATATAAGGTGTTAGTCACTTTAACCACACCCTCCCTCATTACACAAATATATATCACCTGAAAATGATCGAATCCAATAAGCATTCAAGTTTATATGGTTTGGAGTTGGACAATTTGCATAGAAATAAGGATAAGATCAGAATACTCACTTGCTAATAATTGTGCACACAGTGTATGATGCAATTTTAAACACCACTTCAACTAGCTAAAAGTAATAATTTAAGACAAATATGGCGATGCATTTATTTAGAACTATGTTCCGCTTTACAGGAAGTTTTGATGTCCTAATATTTTTGTAAGTTTATGATGAAACATCTTAGGCAATTATCTGTAAATTAACTCTTGTCATTGTGTTCTACCAAGGCAAGTCTGAGCTGATGAGAACTGTTCCATTCACAAATGTGGACAAACAGCAATCACAAGATTTCTGTGCACAAAGGGATCCACCCACCGTGCTTACCTGTATGTGACACCGAGCTCCACAGTGACGCCGAGCTCAAAAGTTATTTGAGGAAGACAAGGTGACTCACTTGTGCTGGATTTCACCTGGAAGGTAAGTCTCTCTCAAATATTGCCATTTCCCTGGAACACAGCATGTAGGTTCTTGTATAACTCAGCTTGAAACAGCTAGTTTCCATGAATGAGTAAAAAAAAAAAAAAAAAAAAAAAAAAAAAAAAAAAAAATTTAAAATAATTATATTTTTAGATGCAACATAAATGGAAGATAAATTCCTGAACCTGTAAACGGGCAAGTCTTTAGACAGACAAATCATGGCAGAATAATGCTGTTTTCCTTTGTATTTGTACTGAGTTGTGAATCAGTCAAAATAGCTATCTGCATAGAAAAATCTGCCTTAATCTTGTGTTGTAAATACAATATGCAGCTTCATACTGAAAATATCTTTAAACTACAGAGCCAACATTCTTGAGTGTTTGCAACAGAGATATTGTCCCTTTTGGACTTAATATAATGGGGTAGTTGACATGACATATCAATCAATGACAGCAGTGTCCTACAGCAAGACATACTATACTTCATCTAAACTATTTTAAACCACATTTTTCTTGTATAATTATTATACATGCAGCTTTTATGACCTCATTTCAACTGAAAGACTATATGGAATATGTCTAAACATTCATTTGTCACACCACAGGTAATGTGATTAAAATATAAAAAAACTTGAAATTGTAACCATACAGGTTCCCTTATATACATACTATATACACTCACCGGCCACTTTATTAGGTACACCTGTACATCTACTTATTCATGCAATTATCTAAACAGCCAATCGTGTGGCAGCAGTGCAGTGAATAAAATCATGCAGATATGGGTCAGGAGCTTCAGTTAATGTTCACATCAACCATCAGAATGGGGAAAAATGTGATCTCAATGATTTGGACCGTGGCATGATTGTTGGTGCCAGACGGGCTGGTTTGAGTATTTCTGTAACTGCTGATCTCCTGGAATTTTCACACACAACAGTCTCTAGTGTGTAAAGAGAATTGTGCGAAAAACAAAAAACATCCAGTGAATGGCAGTTCTGTGGGCAAAAACAGCTTATTAATGCCAGAGGTGAATGGCCAGACAGGTCCAAACTGACAGGAAGGTGACAATAACCCAAATAAACATGTGTTACAACAGTGCTATGCAGAAAAGCATTTCTGAACACACAACACGTTGAACATTGAGGCGGATGGGCTACAGCAGCAGAAGACCCCTCCGGGTTCCACTAGTGTCAGCTTAGAACAGGAAACTGAGGCTGCAGTGGGCACAGGTTCACCAAAACTGGACAGTAGTTTCTGTCAGCTCGAACCAGTCTGGCCATTCTCCATTGACCTCTCTCATCAACCAGGCGTTTTTGTCCACAGAACTGCTTTTTGTTTTTCGCACCATTCTCTTTACACTCTAGAGACTGTTGCATGTGAAAATCCCAGGAGATCAGCAGTTACAGAAATACTCAAACCAGCCCGTCTGGCACCAACAATCATGCCACAGTCGAAATCACTGAGATCAAATTTTTTTCCCCATTCTGGTGGTTGATGTGAAAATGAACTGAAGCTCCTGATCCATATCCATATGATTTTATACATTACACTACTGCCACACGATTGGCTGATTAGATAATCGCATAAGTAGATGTAGATGTGTACCTAATAAAGTGGCCGGTGAGTGTATATGTACTGTGTGTGTGTGTGTGTGTGTGTGTGTGTGTGTGTGTGTATATATATATATATATATATATATATATATATATATATATATATATATATATATATATATATGTGTGTGTGTGTGTGTGTATATATATATATATATATATATATATATATATATATATATATATATATATATATATATATATATATATATATGTGTGTGTGTGTGTGTGTGTATATATATATATATATATATATATATATATATATATATATATACACACACACATACATACATACATACAGTACATATACACTCATATAGTACTGTGCAAAAGTTTTAGGCACTTGTGAAAAATGTTGCATAGTGAGGATGTCTTCAACAATAATGACATAAATAGTTTTCATTTATCAATTAACATCATACAAAGTCCAGTAAACATAAAAAAGCTAAATCAATATTTGATGTGACCACTTTTGCCTTTAAAACAGCACCAATTCTCCTAGGTACACTTGGACACAGTTTTTCTTGGTTGTTGGCAGACAGGAGAATTCACCACAGTTCTTCTATCTATTTAGGCTGTCTCAATTGCTTCTGTCTCTTTATGTAATTTCAGACTGGCACGATGTTCAGTGGGGGGCTGTGTGTGTGCAATGCCATCTCTTGCAGAGTGCCCTGTTCTTCTATTCTAATCTTTTCTAAAGTAGTTCTGAAAAAGTAATGTTTGGGAGTCTAAAATGTATTTTTCCTATTGACACTAAAGCTGAAGGTATAAATAACCATCTTAAGACAAATGCTTTTTGAAACATCTTATGTGCTATATATTTATAGTATATTTATATATACAGTATATATTTGGTTGTCACCTACCCAATAACTACATATTAATATATATAGCATATATTCAGTCTGAATTTAGAGATATCTTGATAAAGACCATTGATAAATTAAAATAATTCAAAAGCAGTATATTTTGCTGGATACTTTGATTATAACGTAATTTATTCTCAGGTGATCAAAAGTGACTGCTCTCAGTCATAATCCCAAGAAGAGAAGTTTTCTCGAAAAAGAGAATCCCATGATGGCAGGTAATATAAAAACAACAACAAAACATATAAAACATGACATATTTAATTGATGTGGCAAAAAAAAAAAAAAAAAAATTAAATAGACTGCCTTGTGAACACTATGGAAAAAATGTGAGTTAGATAACACAGTGTATCTTCTGCTCTATTCATCTATTTTCATTTGTTTTGTTTTTCCTCACCATGCAGAACATGGTGACCCTTGCACTGGGTCAGAAGCCAGCTACTGTATGAATGGAGGAACGTGCTTTAAAATTCCCTCCGTGTCTACACCCACCTGTGTGTAAGTGTCTTCTTATGTTTGGATGTACTATATTTAAAGTATGTGCTGTTCCATGTATGTTACAGTATAATCTGAATGACAGCTTTTACTTTGAATAGATATAAACTACAGTATGTGTAAGCAAATGATGCTAGACCTTTGTATTTTGTTATATGCATTAAAATTTATAAATTTTTAAGTCTGGCTTAAATGTCCAAATACTTTTTGGTGCCAGTGTACATTTGAACATACAGTATGTACATTTGACACATATATTAATCTAATGATCAGACTCTTAACCCATGTGCCATTTGCCATCCTGTAGATGCGGTGTGAACTTCAATGGCAGCAGATGTGAGCAGTTTCAGCTGCTCAGTTTCTCGCACAGCACTGAGGAGAAGGGTATGATCGCCGGTGTGGTCATCATCCTCCTCCTTATTATAGCGGTGCTTGGTGTGGTAATCTATTACAGCTGCAAGTGAGTAACACATCCTAATCTATGTTTTAAAAATGCTTTTCAAATGTTACATTGTGGTTGTTGGAAAGTGAAACTGCCAGTTTTTCTTAACTTCGTTATCAGTTTTAACTCTTAAGCCCTAGGTATACTTCCATTTTGAGGCGAATACTCATTGTCTGCGTACAGTCAAACGCGAGCCTGTCAAAGTATACTCCATATAACTGTACACGCATACACAGGCGGTTGGCGCATGCGCGCTACGACTGCTTTGAGACACTGGACTTTCTTTTCAGGAGTTTAGACCCATAAAGATGTCTTTATATTCCTTCAGACTTAAGTAATACAAATGCAGGTATCTCCAGACCTCATCACACGCGCTATTGACTTGCAAATCCACTGTTGTTGTCGTTACCTTCATCATCTGATGTTTAGCGGCGATTCTTCTTGTGCTTCATCATGACAGCAATGGCTCAAAATGTAAGTGTTGCCACCTTGTGGACCCACTAATTAATGCAAAGAACTCCAGGCGCATTCTGCATTTTCAAAGACATTAAAAAGATCGGTTAGAAAAATCATATACAGTTGTGCTCAAAAGTTTACATACCCTGGCAGAAATTGCGAAATTTTGGCATTGATTTTGAAAATATGACTGATCATGCAAAAAAAAACATCTTTAAGGATAGTGATCATATGAAGCCATTTATTATCACATAGTTGTTTGGCTCCTTTTTAAATCATAATGATAACAGAAATCACCCAAATGGCCCTGATCAAAAGTTTACATACCCTTGAATGTTTGGCCTTGTTACAGACACACAAGGTGACACACAAAGGTTTAAATGGCAATTAAAGGTTAATTTCCCACAGCTGTGGCTTTTTAAATTGCAATTAGTGTCTGTGTATAAATAGTCAATGAGTTTGTTAGCTCTCACGTGGATGCACTGAGCAGGCTAGATACTGAGCCATGGGGAGCAGAAAAGAACTGTCAAAAGACCTGCGTAACAAGGTAATGGAACTTTATAAAGATGGAAAAGAATATATAAAGATATCCAAAGCCTTGAAAATGCCAGTCAGCACTGTTCAATCACTTAAGAAGTGGAAAATTCAGGGATCTCTTGATACCAAGCCAAGGTCAGGTAGACCAAGAAAGATTTCAGCCACAACTGCCAGAAGAATTGTTCGGGATACAAAGAAAAACCCACAGGTAACCTCAGGAGAAATACAGGCTGCTCTGAAAAAAGATGGTGTGGTTGTTTCAAGGAGCACAATACGACGATACTTGAACAAAAATGAGCTGCATGGTCGAGTTGCCAGAAAGAAGCCAATGCCACAAAAAAGCCTGGTTACAATATGCCCGACAACACCTTGACACGCCTCACAGCTTCTGGCACACTGTAATTTGGAGTGACAAGACCAAAATAGAGCTTTATGGTCACAACCATAAGCGCTATGTTTGGAGAGGGGTCAGCAAGGCCTATAGTGAAAAGAATACCATCCCCACTGTGAAGCATGCTGGTGGCTCACTGATGTTTTGGGGGTGTGTGACCTCTAAAGGCACGGGGAATCTTGTGAAAATTGATGGCAAGATGAATGCAGCATGTTATCAGAAAATACTGGCAGACAATTTGCATTCTTCTGCAGGAAAGCTGCGCATGAGACGCTCTTGGACTTTCCAGCACGACAATGACCCTAAGCACAAGGCCAAGCTGACCCTCCAGTGGTTACAGCAGAAAAAGGTGAAGGTTCTGGAGTGGCCATCACAGTCTCCTGACCTTAATATCATCGAGCCCCTCTGGGGAGATCTCAAACGTGGGGTTCATGCAAGACGACAAAAGACTTTGCATGACCTGGAGGCATTTTGCCAAGAGGAATGGGCAGCTATCACACCTGCAAGAATTTGGGGCCTCATAGACAACTATTACAAAAGATTGCATGCTGTCACTGATACTAAAGGGGGCAATACACAGTATTAAGAACTAAGGGTATTCAGACTTTTGCACAGGGGTCATTTCATTTTTTTCTTTGTTGCCATGTTTTGTTTTATGATTGTGCCATTCTGTTATAAACTACAACTGAATATGAATCCCATAAGAAATAAAAGAAATGTGTTTTGCCTGCTCACTCATGTTTTCTTTAAAAATGGTACATATATTACCAATTCTCCAAGGGTATGCAAACTTTTGAGCACAACTGTATACTCTTTTTGACCGTGAACGCACTCGACGCATGCGTACTACGACTGCTTTATGATACTTTTTTAGTACAGTCAACAGCTGGCGCATGTGCCCTCTATGTGCACAGATGAGGACTGTGCGTGTGTCGAGAAAATCTGGCTCATCAACGTGGATAACCTAAGTATACTCTGGGCTTTAGAAATCTGGTCTAAAGAACATACAGGTGCTGGTCATATAATTAGAATATCATCAAAAAGTTGATTTATTTCACTAATTCCATTCAAAAAGTGAAACTTGTATATTATATTCATTCATTACACACAGACTGATATATTTCAAATGTTTATTTCTTTTAATTTTGATGATTGTAACTGACAACTAAGGAAAATCCCAAATTCAGTATCTCAGAAAATTAGAATATTACTTAAGACCAGTACAAAGAAAGGATTTTTAGAAATCTTGGCCAACTGAAAAGTATGAACATGAAAAGTATGAGCATGTACAGCACTCAATACTTAGTTGGGGCTCCTTTTGTCTGAATTACTGCAGCAATGCGGCGTGGCATGGAGTCGATCAGTCTGTGGCACTGCTCAGGTGTTATGAGAGCCCAGGTTGCTCTGATAGTGGCCTTCAGCTCTTCTGCATTGTTGGGTCTGGCATATCGCATCTTCCTCTTCACAATACCCCATAGATTTTCTATGGGGTTAAGGTCAGGCGAGTTTGCTGGCCAATTAAGAACAGGGATACCATGGTCCTTAAACCAGATACTGGTTGCTTTGGCACTGTGTGCAGGTGCCAAGTCCTGTTGGAAAATGAAATCTGCATCTCCATAAAGTTGGTCAGCAGCAGGAAGCATGAAGTGCTCTAAAACTTCCTGGTATACGGCTGCGTTGACCTTGGACATCAGAAAACACAGTGGACCAACACCAGCAGATGACATGGCACCCCAAACCATCACTGACTGTGGAAACTTTACACTGGACCTCAAGCAACGTGGATTGTGTGCCTCTCCTCTCTTCCTCCAGACTCTGGGACCCTGATTTCCAAAGGAAATGCAAAATTTACTTTCATCAGAGAACATAACTTTGGACCACTCAGCAGCAGTCCAGTCCTTTTTGACTTTAGCCCAGGCGAGACGCTTCAGACGCTGTCTGTTGTTCAAGAGTGGCTTGACACAAGGAATGCGACAGCTGAAACCCATGTCTTGCATACGTCTGTGCATAGTGGTTCTCCCCCACATTTTTGAATGGGTTTTGTTTCACAATCCTCTCCAGGGTGCGGTTATCCCTATTGCTTGTACACCTTTTTCTACCACATCTTTTCCTTCCCTTCGCCTCTCTATTAATGTGCTTGGACACAGAGCTCTGTGAACAGCCAGCCTCTTTTGCAATGACCTTTTGTGTCTTGCCCTCTTTGTGCAACGTGTCAATGGTTGTCTTTTGGACAACTGTCAAGTCAGCAGTCTTCCCCATGATTGTGTAGCGTACAGAACTAGACTGAGAGACCATTTAAAGGCCTTTGCAGGTGTTTTGAGTTAATTAGCTGATTAGAGTGTGGCACCAGGTGTCTTCAATATTGAACCTTTTCACAATATTCTAATTTTCTGAGATACTGAATTTGGGATTTTCTTTAGTTTTCAGTTATAATCATCAAAATTAAAAGAAATAAACATTTGAAATATATCAGTCTGTGTGTAATGAATGAATATAATATACAAGTTTCACTTTTTGAATGGAATTAGTGAAATAAATCAACTTTTTGATGATATTCTAATTATATGACCAGCACCTGTATGAACAATGTTGCACTAAAAACATTTTCTCCAGACACTGTGCAACATGATCATACAGGAGATCAACATGTTACTTCCGAATGTTCATGTACCCTGAAATCGACCCCATTCTGTCTAATTACTGACAAGCACCATCCAACATCAGACATTTTTGCATCAACTCAAATGTGTTTACCTTTTCTTGTAGCGCTACTGATGACGTATTGCGCGAGCAACCTTCGACATTACTTAAATAATTGTTCTGGTTCTGTACAAGTTAAGCTCTATTGACAGCATCTCGCGAGGCTTGTCTTTGGAATAAACGTCTCGAAAGTATAGCCACAAGACATAAACCTTATATTTGTTCACATAAGACTAATGTAACAAAGGTGCTTACTACCTTGTCTGTGCAAAGTTACATCCAATCTTTGAACTCCAGTCATGACGGTAACATAAATGTCCGCATGATACACAAAAGCATAACAGAAAGAGACATGGCGTAACTACAGGCAGATCTCTCAGTGAAATCGGAAACCTTAGATTGACTTTTCTTGAGCTAAAATCAATCTGTGTGTAACCGGTCCTGCTCGACCTGCTGCGAGCGGGATTCGAACCAGGGTCTCCGGCATGGGAGGTGGGCAAGCTAACGAGGAAGCTAAAGGCTACAGACTCAAGCATCAGTCGCTAGTGTGCCTCTTGAGGCCACACTGCACAGCTAGCTACCAGCAAGCTACCATTACATGTGCTTACTGAAATACAAAACACTGCCCCTAGTGGCCAAAACGGTAACTGTTGTTGGGTGTATGGGCACGGGCAAGCTCAATTTTCCAGGTGTAATGTCCATGGAGATGCGCCAAAAGCGAGTTGTGAAGCGAGTTGTTTTCAGCTTTACAAGCTGTAATACAGTAAAGAGTAATGCATCCTTTATTTTATAAACTGTACCCCCAAACCATACCTAAACCTAACCATCAGAGGAGTAAAAACGTAATGTATGAATTGCGCTTTTCAACTATTATGCGAACGCGATTACTTGCTGTTTTCAACGCAGCATCCAAAACTGGGTCTCCCACGTAAAGCCCTGTTCACACCGCCGGTGGCATTGTTGATAGGTGTCGCTAGACTCTGCTATCTGTACTGCTAGTGGCCATTCCTACTGTTGTCAAAACAGCAGAACTTACATCAAAACACCTGCATTCTGTTCCATTTGTTGCGCTGCGTCAAAGTCTTTCTAGCAAGTTAGTCCACTGTCGTCTATCTTTGGAACACCTTCGGGTGGCTATTTCCAGTCATGGCAGTGCAGCTCCTATCTACTTGAATGGGGGGACACCGAAACGGTTGGTCAAGATTACGATTAAGGAACATATTTCAAATCAGCAATAAAATGTGATAATATTGGAATCATAAATTTGTGCTTCTTTACACCATATTACGCTGAAACACGCAATTTTCCTGGCTTATATATCTAATGCGCATGCATGTTAGTGAATTGATTGACAGGTGATGTCTGTATCTAAAAGCTGATTGGCTCTTTTAACAGAAAGGCAGGACTTCCTTTCTACATCTGTTGACCGTTGTGCGCTCAGAGCTTCTTGGTTGGGCATTCCAATTTCTCCCATTCATTTGAATAGAAGTGGCCTATCTCTGCTAAATAGTCTCTGGCTGCATCTAGCTTTTCTGAATGCCCCCTTAGAGAGAAAAAAAAACACTTTTTAAACTAAAGCAACAGTTCTTAATCTTGTGGATAATAAACTCTCTATTTACTATTCCCAGAATGAAGAGAGCTGCCCGAAGTCAACCAAAACCTGCAGAAGAGTACTGGAGAGTCAGTTCAAATGTATGATATTTAATGAGGCTGTGTGGATTTGACTTTTGAGACTCACTGGAATATGCTGCATGTGGACTCGACATTAGTTGTTAAAAGAGACTTGATGTTAAGTACAACGCTGCTATGATTGAGAAACACATACAAGTGGACGTTAACTTGTGAAGGTTTTGGACTGTGAAAATGTATATTAAAACACAATTCTTTGGTTTAGATGATCCGATTGCCAGCTACCAACAAACAATCTTTCTTAATGTTTAGAAACTCTGTAAATAGTTATATTAATTAAAACATATTAATTTGCTTATGTAACAAAAGGATGCAGATTCCACAGAAATGAACATTAGACCAGACGTCAACTATTTAACAACAACAGCAAAAACATTTCAAAAGCAGCATCCTCACATAGATAATAATTTTCATTAAGTCTATTTTTAAGGGGGGGGGGAAATTATTTTGTCAAGATATTGTCTTTTCTTGATATTCAGAAGCAAACAAGCATGTGGATAAAGGCGCACTGAGTAACTTTTGTCTTTGTGTAATCTTGGACATACACTGACACCTAGTGGCTTGGAAGCAGCATCATTTAAAATCAATAGTTTTCAGTTTCAGATGCCATTGTAGAAATTAAGTATTCACAGTCAGCCATGATTAATTGAATTAATGAGTGAAAGTGTCAAATAACAGGACGGTTACTGAGATTAAGCGAGTAGTATTCGGCTGGTCATGTGATTCTAAAATGGCAGCCCCCATGTGGAGACCCTCTCCATGTGGAATAAAACTTTTATAAGGTTACTGATATGACTGGAGTCTTCATTTTAATGAGAGTAGTCATTATTTCCTACATATATTGCAAAATTACAATTCATGTCTTAAGGAGTTAAACTTTTTTTAATGAGGAAAAAATTACTGAGTGCACCTTTAAATAAATTAATTAATAAATGTGTCAACACCTGCCATCCTGTCTATACATTTTTGTGTTGGCTAAAACTTTGATTGGCCTATATGGGATGCAATATTCTGTTTTATTCATTTGTATTTTTCCTATGTATCACACTGGAATCATTTTAGACTTCACAGCTGTATGGACATCCAGCAAGTAACATGTAAAAACTGTAGCCTAAGAAGGCATAATAATCAATGGGCCGAAAAAAGTTAAAAACAATAAGTCAAAAAGGCTCAATCTTTAATCCACACCACTGGACTCCTTAGGTTCTGCAACTAGAAATAAAATGGAAACGTATTCACTTATATTAATTCCCAATATCTAAAACTGGCAACACACAGCATGTTAACTAACAAATGTTAACGTCATAGACAGGTTAAATTAGTCACACACGGTTAATTAAACAGATACTCGTTCTACTAATGTAACCACAAATCTGACACAATATAGTGACGCTAACTTAAATGGAATACAATAAACACTGGATGATTAAAATACTTGAAATGTGGGCCTGGGTAGCTCCGCGAGTAAAGACACTGACTACCACCCTGGAGTCGCGAGTTCAAATCCAGGGCATGCTGAGTGAATCCAGCCAGGTCTCCTAAGCAACCAAATTGGCCCGGTTGCTAGGGAGGGTAGAGTCACATGGGGTAACCTCCTCGTGGTTGCTATAATGTGGTTCTAGCGCTCAGTGGGGCACGTGGTGAGTTGTGCGTAGATGCCGCAGAGAGTAGCGTGAAGCCTCTACACGCGTTAGGTCTTCGCGGTAATGCGCTCAACAAGCCTCGTGATAAAATGCGTAGATTGACGGTCTCAGATGCGACTGAGGCAACTGAGATTCATCCTCTGCCACCCGGATTGAGGCGAGTCACTACACCACCATGAGGATTTAAAGCACATTGGGAATTGGGCATTCCAAATTGGGGAGAAAAGGGGAGAAAATAAAAATTAAATTAAATAAAAAATACAGTTCAAAGGCAGTTCGCTGTCATGAGTGATGTGTCAAAGAAAAGTTGAACTTTGAAGTAAAACACAGTAAATTAATACATGTTAATATGTCAGGTAAATTAAACTATGTCTGTTGTATAAACTGTGCTATATAAATAAACTTCGACTTTATTGATTCTATGTAAAATAACCTGAATATAATAATGTGCAACAATGTGCATATGACAAAAAATAATAATTACGGAATAGTTACCCATTACTTCTTGTTGTATTTACGCATACCACTGAAATAACTATACAACTTATTAAAATAACATGCCATTCCTCTGACTACTTGTTTGTTTGTTTTTTGGCTCATTGGTAAAACAGACAATTACGGAGCCCCTTAAAAGACAGGGTGGAATGTTTTCTTCATAAAGTTTTACGTGCCATATTTTAACCATGATTTTCGTAATGAAACCATAGTGATAAAGGGAAAAAACTAAAACTATGGCAATAAAAATCTAAATTTTGTGATTTTAATAGTTTAACTAGTTTTACTGTAGTAATATTGTAGACTGTAGTAACTATAGTTTTTGACGGAAATCATTTTTCTACAGTGATATTATAGTGGTACATTAATACCATAACTGTTGTAGGCAAACCATGTTTTGGTTTTGTTTTTTGGTAGAAATCATGGTTTTACTATAGTGATATTATAGTAACTATGAAAAGTAAGTTAAGTAACCTTCTTTTTTCTAAAATCATGGTTTTAATACAGTATACCACATCCATATAGGAGGCCATCCATGGTTTTACTATAGCTTAACCATGGCAATCCATAATAACCACAAAATTATGATTTTTATTACATAGTTATATTTTCCTGTATTATTACTGTGGTTTTACTACGAATATCAAAGTTAAAATATAAATGGTAAAACCATGGTAAATTATTTGCAACAGCACGCAAAACTATTTCAGAAAATTTGCTGCCCTTGAAGTATGATTTAAAATGAAAACATTGGTGAAAGAGCTGCCATCTTGTGGAAACTTCTATGTATACCATTTCAGACAAGTGCTATAGCAAATTGGCTGCAGATTCCTCCTTTAAAAATCCCAAAGGAATGTGTACAGGATTCCAATTAGAATTTCTATCATAATTTTGATTGAATCTTAAAGGATCCTAATGGGCTCAAATTATATCCTACTGGATAAACTATGTGTTCTAAAATATATTTTTTTTTTATCTTGAAGAAAATTCCCTTTAGGAGTCTTTAGGATTGTTTCCAAATTCCTATAGAATTACAGTTGGATTCCATTAGGAATTTTTTTACTATTTAAAAAGAACCGAAAAGTATCATAAAATAGTCCATGCGATTTATGCATCATATTCCAAGTCTTCTGGAGTAGTTCATTTAAGACCATTTTGTTTGTTACATTTCTTGTCTTTTGAATTGTCCATGAAATATTCATATCATGCCAAACTCATTAATTTTAGTCCATAGTCCATTTAGTTCAAGACTAAATAGGCATATAATTTAGTTGACGAAATAACATTTTAGCTGACGATAATGTGTGAAATAAAAGTTTGTCAAACTGTAACAGACGAAACTTTAACCAATTATTTATACATCTGAATTTTTTTAACATGTATTAAACATTTAAAAAATACGCATAAATCATAATCACCATAAACAAAATACAACATGTGCAATACAACTAATTGAATTGAAAAAAGAATTGAAAAAATGGACCGCAATATTCATTAATACATCTTCTTTTGTGTTCCAAAGAGAGTCATAGAACGACATGAAGGTGAGTAAATTATGACCGAATTTTCATTTTTGGGTGAACTACCCCTTTAATCTTTTTTATTCAACATCAGTATTTTAAGTTTCAAATGTATACAAATATATACTGTAAGGAAAAGTGTCAGCCCACTACCATTTAATAAATTAAACACATTATGTAGGATGAAAATGTAAAGATCAATAAAGGAGGCTGTCATTAATGTTTCCATAAAATAGTTTTATTCATACAACATATAAGACAGATCATACATGTACAAAAGTTTTATTATTTGGCACAACGGTGCAATTAAAACCAAGGCGTAATTTGGCAGGTCAGACCACAGTATAAGGACGCCCTAATGTTTGACACAGAAATCTCCTGAAATGGCTAAAAATGAATATTGCAGTGCATGTGCTTATCAACCATCAATTAAATGCAATTTATTCATCCCTGGCTTTGTCAAATTCCTGGGCGATCTTCAGCGCAGTGGCATTCAGTCCCACCGACTGCATGTTAGTAATGATGGTCACCACCAAACCCTGTGGAGGGGTCAGCTTCTGATCCGTGACCTGTGCGCTCTCTCTGGGTAACACCAGCAGCACGCTACTAGCCCCCACAGCGCCCCCTGTGTGCGAGACGTAATGCCGCCGGTTACGGCACTGGCCGTATTTCTGCTGTTTCTCCACAACCAGCCAGCCCTGGGCATACATTCCGTCTTTGTCCCAAGATGCTTCTGTTTTGTCCACCGGTGCCCACATGGCTTTGGCCGTGTGGGGTTTGAGGAAGCCTGGGAGAAGCCCATCTGTGCTCTTCAGGTGGGCCATTTGATAACTGTAGAGCAGAGCATTACCGAAGACTAGAAGATCCCCCACAGTTGACAGAAATCCACCACCAGCCCATTTGTATGAATTGTCCACATAGGGGCAATTTACGATACGGCCCTTTTTATTGAAGTGGTAGAATCTAGAAATGGGAAGATGTTGTAGCATTCAATTTTCAAATCTATGATGACCTTATTACACCGCTACTTAAATAAATGGACATGCAGTTTTGATTTGAGCAGAAATTATTTCATAATGTGAGAAGAAAGATAATGTGCATTCCAACTATCTATTTTTAATTGTTGGACTGTAATATGTGGACTGTACTATAAATGTGCTAGACGGACATTTTTGGACTCATACCATGAACACCATATTTTTTAGGATGCTGAATAAAGATAACTAAAGTTCAGTCATAACAACTCTGAAAAAATGTCAGTTGGATGGATTTGACAAATTTGTCAGTTTGGTCTTGGCAGACTAGATCTGCTTACGCTGCTGCAAGTACGAAGTCTTGCTACTGTTAGAACACACAGACATGCTCTGTTGAGCATGAAAGACATGCAGTTGTTAGACATACATAAGACAAGCTGCATCAAGCACGTAGGACATGCCGCTGCTGCACAATTAGACAAATACAATGCCTGTGAAGCAGATCTAAACAAGTGGTGCTGGGTAGGAGGAGGGTTTCAGAGAGAAAACATATGGCTTACGTGCAAACAACTCAGGCAATTTAGGGTGCTTTTACACTAGCACTTTGTGTGCGCACCTCCGAACTGCACCCAAGTCCACTTGAAAAGGTGGTCTGGGTTGTGAACTCCAGTACGGTTTGCTGCTGATATGAACGCATCGTCCTAAAAGGCAGAAGTGAACTGCTATTGATGACATATAATTTGCATCTTGCAGGCTCCCGATTGCAAATAATATTGTATAATGCATTACTCATACCTGCCTGTTTTCAAACAGTTTCTCTTCACCTGTCGCTTTAACCACAAGCACGCTTGATTACGCATTAACGTGATACCGAAAGCTGATTGGCTTGAATAGTAACCTCTGATACTGATTGGTTACAAATGTGGAAGGAGGCAAATTTCATTTTGCCTCTGTTTTGCCTTTTATGGCCGCATTTTTGACGGAAGCAGATGATGTTTGTATATCCATTTTGATTGGTCATTTCACTAATGATCTGAGGTTTTATGCCGTCAGCCTCTGAAATTCATACGGATTTATGCATTGATTAAAACTCACCAAGGTAACCATGCATGAAAAAAATAAAGAAGAAAATATTTTTTCATTAAAGGCATCTGAGTTATGCAAGTTTATAGGTCAATTAATTAAAATAACTGATAATTTGATCACTTTTGTTGTAACGTTCATTTTGAATACAATTTTGAGGAGGCTCAGCCTCCCTTGCCTCCACTGACGAGCCGCCACTGGTCAAAGGGCTCAGAGTTCCATGACTGAACTGAATTTTTAACACACAGACAAACATATCAATGTCTGTTTTAAAACAATGGACCAATCAATCAGATGACTCTGGGAGTGGTATAAACATATTTACAAAAATGTTTTTGTTTGTTTATTTCCGTTGCCCCAGTACCTTGAGCGGTTGTAAATGATTGGGTCGTTCTCATCCGGCACGGTGTTGGACATGCCCAGATCACGAAACATCTTCATCATGTGGTCGAGAAAGCGATGACCTGCTGCTCTCTCCACGACAGCACTAAGCAGCGTGAAGGCAAATGTGGAATACAGGAACGTAGAACCTGCCAGACAGTGATCAGCAGCATAGTCATATATAGGAGTGGGTAAAAATATAGATTTTCAGATGCATCGCAATCTTCATTTGAGCAATCTCGATATCAATTCTTAAAGCACAATAATTTTGCACTATGCGACTAAAATTGACTGTGATTAGCCACTGGCTGGTAAATGTTCAGATTTCACTCACAATGACTGAATAGTATATTGCCAAAGTTCAGCATCCTTTTTGTTTGATTTGACTCGTTCCGTATAATGTGTCCAAAGACTGAATAATGTCTCTCTTAAAATTCTTTCTGTTCTTTATCAAATCAAATAAAATCAAATCACTTTTATTGTCACACAGCCATATACACAAGTGCAATGGTGTGTGAAATTCTTGGGTGCTGTTCCGATCAACATAGCAGTCGTGACAGTGATGAGACAGTACCAATTTACAATAACATCAAATTAACACAGCACAATTTAAACATCTGATATACACATAATTGCACTCAACAATATACAAATAATAATATACACTGTACAGTATACAATACACATTCAATAAAAAAAAATAAAAAAAGTATATATAGTAGTATATATAGAATGTACAGTAGGTTGTATTGTACTGTATTGACATTCAGGCTGTCGGTTGATAGTAAGTTGTTAAGAGAGAATATATATAATAATAATATAATTTATGACAGTCCGGTGTGAGATATAAGAGTAAGAGTAATAAAGTGCAGTGCTGATGTATTTTGATCGTGGGAGATCAAGAGTTCAAAAGTCTGATTGCTTGGGGGAAGAAGCTATCATGGAGTCGGCTGGTGCGGGTCCTGATGCTGCAATACCGCCTGCCTGATGGTAGCAGTGAGAACAGCCCATGGCTCGGGTGGCTGGAGTCTCTGATGATCCTCCGAGCTTTTTTCACACACCGCCTGGTATATATGTCCTGGAGGGAGGGAAGCTCTGGCAGATGTGTCTGGCAGTTCGCACCACCCTTTACAGTGCTCTGCGGTTGTGGGCTGCGCTATTGCCGTACCAGGCGGAGATGCATCCAGTCAGGATGCTCTCTACAGTGCAGGTGTAGAACCGTGTGAGGATGTGGCGGTTCATTCCAAACTTCCTCAGCCATCTCAGGAAGAAGAGGCACTGATGAGCCTTCTTCACAACGACTTCAGTGTGGACGGACCATGTGAGTTCCTCAGTGATGTGGACACCCAGGAACTTGAAGCTGCTGACTCTCTCCACTGGTGCTCCATTGATGGTGATGGGACTATGTTCTCTGTCTTTTCTTCTGAAGTCCACCACAAGCTCCTTTGTCTTACTGACATTGAGGGAGAGGTTGTGCTCCTGACACCAGTGTGTCAGAGTGTGCACCTCCTCTCTGTAGGCTGTTTCATCATTGTCAGTGATCAGACCTACCACCGTCGTGTCATCAGCAAACTTAATGATGGCATTGGAGCTATGTGTTGCCACACAGTCATGTGTGTACAAGGAATACAAGAGTGGGCTGAGAACACAGCCCTGTAGGGCTCCAGTGTTGAGGGTCAGTGATGAGGAGATGTTACTGTCTATTCTAACCACCTGGCGTCTGCTTGACAGGAAGTCCAGGATCCAGCTGCAAAGCGAGCTGTTTAAGCCCAGAGCCTGGAGTTTCTCATCTAGCTTGGAGGGCACTATGGTGTTGAATGCTGAGCTGTAGTCTACAAACAGCATTCTCACATAAGTGTTCTTTTTTTCCAGGTGGGAGGGAGCAGTGTGTATTGTAGATGCAATGGCATCATCAGTGGAGCAGTTATTGCGGTAAGCAAACTGCAATGGGTCTAGAGAGAGAGGCAGCACAGAGCAGATGTAATCTCTGATTAGTCTCTCAAAGCATTTGCTGATGATGGGGGTCAGAGCAACAGGACGCCAGTCATTTAAGCAAGTTATTTTTGATTGCTTTGGAACAGGCACAATGGTGGATGTTTTAAAGCATGTGGGGACTACAGATGAAGAGAGGGAAAGGTTGAAAATGTCTGTAAAAACACCAGCCAGCTGGTTCGCGCACGCTCTGATGACGTGGCCCAGAATGCCGTCTGGGCCCGCGGCTTTGCGGATATTCACCCGTCGGAAGGATCGGGTTAAATCTGCTACAGAGACGGAGAGTGAACTAACCTCTGTAGCTTCCGCCGCGAGAGCTCTCTCCACGAGGGTGGTGTTATTTCCCTCAAAACGAGCATAAAAAGTATTTAGCTCATCCGGGAGAGAGGCAGCGGTGTTCACGGCGGAGTTTTTATTCCCTTTAAAGTCCGTGATGATGTTAATTCCCTGCCACATGCTTCTAGAGTTGGTGGTGTTAAACTGTCCTTCAATCTTGTTCCTGTACTGGCGTTTTGGTGTTCTGATAGTTCAGAGGGCATAACTGGCTTGTTTATGTTCCTCCGCGTTCCCGGAATTGAAAGCGGAGGTCCGCACATTAAGTGCCGCGCGAACATCGCCATTTATCCATGGCTTCTGGTTCGGATAGATCCGTGTTGTTCTGGTCGGAACGACGTCCTCCACGCACTTTTTGATGAAACACATTACGCTATCAGCGTAAAGCTCGATGTCATCATCAGAGGCAGACCAGAACATCTCCCAGTCCGTGTGATCAAAACAGTCCTGTAGCGTAGAGTCTGACTGGTCCGACCAGCACTGGATCGTTCTGAGGGTGGGTGGTTCCCGTTTCAGTTTCTGCCTGTAAGCGGGCAGAATCAGAATGGAAGAGTGGTCCGATTTGCCAAATGGTGGGTGGGGGAGGGAAGAGAGCCATCCATGGTAGCCATCCCGGAAGAGAGCGTAGCAATGGTCCAAAACCCGGTCCCCTCGTGTGTTGAAACTAATGTGCTGGTGGTATTTTGGTGCGACTGATTTGAAACTGGCTTTAATAAAGTCCCCGGTCACAATGAACATGGTCTCAGGGTGCGCGGTTTCCTGCTCACTTATGATCCCATACAGTTCCTTGATTGCCCGGTCTGTGTCGGCTTGTGGCGGGATGTACACAGCTGTGATAATGACCGCTGTGAATTCCCTCGGTAGCCAGAATGGTCGACACAGAAGCATGAGAAATTCCAGATCAGGAGAGCAGAAAGACTTGATAGAATGTACATTCCTCTGATCACACCAGGATTTGTTGACCATAAAACATACACCACCACCTCTGCTTTTACCTGAGAGGTCTTTCGCTCTGTCTGCTCGGTGCACGGAGAACCCCGCGGGTTCAATGGCTGAGTCTGTAATCTCCGCAGACATTCAAGTTTCTGTTAGGCAGCTAATGCAGCAGTCCCTCATCTCTCATTGGAAAGAGATCCGCGCATTCAGATCGCAGAGCTTGTTATCCAGAGCCTGAACATTTGCCAGTAGAATACTGGGTAGCGGGGGTCGATTTGCGCAGCGTCTTACTCTGATGAGAACGCCGGCTCTGTTTCCCCTTTTCCTCCTGCGTTTCCATGTCCGGACTGCCCAGACAAAGGGCTCCGCTTGCGTGTTTGTAAACAGCGGGTCGGCATTGAGGAATTTGATGTCCGGTTTATGGTGTGAAATTGCTGAACCAATGTCCAAAAGTGTTTGTCTGTTGTAGACAATAAGGCAGACAACATCCAAGACAAAAAACATAAGAATCGTGAACAAAACAAACAAAACACTACCATGTTGTGTCGGAGCTCGCAACGCAGCAGCCATACTCTGCGCCATCTTGAGTCCAAAACTTTAAAGTCAATTGTTGATCAAAAACAACAAAAAAATTAACCTTTAATCTAATTACAAATAGCACAGATGAGGTAAAGAAGCCACTGGAGTCCTCTCTCGTTAATATGTGCTCATTTACATACGCTCTTAACAGAACTGCTGGTTTTCTTAAAGAGACAGTACTGATTTTAAGCATATGTTCTACAAATCAATGTAAATACCTGTAACTAGTAAAAAATATGCATTAAACAATAAACATGTAGCAAAATATAATATATGCAATATCATATCTTATTTATTTACTGAATACATGGATTTGTACATTTTTAAAAAGCTAAAGTGTGACCAAAATGATGAAAAACAAATAAAATATAATTTGTAAAATTAATATTTATGTAATGTAACTAGGTAGAATAACATTAACATAATCCCTGGTATAATTAACAGCATTAGCTGGGAGAGAATTTCTTGTATATGTAGGTAAAATGGCCATTATAACTGAAATGAATTAATTAATTTTGAATCGAAAACAAATCGAGAGCTTGTGAATTGGAATCGCCTCGAAATGGGAAATCTGTATCAATACCGAGCCCTCGTCATATAAAACTGTGAATTTACAGGGTCTCCTACCCAAAATGCAAACTTAAAGAAATAGTCAAGTATTGTGTCAACATTTCCCAAAAGTGCAATATACAGAGCTTATTACATGGACTATGGTATAACACAATGCAATGTGTTATATATACTGCAGAAATAGAAAGAATAGTATAGAAGTACACTATTCTGAACTTAGCCTTTGTAACTTTTATCATGGAAAAATGTCAGCAGTTGCAGTGCAACAGCCTGTTTCCGGAAGTAAAAATCCAGTTTATTTTCTCCATAGGGGAATAGATTTTTAATGATACCATATAAACCTTTAAAGACAGACTTGTCGATGGTATATGCTTCTGTTAAAGCCATCAGTCTGCATTATTTCAATGTAATTTAAAAAACAATCGTGTTTAATAGTGGAATTTCCGATGAAGAACTACACTACCCACGATCCTGAAGGGAAATGATATACCAATCAGAGAATCGTGCAAACAAAGCATGCCAAACAAGACCTGCAATCGAAACGCAATTGAGTGGGTCTCCTTACACTCTAAAACTCCTTATATACTGTATTTGCATATATGTGAATATTTTGCAATAAATGTAAAATATTTGTTTATATACTTATCAAAAATTTTAAATGAATCTTTTTATATTTTTACTATAGTTTCTAATTTGTTTACATCATTTGCAATGCATCATGGGATTGTAGTTCTTTCCTTCATTAAAAGACGTTAAGTACACAGTCTTGCACCTTTGTCTTTTTGCTTCAAATCAGTTTATAATGTTGTGATTCAACTCGGAGCTGGTTGGTTTGTTTCATGGCTTACAGCTCTTTTCTGAAGAATTTTATGAAATGCCTATGGAAAAAATAAATGCGAAGTATACTTCCGGAATCAAGATGGCCGAAAAAGTGGGCGGGCACTGTTGCGCTCTATTCCGAACACAGCCCAAATGATCAAGAGAACACCCTTAAAAAAAATACACACACACACACACACACACACACACACACACACACACACACAGTGGTGGTGAATGTCACTTTGAGAAATGCAATACATTAATAGTGCTTAGTTCTGTGCAGTGTGAAAGCATACCGGGTTTAAATATCAGAGGATCATCTTTGAATAAGTCCAAAGCCTGGATGACATTCTCAAAGCTGTCTTTGAGGTAGAACTCCTCCAGCTCAAACTCTTTTTTCCTCTGGCCTGTTTTGGCCTCTTTGCTTTTAGCTGAGCCCTTCTCCTCTTTCTTCTCCTCTTTCTCCTCCTTTTTCTTCTCCTCTTTCTCCTCCTCTTTCTTCTCCGGGGGCTTCAAAAGGCGCTTTGCTTTCTCCTTGTCCTCTCTTACTTTCTTGGCATCTTTTTCATAGTGACGGATGCCACTCAAGTGAGACAGGAGCATTCGAGGTGTTATTGTGACCTGGTTTAAGGACAAAACAAGGAACTTGGTTATGAGTTTAATAAAGATGTAATACATTTTAATAAACCTTATTACAAATGTATTAAACAAAAGTTTAGGTAGAACTTAAGAAATTGGAGATATGGAGATTGATGGGAAACTGCATTTATTCATATAAATGCAGACTTGTTTATTAATGCATTGCATTATCAAAGACCACAATGTTTAATTTGGGTCAGTCATTTAATCATCAAGATGATTTTTTCAAATAAATGCACTCACATTCTCTCCCTCAAATTGCTTCTCTGGGAACTCAGGGACGTATTTTTGCACAGGGGCATCTAGATCTATCTTGCCATCCTCCCAGAGTCGAGCAACGGCCGCTGTGGTCAGAGGTTTACTGATGCTGGCGATTCTCATCACTGTGTCGGGACTACAAGGCACTCTGTTCTCCAGATCTGCATAACCAATCCCTGAGAGACAATATCCATAGCCGGTATACACTGTCACTAACACAGTCCTTGTACTGAAGCAGTTTGCAAAGGAATTAAGTTAGGTGTAAGTGTGCACTGGATGTCAAGAACTAGGTACCTTCACACCAAACTTGGTTGCCATCCACAGAGACTCCAACAACCATTCCTGGGGCCCCAACTTCATCCTGAAATATTATATATTTACATATTTGTAGGCCATTCTTTACTATAGTAAGAGCCATCGAGTGAATCTAATGAAGAAATGTCTGGGTTGTATTTCACCCCAAAATGAAAATGGAAAAAAAGAGAGACAATGTTCTCATAAAAGAAGCTTTTTATTTATTTATTTATTTTTATTGTGATATTATTTTCATGATAATTAAGCAAATTTGACCACAAATTCTTAGTGCAAAAACAAAAAATATGTAATTCAGGTATTAAAATGATCCTGTCAGGACAATTATTATTATTATTAAATCGATATTAATTTAATTTAGTACCACAAATACTCTGTGTGTGTGTGTGTGTGTGTGTGTGTGTGTGTGTGTGTGTGTGTGTGTGTGTGTGTGTGTCCTTTAAGAAAAACAAATTTCTTAATGGTCCTGAAATATAGACTTCATTTAGTTTCTGCTAAATATAATTTCTGATTTATTCTTTTTTTATTTTTATTTTAGAGTGCATTTGAAATAAATATAAAACATACATATATTTAAATATATACATAAACAATTATAGTAAAGACAATATATAGATATTTAAAAAAATATATAAATATAGAACAAATTTCTATTTTAAACTTTATATATATATATATATATATATATATATATATATATACATACATACACACACACACACACAAAAGCATAAAGTTTAATTTGTCAAATATACCGCCATACAGCTGAACCTGTTGACAATGAAATTTTAAATGTGTTACTTACAAGTTCGCCAAATGAAACTATGATAAAAATAAAAAAAAAAATGTACCCAAAACGAATAACATATAAATCGTCAAGTTTCGATACCTGTACCTTTATCCGCTGTAGCAGGTCTCTGCTGATCTCTATAGCAGATCTGTACTTTGAGACAGTTTCAGTTCTGTTTGTTTTCCGTACATCACATTCACAGTGTTCAGACACAGAATCACGATATTTCAACCCCAAAGCCAGAACAAACCCCGTCCCGATGCCGAATATCCATAAGGATGTCAATCTGTTCTTAAAGGATGTGAAGACAGTTCTTCTCTGTGTGGAAATGAATCTTCTCATCAGATGATCTCTGTACTTCACTCTAGATTTCAACAAAGACACAAATGGCTCGGATTTCTGCGCACTACATTTTGCGCAAATGAGACCCCGTGATAAACACAGTAACCGAAACATGGCTGTCTGGCGACTAATAAATGCTGCCACATGTGTAAAAACTGGTTAAAAGAGTTTTTTAAAAGGTGTACAGCGAAAAGTTCCCGTTTGAAGTCAACAAAAGCGGCCACACACAGCTGACAACCGGACTATTTTCAGAATAAAAGCCGTGTGTTCCTTTTCATACGTATAAAATAAATTATTTTATCATTAACATTGTAACTAAAGCAAGTAGTTTTGTAGTTAGAAGTGTAGGTTAAAACAATTAAAATGGCCATAAATACTTGTACTTTGTATTGTCTGTTATTTGTATAGTCTATTTTGGTATTAAAAGTAATATTGCAAAAGCGGACGATCATGACTCTGACTGGCTTTTATTATGAAAAATATAGCGCCATCAAAAAAGAAAAGAAAAAAAGAAGCTCATTGGCTTACAAGTCAGCAGTGACCATGACGAGAGCCAATCAGATTTCCGGATTCAGTGTTGCTGTCCTCTACGATATAAAACTTCCTCTAATGTTGGGGTTGGTTAATGCTTGAGCAGCTGCTGCTGGTTGTGATATGTGGAGTTACATGGAAAAATGTTGATAAATCCATGTCACATAACAAACCCTAAAGGCAGTTAGTGAACTATAGCGTATTGTTCTGGGTTAATTCACAGGAAAGATCACTTAACACATTTTATTGTATTACAAACGACTTGTGGAAGCCACATGCTCATGTGTTCTTTTCCATGTAATAAGACAATAATGTTTGACGTAGTTTGTGAGACGACTGACGTCATCTCTTTGCAGTCTGCGGCAATTTATTTTGTTTGCTCGAATAATTCTCCTCTTTTCTATACAACTAAGACTAAATTATTACAATCATCAATAAAAACCCCAATTGAGGCAAAATATAAACAATTACATATTTCCGTTGCTGCATGTGGCAACTTTTACCAAAGCACATTGTCATTCTTCAGTGATCTCCCCTTTTCTGTATGTGGATATGCAGGGCTGTGTTCACAGTAAGGGGAGATGTTAGGGAAAAGGCACCGTGTTTTAATCTATTCCAGACCACTATAAGTTCAAATGGATATTTAATAGCCCGGATAACGGAGAACTTTTGGGGCCTGGGTAGCTCAGCGAGTATTGACGCTGACTACCACCCCTGGAGTCGCGAGTTCAAATCCAAGGTGTGCTGAGTGACTCCAGCCAAGTCTCCTAAGCAACCAAATTGGCCGGTTGCTAGGGAGGGTAGAGTCACATGGGGTAACCTCCTCGTGGCCACGATTAGTGGTTCTCGCTCTCAATGGGGTGCGCGATAAGTTGTGCGTGGATCACGGAGAGTAGCATGAGCCTCCACATGCTGGGAGTCTCCGCGGTGTCATGCACAACGAGCCACGTGATGAGGTGCATGGACTGACTGTCTCAGAAGTGGAGGCAACTGAGACTTGTTCTCCACCACCCAGATTGAGGTGAGTAACTGTGCCACCACAAGGATCTACTAAGTAGTGGGAATCGGGCATTCAAAATTGGGAGAAAAGGGCATAATAAAAAATATAAATAAATAAATAAATACAAAATACAAAATAATGTATTGATCATTCTCATATCAGTATCATCATATTCTTACCCTGAAACGCAATAGTCTCACAGATGATCAGTTTGAGCATGTGCTCCTTTTATTTTACAGCAGTAAGATGTGCACCTCAGCTAAGGAATCCTCCTTTTGCCTGAACACGGAAGTGTTCCACGATTCGACTGTTTTCAATTTCCGGTCTCCAGTGTTTTCACTCACATCGACGTATATTCTTAGCAGGTGATGTAATGTATAAGGTATTACATTTGTAAAAAAAAAATGGTCAAAATTCTTGCCGATACTTAGAGTCAAGATTACCGTTTTTTTTATATATATATATAAAGACAGTGTGTCTGACATGAAGAGATGGTCCGAGGTTAGTTATGTTGATATCATTAATTATTCTGAGTTGTTATGACAGTCAACAACTGTACAAGTTGAGCCTGAAATGAATTTTTACACCAGGTAACACTTAAATGCTTGTTGTTCTCCTCTGGATCGCTCGTTTTGGCAGTTTTTACTTGCCTTCTCGAGACCAGAAATACAAAACAGTACATCAGAATCATCATGGCGGCGCTCAGTGGTTGGTCAGGAAAACTGTGGATAGGTGTTTGACCATTACAGTTTTTCTGAATTGCAAAAACACTGAACCCCATTCTCTGAACTAAATGCTCAGTGGCTTAAATCCATTGGTCTAATCAATCACTCTTTTGGCAAAACATTTAACAAGATCAGGTAGTTAGAAACCATTTGCAAATCTCACCCACTCTTTTTGCAAAACTCTAAACACACTCTCTCACTAAAACACATTTCACACTGTGATGCATTTGTGTTGCAAAATGGTAAACACGGGTGGCAAAAGTTAAACAAAACTACAACACACTTGTCATCATTTACACACAACGACTCAAAATTGTTCACACTTGTTTCTAATGATGTGATCAAACCAATTGTACAAAATACACGAAGCACGACGATGTGATGCTGAGACAGAATGAATCTCTCATTGACTTTGATTTTGCAGTTGCACAACAATTTTGAAAGTATTGAAATGTGCTGTTTCATTTAGAGTTTTCTTTGTTCTCTGGGCTTTTGCAGTTGGACTACTGTATTTTTAAAGTATGCAAGTGCTGAATATAAAGACATTCAATACTGTATTACTTGCAGTACTTACAGTATACAATATATTCACTGTACTAAGTTGTGATTACTAAAATGCATTTAAAAACAAACAAACAAAAAAAAATCTGTAACTACATGCCCTGGATGATGTGAGTATCTGTTATGCAAAGCAGCTTCTTCAGGGCAGTACATAAAAAACTAAATGCAATTTTCATGATCCCACCCCATGACCCCGCCCCCACCAGGTGTTGTGGTTTGAGACTTTAAAAATCTGGTCACCCTGTCTATAAGTGATTAGTTGCCATCAAAGCACAAGTCAAAACACTGATAAGCCTTAAAACGTCATGGCTAACCTTGCTAGCTGCATCTTGCACCACTGCCAACAGTGCAAATGTTATCAGTTTTAACTATATAATTTTGAGAGTGAGAATAATTTTGGATGGCAGAAAATGAGCTGGTTTTGTAATCAATTGGTTTTTAGAAGTCAGAACACATATGAGTGGTTGACATGAAAAAGAAAAACACCCTGCAGACTGGCCATCATTAAAGTGAATTTAAGAAACAACAGTTGGACATTTGAATTCGTATAATACTGGGCCTTGTGATTTTCAAGAATTTACAGAATAAACATGGCACAATTATCGGGTGACTAGACGTCATGGCCACAAAAAACGTAAATATGTCCCGGATTCGGCACACTGAGAGAAGAAAATGAAGCATGCTAAATGTCCTTCTAGGCATCTCTGGTATCGTTTGAGGTTCTCAATACAGAAAGCTGTTTCTTTACTCAACTTTGAAAAGTCCACTGGCCGCAAAGCAGGATCTCTTTAGCCTTGAGGCCCACACTCTTATTTATTGCTTTGTTAAAAAAGAAAAGAAAAACAATTTAAAGGGATAGTTAAATCCCTCATGCCATCCCAGATGTGTATGGCTGTCTTTCTTCTGCTGAACACAAACAATACAATGCAAATCAATGGTGGCCAGAACTTTGAAGCTCCAAAAATCACATAAAGGCAGCATAAAAGTAATCCATATGACTCAGTGGTTAAATCCATGTCTTCAGAAGTGATATGATAGTTGTGGGTGAGAAACAGATCAATATTTAAGTCCCCTTTCCCTATAAATCTCCACTTTCACTTTCAAAATGTGAAAGAATGTGGAAGTGAAAATTTATATATCGCTTCAGAAGACATGAGCTGCGTCCGAATATCCATACTTCTCTACTATATTGTATGCCAAAAACAGTATGCCAATGGAGTAGTCTGTCCGAATCCACAGTATTCATGAAGCAGTAAAGTGAGAAATACCTGGATGACCTACTATTTCTGGTGAGATTTTGAAGTGCGGATCGACTGGACACTTAACAATCCCATAATCCCTCGGGAGCTGAGGTGACGTCATGTTCAAAACACTGGATTTAAAGAAATGGCGGTGAATCGCGAGGCGGACACCTCTTATCAACTGTATGTGCTATATATACCAAGATAATTGTTCTTTGTGCTTGAATGGTGCTTGTTTAACTTTGCCAAAGCAGATAGTTTTCCCAGTTGTTGTTATTACATCATATATCCGGGTCACAAGATGATGCCAACTTCCCCGGATGAAGTATGTCCAAAATCTATTCTTACTACTTGCAAGCATACCTGAAAAAACGTACTGTTTTGCTGGCAGATAATTGCGTCCTTCATCAAATACAGTACATACTGTGACAATACACCGTTTCAGATGCAGCAATGGATTTAATCACTGGAGTTGTATGGATTACTTTTATGCTGCCTTTATGTGATGTTTGGAGCTTCAAAGTTCTGGCCACCATTGATTTGCATTGTATGGACCTGAACAGCTTAGATATTTTTCTAAAAATCTTCATTTATGTTCAGCAGAACAAACAGTCATACACATCTGGGATGGTATGAGGGTTAAGTAAATGATGAGGGAATTTTTGTTTTTGGGTGAACTCTAAATTTAATTAGGCCTACTTTTTCAAATTAATGAGGCAAGTAGACTACACTAAACTTTTAATACATCATGGAAACATGTTAAGAATAAATAAGTCATTTTATGGGAATATGTAGATATATAGCTTAATTCCTGTAAAAGTGTGGTTCTCTGAAAACTGTTTCTTTCCACTTGAGTGCAGATTGATGCCGCACTTATGTTATATACTTAGCCGTGACGTCAATTCACAGGCGAACATGAAAGGGTAATTCACCATGGGTTCCTAATGGGGTTTTTCAATTTACAGTATGAGTGAAATAAGGTCTGTGGTAAACATTACTTAAATATTTGAACATTTTGTTACACAGTTGTACCTATAAATAAGCATTTTGAAGCTGCCGTGTTTATAAAAAAAAATAATAAAAATAAATAAATAAAAATATGTTGTCACCTAAAATATTCTTTGCCCATGCTACTCGTCAACTAACCATATACACTCTAAATCTTCAAACCACTACATGGTCCAAAGTGTGGTTAGATGATTAAAGAATTAAAATATCTTTCCCACAGACCTGGACTACAAATATAAAATTGAAGACAGATCTATGAAATCTCAGTCTTTTTTGTCATACAGGAGAAAACTTTCTAGGGAGGCTCATAGCCAACAGAAGCATAAATGTAATACAGGAAGCAGATGGGCTGATTAGCATGTGCTATGTTAGGCAAAATCCTCTCTGCTTTTGGTAGAATCAGTGAGGGGAGATACAGAGGATCTGTATGTGAATACGAAAGTTAACGCAGAACAAACTTTAGCTGTTGGAATGGAGCATGCAAACCACCAGTACACTTTAAGCTCAAAAACAGACCCCAAGCTTTAGAAAATGTCAAAGAGTGGTTTTATTTATACTTATTTTAGCTTTGTACATTTTATTTGACACATTTAATACATTTACATTTAAAATGACTAAAATAATCAAGGCACAACCAAATATGACTCCATATTTTCTAATTCAAAATGAAGACATTTTGAACTGTGAGGGTTTTGGCGTGAGCAAACCCAATAATGCATCTGCAAATATCTGCACATTTTGTAGCTAGTAATAAGAAAAAGAAAAAAGGAGGACAAAAATAAATAAAAGTTGGTGTAAATAAGTCCCTTTACGACAAGGGCTAAACATTGGCACAAAGAATTTTAATCCAAATTGGAAAAGTGTATATGGTTAAATTATAAACCTAAAAGCTACACACTGCCAGACATCTACCTTCACAGTAGCACCAGTATACTTAGGACAATCTAATCCAATGTACACTTTAACAGAAAACCTTTCAATTACATTTAAACTTGGCTTCCAACTCCATGTCCACGATAACAGTTATGGTGCATATATTGATAATTAAGTGCAATTGTTGCGAACTTGGTTTTGTTTGTGCACAACCAGAATAAAATGAACACGTACCATAATATTACCTTAAAAAAATAAAATGCATGGGAAAACGAAATCTTTATAACAAAATGGCACGTTATTCAATCTGATAATTGCCAGGAGGAAAAATAAACACTCAATGATTACAAAATGCAGACATCTTTATGTGACCAGGCTTTTCACATGTTATTCAGCTCCAATAGAGTCTGTTCCAACATCTGATTCATATCGAGGTTCTCTTCTTTAGCATGTGAGAGTTTTTCTGTTAGAACATCAAGTGAAATAGACATTAATCAAGTGAAATACATTAACATATCATGCAGTGGGTTCCTCCTGTTTGTTCATTCAAAAAAATGTTTTTGGTGAAAACAATTGTAACTACATGCAAGACTGGTCAGTTGTAATAATGTACTTCCCACACTCAATGCATGCTTTAAATTATTGAGTTACCATAGCAGACATACACTGATATTGTATATACATATATATTTCTATATAAATATATTCAGTATAACAGTTAAACACTATTAAAGATTGCCATCTCTTGCATAAAGCAAAAGGCATAGGATATTGTCCTGATTAATTTGGTAGACATTGATTACATGAATGCTGCCTTCAAGTCTTTCTACGAAGTTCCTACTTGTGAGCTTGGAAGTCGTAATTACGATGAGATTCGTAATTACATTGGGCAATTTCGTATTTCTAAGTTTTTCACTTTGACAAAGTCTGGAATCTTTTAAGTGCAAAGAGAGGCACATTAAGTGCAAGATTGATGCTTTTTCTATTAATTTAATCATTTCTGTGCTGCCACAGAGAATGATGGGAAATGTAGTTGTGTTTCGCAAGTGCTATTCATAAACGGTGCACAAAATGCACACAAACTACATTTTACACTTCAATATGAAAATGGGTCAAGTTTCCCCACTGGTAATTACAACATGTTAGTGTTCATGTGTACTCATCTTGAAGGCAGCAAAAGAATAACCTCCATACACGTTCCTTGAACTCTCAATCACAACAGATGCATTTGTTTTAGACACCATTTGGTGATAAGAAACAAAAAGTCCACACTAGTTTTAGTCGTCATTTAAGGCCATTCTCAGCTTGTTAGAGAGAAGACGGTTTTTCTCGAGCTGCTGGTAGAGGCGATCTACAGGGGCAGTCAAGGCAGCAGGTTAAAAAAAAAAGAAAAAAAAAAAAGAGAAACAGAGAAAGTACAGAGTGAAGACATTAGAAAA
Source organism: Myxocyprinus asiaticus (assembly GCF_019703515.2). Taxonomy (NCBI): domain Eukaryota; kingdom Metazoa; phylum Chordata; class Actinopteri; order Cypriniformes; family Catostomidae; genus Myxocyprinus; species Myxocyprinus asiaticus. The sequence goes on along the minus strand of NC_059389.1, from coordinate 20,979,490 downwards.
GCTGAAGAAAGCAGAAGGGTTAGTTTGCATTTCTCTACATTAAAAAAAGCACAAGCATCAGAGTAAAACAAACCTGAAGAACAGTCCTGACAACTGTATTGAAGGTGTTTCTGATGGGATGGAATTATCAGATCAGACAGCAGAACATTGCTAGGTGTTTGTAAGGGTTAATGTATCCACTATGGGGCAACATTATTCACCTTTTTTGAGTTTTGGCTCAAAAGCGTAAAACTTATGTAAACAGCAGATTAAGAGCTTAAGAGTTGGCTTTGAGGAAGCTATAAACAAGGAAGAATTTTTTTCTGACTGGTGAAAATACATGTTGCTTCTGTATCTAAATACTCACTAAACCTCTGTACAAAAACATGTGGAATACATCACACTAAAATTCGACTAGGCTAGAGGCCAAACAAAAACACTTTTTACTAAACATTTTATTGATAACTATTTATATAAACAAATTATATTATTATAATTATTAAGTGGTTTCCAGGTAGCTGCTATAAGGTTGTTGGTGTTCTGAGTGTAGTCGAGCAACAGTCTTCATCCATTGGTGCAAGTATATATATGACACAGTGCACACTTGAATATTTGAAGGACGGATGTCAGCGGAGGAAGTGTTAAATACACATTGCGCATTACGTCTTTCAGAGCATGTGCACAACGCCGGGAACAACTGTGGTCCAGTTACCGTGTATATAGGTAAGCTACAATTGCATTACCTAGGTCTGTTAATCTAACATCCCAAAAAATGAAATGGTATGATTTCAGTCAGACTAAAGCATTTATATAACATTTTCAAAAGACCAATTCAGAGTTCCCACTCTTTTCAACCAATGAATTTCCATGACTTCTCCATGACTTGAACGCTAATTTCCATACCCAAACATTAACTTTTCATTCTGGAAATGGCACCGAAATCACAATTGCAAATTTGTAAAAAAAAAAAAAAAAAAATTGTTTCGTAAGTTAAACTGAAAACATTGAATTACTTAAATTAATAATTAAAAACAACTACAACTTGTAGTAAGTTCTCAATGGATAGACTAACTTACAACAGGTGAGATTTTCCAGCATATACAATTAAACAGATGCAGTATTCAAATATACTAATATATACACAAACACACTCTCTCTCTCCCTCACCGATCAACCACAACAGTAAAACCACCTGCCTAATATTGTGTAGGTCCCCCTCGTGCCGCCAAAACATTCAAGCATTCTGAGATGGTCCAAAAAGAAAAAGGAAAATCAAGACACACTTCCACCGAGATGTTATTCTTCTCACCACAATTGTACAGAGCACTTATCGGAGTTCCTGTAGACTTTGTCAGTTCGAACCAGTCTGGCCATTCTCTGTTGACCTCTCTCATCAACAAGGTGTTTCCATCCACAGAACCGTAATACTCAAACCAGCCCATCTGGCACCAACAATCATGCCACACTCCAAAACACTGAGATCACATTCCCCATTCTGATGACTGATGCGAACATTAACTGAAGCTCCTGAACCATATCTGCATGATTTTATGCACTGCACTGCTGCCACAGGATTGGCTGATTAGATAATCACATGGATGATTGTTGGTGCCAGACAGGTTTTTTTTTTGTTTTTTGTTTTTTTACACATTGATGGTTTAGTATTTCTGTAAATGCTGATCTCCTGGGATTTTCACGCACAACAGTCTATAGAATTTACTCAGAATGGTGCCAAAAACAAAAAACATCCAGTGAGCTGCAGTTCTGCAGATGGAAATGCCTTGTTGATGAGAGAGGTCAACAGAGAATGTCCAGACTGGTTCGAACTGACAAAGTCTACGGTAACTCAGATAACCACTCTGTACAATTGTGGTTTGAAGAATAGGGTTGGTGCTGTTTTGGCGGCACGAGGGGGACCTCCACAATATTAGGCAGATGGTTTTAAATGTTGTGGCTGATCAGTGTAACAGACCATGACGGACCCTCCACCTCCAAATCGATCCCGCTCCAGAATACAGGCCTTGGTGTAACGCTCATTCCTTAAACACGAGCCTGACCATCACCCCTGGTGAGACAAAACCGTGACTCGTCAGTGAAGAGCACTTTCTGCAAGTCCTGTCTGGTCCAGCGAAGGTGGGTTTGTGCCCATAAGCGATGTTGTTGCCGGTGATGTCTGGTAAGGACCTGCCTTACAACAGGCCTACAAGCCCTCAGTCCAGCCTCTCTCAACCTATTGCAGACAGTCTGAGCACTGATGGAGGGATTGTGCGTTCCTGGTGTAACTCGGGCAGTTGTTGTTGCCATCCTGTACCTGTCCCGCAGGTGTGATATTTGGATGTACCGATCCTGTGCAGGTGTTGTTACACGTCATCTGCCACTGCGAGGACAATCAGCTGTCCTTCCTGTCACCCTGTAGCGCTGTCATAGGCATCTCACAGTACGGATATTGCAATTTACTGCAGTCCTCATGCCTCCATGCAGCATACCTAAGGCACGTTCACACAGATGAACAGGGACCCTGGGCATCTTTCTTTTGGAGGTTTTCAGAGTCAGTAGAAAGGTCTCTTTAGTGTCCTAAGTTTTTATAACTGTGTTTATGGTTCATTGGACAAGCATGGAAAAGATTGTTTAAACCCTTTACAATAAAGATCTGTAAAGTTATTTGGATTTTTACAAAATTATCTTAAAAATGCAGTGTCCTGATAAAGGGACATTTCTTTTTGCTGAGTTTTATATATATATATATATATATATATATATATATATATATATAAAAGGAAACACCAAAATGTATCTAAATGACATTTGCACATTTTTAAGGCTGTAGGCCCAGCTACACAGGATCCCCTTTGAATTTGGTTGGAGTTTAGTGTTTTTATAGATAGTGATTTTTTTAATGCTTGTTATATGGAACAACAATTCTATGGTTAGCGTGTTTTTCTTACAAAGAGAGAACAGTCTAACCCTACTTCAACCCTAACCTCCCTGGGCATGCTCCTCTAAGAGACCAGTTTACCTGGAAGCCTTTAGAATGTGTTACTGTCATTAAGGTGAATTTTGTTTAGAATATTTGAAAACTGCATCTGTATAATTGCGCATACTGTCAAAATATCACCTGTAGTAAGTCTATCAAATAGGAACATGCGACATCATCTGGAATGTGAACATGACATCTTGGTGAATTTTAGTGATTTGTTTTCCTAAAATAGGAAATACTATATTCATAATTGGACTTACTGTAATAATCTCACCTGTAGTAAATTAGTCTATCCACTGGGAACTTACTACAACTTTTGAAATGTGAAAATACTGCACTTTTGTTTTTTTGTTTTTTTTGTTAACTTGCATGTCAACAGCATAGTGGTGTCATTTTCAGATGGTCCCTTGAGTATGCTAGGCAACGAAAGTGCATTGGTGCATGTTCTGTCATAATTCTGCAGCCACACCAAGTGTTGACTGTTCTGCATACAATTTTTTATGGCCTTTGTAGTACAGTTATATAGCCTTTAAGTGTGTGAATTATATTTTTGTAAGACTGTCGCTTTCAGAGAGTGCAGGTAAAAGAAAATGAATATCCAACAAATAGAGCCAAAAAGTAACTTTACACCACTTCATATAGGTCTTTTTTAGCCCTTTACATCAACAAAGTCATGGGACAAATATTTTGTCTAGGGAATAAGATAATTTCCTTCTGGCCACGAGATACGGATGTCGTTCCCTCAACAAAATATCTAGTGGCCACAACATATCACATTCCCACGAGTTCTTATGATGTGGCAATGACAAAACTAAGTGAACCGAATCTGTCCCTTCCCGGGCACCGTTGGATCCCGATCCTTTGCCAGCCATTTCTCATACCTGGCCATGCTGAGCAAGGCATTGTTAAAGGTGCACTTTCCTGGCAAGCTAAACTTAGCTGTAAAAGCTAATTTTACATGCTAAAGTAGGTTATGTGAAAATTAGCAAAGAGAGACTCACTTCACTGAAATAAGCGGGTAAATGACAATCCTAAAATGGACGGAGATTAGTGGAACGTCATTGTCTCTAATTGGTCAGGTATTTTAAATAACATGATATATTTTAAACTCTTCACTGTGTGTTTTTAATCCAGTGCAACGTAACACCCTGATTAAATATTTTAGGACAGAGCATAATAAATAAAAATATATGAACTATAAAAAATAAAATAAAAATATTCCATGATTTTCCCATGACTTTTAAGATTTTATAAATTTCCATGACTTTTCCTGGCCTGGAAATCACAATTTTAAAATTCCTTGATATTTCCAGGTTTTCCATGACTGTGGGAACCCTGCCAATTAGTGTTTTAGTCCAACTTAAATCAAACTTTTACAGTGCATGTAAACATATATTGAAAAATTATCTGGTCCTTAGACATGGCTTTGATTCCTCGTTCAATGAAGGTCTATGGGACCTTTTCTGCTGTTTTATCATGTGCCTGCCCAAAACGGTAAGTCTGATCCCTTAGAAAATGCAACCAATTTTAATACTTTGGGTTAAGGATTTCAACAAACCCCTCTCTCTATATACGAGCAAGGGGTAAAGGGATAGTTCACCTAAAAATTCTCATGCCATCTCAGATGTTTATGACTTTTTCTTCTGCAGAACAAAGATTTTTAGAAAAATATTTCAGCTCTGTTGGTCCATATAATGCAAGTGAATGAAAGTTCTGGCCACCAAGCTCCAAAAAAATAAAAAAATAAAATCACATAAAAGGAAGAATAAAAGTAATCCATATGACTCTAGTGGTTAAATCTATATCTTCAAAAATGATGCAATGTGGGTGAGAAATAGATCAGATGTTTTACAAAAAAATGTACACTTTCACATTCTGGTTCTGATTTGGTGATTTACATTTTTTGTGCTTAATTTTAGTAGAATTTTAAGTAAAAAAGGACTTAAATATTGATAAGTTTCTCACCCACACCTGTTATATCACTTCTGAAGATATGGATCTAACCACTGGAGTCATATGGATTACTTTTAGGCTGCCTTTATGTGGTTTTTAGACATTCATTCAAAGTTCTGGCCACCATTCACTTGCATTGTATGGACCTACAGCTATAACAGCTATCAGTAATCAATGTGGTTTAAGAAACTGAAGTCATTTCAGACTAGAAGTGACTCAACTACTCCCATGGGAAGACTTGATTATAAACCCATGGAAATTTGAATGTGAGGAAAGAAAGAATTTGCCTAATATGTAAAACTGGGTAAACCAACATGTCGAGTTCTTCCAATGTTTCCTACATGAAAAGACATCAGCTTTGTCAGACACTTGTGGAGACAGACCGATATATCGGTTTTGCCGATTGATCGGCACCGATAACTATCGTTATTGGCAAAAATCTACACAGTTTTTCCCCATTGCGTCCAGTGCTGGAGTGGCTGGGAAGGGTCCGCTGTTGTTATACAGTATAAGAGCGGCCTCTAGAGGTGAAATAAAAACTGAAATCACTTCACTGATGTATTGTGGTGTTTGTTTTGACACGTGATACTACACTCTGCATGGAGCGGAACACTTCAGATGCGGATTTAAAACATCAACAACGAAAATGTATACAGTATATGTTGTCATATCATTATAAAGTAATTAATTTGTTGACTAGTTGCTGCATTAGTAGAGAACAGCAGTATATCAGCCGACAATCGATCAGTATATCAGCCGACGCTATCATTAAAGCTAACCTCAAGCGGTTAGAACAATGTGACAAAAATACACAAGTCCCACCCATATGTTTAAATGTCATAATTGTTACCATCAATTACTATCTAATTGCATTAGTTTATATCCAGCTGGTCATGTTTATGCATTCGTTAGCCAGCTAAGTTGCATATTTAAAGCTAGTGATGTGAGAAAGCAAATTAATATCTTCATGCAGCCGAATGAAACGTATAAACAAATCAGAAACGCATCCGATTTCAATTAGATTTTTATATCCTCACTGTAATACGATGACTTCAGATCGATCACATTCTTGCGCTAAAAAAGGCTAGACACAATGCAACAAATACAGTTTAACAGAAAGCAGGTGTCTCAATATGCTTTTAAAGTTCTTTTTAATTAGACACATCATCTAAAAAAACAGCACTCCTGCACGAGATGCTGAATAAACAAAGTAAACAAAGATGTTCGTCTAGCACACGTTTACATAGAAAAACAAATGGATGGTTGCAAAAGCGTTCGGTGTGAACAGCCCCTTACAGTTGGTGGAGGTCTTTGGCCGTTGTGTCTTGCTCTCATAAGCATTTCTCAGATTAAGCAACAAGTTGTTTAAATGCTTTGTCAGGAAAGATGTTCAACTTGGAAATATGTGTCTCGAGATTCTTGCGTTCGGTTCCAGTCTGTTGTGTTCCGTCTGTTTGAACAGCCCCCGGCCTGTGCTCATAGTCTGAGCCTCTTCACCACAGAATCAGCTGAATACCACTGCTATTTGTGAATATTGCTACTCTACATACAACTGTACTGAATAAAAAAAAACAAAACAATGTGGCATTTTGCTGTAATGAAGCTTGAGTTTGTAGTAGTAGGAATCGGTACTGTTTATTTTTGTAATAAAAAGTTCAGCACTATTTTACTTTGAGTGTTATTTTTTCATTCAGCATCAATTTTAAAAACTATCGGTTGATTAATCGGTTCTCTCAACTTAGTTATCAGGAAAATCCACCATCGGTCGACCTCTAGACACTTGTGTAACAACTGACCTCACTTTCTCTCCTCTGTTTGGAATTTCTATAACATTTACTCAGTGAGCTAATATAAAAACAATACAAGGTATCCACCTTTCTCCAGGAGGTCTTACTGGGGAAAAGAATGCGGATGGGACTTCTGCCGGAAGTCATTCTACAGCATTCCCTAGCTCTGGCTGCAGTTATTTTAAGACCCTGTTTACAGCCGGTAATAAGACACATTTTGGATGATCTAAATCGCAATGGTCAGTGCTAAATATAATTGTAAACGGGGTGCAAAATGTTTTGTGATTGGATCACAAAAACACATACAGAGGTAATCAAAAACCACATCGATTCAAGGTTTAAAACGTCATCCTGATGCGTCCCGGACAGCAGCGAAGCACTACCTCTCACCAGTCAATCACCCGACGAACAAATGTTTAAACTTGCATGCGTATTAAAAAGGAAATAACCGTCTGATCAGAGAGCTTGAAAAAGCAATTACATACCCAAGTATGAGAACTTCACAGCTCTTCCTTAGTGTGTCTGTCTGATTTGAACATGCAGGGTGACAAGCACACACATCTGAAGCTGAACTAACACAGGTATTCCACTGAAACAACCAATAATTTTGCTCAAAATGTTGCGTTTGTTCTTAGATTAAATCTCAACTGCATCTGGAAAAAAACAGCGCGCCAGTTTTGTTCACGCTTTCTTTATCTTTATTAATTTTTTTGCAGTTTATTATTAATTAGTAACACACTGATATAATGATTGACGTATGTCCATACGAAATCATGCACACTCTTCTCAAAATCCCAACACCACAACAAAAGAATGAATGGACGCCGCAACAACAACTGTGTTAACGCCTATTTCTCTATATTTCCATATTTCTATAAAAACGATACAAGGTACAGTCCATGACTTCTAGCAATTCTTCTTGACTTTATTATAGCCACAACATTTAAGCACACAGAAATGAGAAATAAAGAACAAACAATGAGAAGGTATAGTTTTACATAGAAAGAAGAATGTTTATTTTTAGATAAAGCAAAAAGAATGAAAGATTCGGTACAAGAGATATAAAGAAAACCCAATGTGGAGGAAGGTATAGGCAGGGATAGAGGGATGATGGAAAATGAAATGCTGGAAAAAATGATGTCGTTCAGCCAGCAGGAGGAATCGTGGTGTGAACAATTTATCTGTGCAGAGGGGAGAAGTAAAACATTGGTGATGAAAGGGCCAGATTTGGTAGAGGGAATTTACCACCACACACAGGAAAGAAACCACTGCACTCAGGAGCAACAATGCTTTGCTTCCTAAAGTTAATTATAAAGAGTCACACACAAATCTCTGATAGCATTACATATCAGAAAATGTATCCAGCTATGATGCTAAATATGTATTAAGTGTCTCCATAGAGTTGTGTCAAATAATCACGCAGCTGACTTACCAAACAGCTCACTCTTCTGTCCTAAAGAAGTATACTATAAAATATCAAACTTGATGTTGACAGATCAGAAAAACCTTTAAATGTCAAGCTTTGGGCCTCTCTTCTGAACAGAAGATGACCTTGTTAGTAGCAGAGCAATTACATTTCAGAAAGGTACAACAGAAAAAAAAAAAAAAAAAATAAAACACAAAAGGAAGTCACAGAGCTCAAAACGCTTCCCCACTGTAAAACAGTGGTGCATTTCTGACTATTATTCACATTCGCTTTGGGGTTAAGACTTCACAGTACTGAGAGTAGGGCTGGGCAATATAGTATATGATATTACATGTTCGATATAAAAAAAAAAAGATTTGCGAATATTGCGATTATTTAATTTGCATTTTATTTTGTTTAATAAGTTTTGTGAAGTTTGCATCAGAACACTAGATTTGCACCCATTAATTGCATCACAATGGGAGTATGGAAGTGGCAAGAATTGTTATTTCTGTTAAGTCAAATTTTAGTAATTTATTTGCACATGAAGAAATTGTTAATATATTAGGAAGGAAATAACAGAATACACAGTAGTCCAGTCCTGAAGTTTTGATTCTGGCTGATAGAATACATGCTTCAGAGGAAGATATTACATAAGTGCTTGACGGGAAAAACAAAAATGCAGACGATATATAATAGTTTTATTGATATTTGCCTTTTATCATTAGAAAAGTTACAGGGAACTGTTGAGGAGAGACCATTAGAATACATGCCTCAGAGGAAAATTTATGAGCGTTCCACAGGATGCTGGATCTGCTGAAGTTGTGCGAGGTTACATCTGTTTAAATGAGATCTGCGCATATTTGCAGATGGTATATATTAGTTTTATTGATATTTGCCTTTTTATCATTAGACAAGACAGTTAAAAGTTACAGGGAACTTTTGAGGAGAGAGAGGGAGAATGAAATAGGCGAGCACTAACGCGTCTGCCGTGGCTCTGATATGCAGACCATTTAAATGAGACTGTGTTGCACACTGGTCTATTATTGTAGTAACATGATGGCACGTAACGACAAAACGAACCATGACTGGCCGTTTACATGTCTCAGTCACTTCACATGCAAGCTGCCAATTCTCAGCACCCTCAAGAAACAAATTGGCCGATGCAGATAATGAAAAAATTCTAAATATCGGCCTTGGCAATATATCGGTCGACCACTAGTTTTAAAATTATTATTTATATCTGCAGCTTTAGTATGTCAAAAGGAAATACACATTTTAGACTCCCAAACATTTATTTTGCAAATAGAATAGAACTGAAGAACAGGGAGCTCTGCAACATTTGGCATGGCCCACACAGAGCCCCCCACGGATCAGTCACAAGTGCTTAAAACTTTTGCACAGTACTGTATATTAACATTTTTAATAAAATTTGTAAATACTATTTTATTAGTACTAATAAAAAACGAAATACTGCCGTTTATTACCATGCACTGTTATATCAGAGCATATAAAAAAAAAAAACAAAGGATTCTTTCTTAGAAAAACATGCATTGATTCAGGGGCGTAGATTCCGGGGGGTGGCGGTGGAGGGAGGTTGGGGTAACCCCCAATAATCAAAACAAGCAAGTAAACACCCCCCCCCAATATTTATACCATGATCATTATTATTGGCCTTCAGCCTACAGCTATCCATTTCGTAATAGAGTTACTTAATCTCTCATAGGATGCATTCTGTCTGCACTATTTATTTATTTTTTTTTGTTGTTTTTTTTTTTTTTTTTTTTTTTTTTTTAAGTATACATGTGTCAGACAGACGCCTATGGAACGTTATTCGCGGCATAGGTCTGGGTTCTATAGCCGCTTAAACTGGCCAAGAACCACCCATTTAGACAGGAAAAGCCATCTAACTGACATGTAAACCTACCAATCACAGTCAGTCTTTTATTACGGGGTGTTTAGGTGTGGGGTTATCGGAGATTAATCATACCATAAAGACAGACATACGGACATAAATCATTTATATAAAAGGTGCGAGTCTCCGCGAGCAATTACACAGAAAACACATGGGAAAATAGCAGAAAGCGTGTAGAGAATCTAAGTACAGCACAGAAAACTTCATTATAGAGAATTTCACAGATATAACTTGGTAAACAAAGCAGAAAATGCAGCTCTGCTTGTGGATATCAGTTTTACTTTCTGCTACGTGCCTAAAACGAAACAAACGAAGATTGTGTGTCACTAACGTGGCAATCTTGGGAAAATTCTGTGATATTTTGTCCTCAAAAGCGCTCATTCTATCAATGCAGAACCTTGTGAAAGCAACTAGGCTTCTATGCATACTGAAAACATCCTGTGTCTCACGGAAGTTCCACTGAGCCGGCCAATCAGATATTCGCTGATTGTTCGAGAAAGCATCTTCCAGTTTTGTGTGCTATAAGCATCAGACGATTAGTGCACAGACTGAGGCCGAGACTAATGGAACGTAGTTGTGTTGCATCTAACTGGTTTTCAGTGCCATACACGCTGCGTTTTTAGGATGTTCAAAGTTCAAAAGTTTTAAACTTTATGTGTGAAGGTTATGCTGCCTGCTCTCATTGGTTGGATAAGGTGTTTTGCCTGTACAGCACCAATCTGTGGCTGTGCTGACTGCCCCCTGCCGACTGTGAAACGCAAGATCATAAAGGTGGTATTTGAAATCATGAAGGTAGGACAATTCTTGGTAAGAATTTATGTAAGAGTCAAGGGGCATGATTGTGTAAATTTTTCTAATACGTTATTTTCCGTATAATTAAAATCACACTAAATTAACAGCCCTAATATATACATGTATTGAATATCATAAAAAATTGCTACAATGTTTATAGCCCAGCCCTAGTACTAAACATTTTAACCAAAGAGTTAGAAGTCTTTTGTTTGTCCACAAAATTAGACGATGATTAAAATAATACAGGGTTATGAATCCAAAACTTTAGAAAGAACAGAACTCCTATACACTGCCTCTACAAGCCATGGCTCCACTGTTCAACATTTTAATGCCCAGGCCTAAATTTGCAATAACCAAATGACTTGACACTTTACACCACAAGGATCAGTATCGGGAACCATGGGTCTTGTAGTTACAGAGATAGCAGAGGTTTTTAAACAGAGAAAGAATTCACTGTGTGTGAATTGAAGACACAAGACCTTATTTACAGAGGAGATTATGGGTAATGGGGAGGGGCACAGACAGCATATAAATTACATTGAAGTCATGTCATTGAGAGCGTGGTCCAGCTCTTCACTGATGGCTTTGTACTTGAGTTTCTGGGAATACAACTCATCTATTGGAGGTTGGGATGGGGTTTGGTGGAGAAGGGGATGGAGGGGAAATAAAAACAGGTGCAAGAGTGAAGCATCCAATCCAGCGGCAAGACAGCCCCCAGTAAACGGAGTGACATACAGCGAGAGCGTGATGTGAAGAGAGAGTAGGGAGGGGAAACAGAAAATAAAGTTATAGAGGAATGGAAAGGAATTCCATGCAAAGACCATGACAAATTCCTCAGCAGCAGCGTAAAATTCCAAACGACAGAGTGACCAAGTCCTTCGCAGATTATCTACTGGATTGACGCCACACAGTCTATAACCAAATCTTATGAGATTAAAGGGATACTTCACCCAAAAAATGAAACTTCAGCATTCCAAACCCGTCTGACTTTTTCTTTGTGTAATACTAAGGGAGATGTTTCTAACTATGTTCAGAGTGTTTGCTCTAATAAGGCTGTCATGTTCCAACAATTGCATAAGCACCATAAAAATTGTCCAACAGTCCTTTATACGAGTCATCTGAAGCATACGATAGCTTTATGCGAGAAATTGTCCAAAAATGTAGTGAAAATGTTCGCCTCTGACATAGTCCTAAAATCTCATTCACTTTCATATAAAATGTACAGTATAAAAATAGCGTATTTCAAAATCAATGATTTCAACTGTAATTGGTTCTTGTGCGTCTAAGTCAATGATGTCAAACCTGGCATAATAGGTGGGCCATATTTGAATTGTATAAGATTTGAGAGCTATGGTGAACAGTGGCAGTACTTGGATGTGATCTTTGGGGGTGGCATTTTAATCTTTAGGTTGGGCAACTGTTTCTCTTTGTCAGACTGGTGGGTGCTCCTGCTTGATAAGTTTGCTTGGGTTGGTCCCCCTTGATGGTGTTTTGCGTTGGTCTGGGGGGTGAAGGGTAAGCTTTTCACTCAATAACAAATTTTTCTGTTTGTTCATGTCACAAAGTTATCACAGGGATTCAGAAATCATGGATTATAGCACACAAGTCATATGGACTACTTTAAGGTATGTTTATGGTGCTTTTTTTTGTCATTTTGAGAGTTTAACAGCATTAGTCTCCATTATTGAAACCGAGCACTCTGGACATTGTGCAGCAAATCCTAATTTGTGTTTCATTAAATAAAGTCTTATTTTACGGGTTTGGAACATGAGTGCGAGTTAATGATGACAGAACTTTATTTTTGGGTGTACAATCTCTTTAAAGTGTCTGTCTCACTGAAGGCTCTATGACCAAGCACCTTGCATTATCACCAATACATTAACAAAGTGCAAACATTCTCTTCGCTGTCATCTTTGTTCAATTATGAAAATCAACTTGGGCTTGGGTAAATCCAACTGACAAGAACATGAGGACACTATTTGACACCATCCCATAAAAACCTAATCAGGTATAACACTGCATATAATTGGACCTCCATAAAAGCTCTGGTGTCATCTTACAAAACAATGTAAAGCCTGTCTGAGGATCTGACCAATAATTGGTCTCTTCAAAAGAGGCAATGATGATTCAGTGACTGAACAGATAAGGAAGTTAAAAGAAGGCCATTGGAGTAAAAGGTTTGAGGAACAGAATGACAGGAGAGATAAATGTTTGAAAGCTTTATGATCTGGAGCAAAGCAATTTTCTCCCTGAATGTTTCACAATCACATGTAAGAATGAAACCATGAAATAATAATGACGGAGTTTAAAAAGAAACTGAAATGTGAAAATGAGAAGCTTGAGTGAATGTAAGTCGTACCTTCAAGGTCATCAATGCTCTTCTCAAGCTTGGCAACTGATCTCTCAGCGAACTCGGCACGGGTCTCAGCCTATGGCAAGAGAAACATTCTAAGAATGGTTTGCTGGCGAGTATTGGAAAGAATCCTCAAAACATACACACACACACACACACGATAAGTCCCTGGATAAAGATCTGCATAAGCTCACCTCCTTCAGTTTGTCTGTGAGAACCTTGATCTCCTCCTCGTATTTGTCTTCCTTCTGTGAGTACTGCAAGCATCATATGAAGGACAAAAGTCAAAAGCCAAACCAGCACACCTGACATGCAACACTTAATGCACTTGTGCTCAACTAAAGAGGATCAACAGACTTATTACAGGGTTCCCACACCTTTTGACCAATGAATTTCCATGACTTCTCCAGCTGTTCATAACTAGTGCATAGGGATTTTTAAAAATAATTTTTTGTATACTATTTGCTGGGGTGGATTTCAATTTGATTGCCAGACACAAATCTTTGGAATATATACTTTTAAACAATTATCAGAGACATTTCCACACTGATATGACCAAAAAAAAAAGCCTTCGATTTGAACGGGCCCCCTTGAGGAATACCACATTGTGTCCAACAAGAAAAGATTATTAATAACACATGCCACCCCATAGGCTTCTTATCAAGCTTTACCAGCCAGAATAAGTAAACCAGCTTCCAAAAAGTCTAAGCTGGTCTTTTTAGCAAGGATGTGACCTCAAGTACACAATTTACCCCATCCCTGAAATTGAAAACAGACGACTCATACATTGATGGTTTCACAGACAAAGATGAGTTGTTTAACATTAAGAAACACTGGTTATCCCTGTTTAGTCAGGAGGGTGTGCCTGAGGCTGGCAGCACACCTACCTTCTCAGCCTGGGCTTCCAGAGACTTCAGGTTGTTGGTCACAGTTTTCAACTCTTCCTCAAGCTCAGCGCATTTGCTGGTGTTTTACACAAAGAACGCAGAGGAGGATGCAGGTGAAGAGGAGTAGGAAAGGAGAACCAGAGGCAGATTGAATGGAGGAATCAGGAAGAGAGCAAAAGGAGAACAAGAGAGAGAGACAAAAAACCCAAAAAAAAAAAATCAAAAACAGAGGTAGGAGTTGGGGAGCCCAAAGCCCCCCTCAACACAGCAGGAATGTACTACAGCAAAGAATCGAAGTCGACGTAACTTCTGCATTCCTGTATTTACAAATAATGGGTCTCATTCACAATCACGTACAAGTGTTCTTTCTTACATGCGCAGACATAAAAGGTTGTCACAAAATATTTGCAGCATTCACCACAGGTATGCAAGCACATAAACTTGTTTAAACCTTTGTTCTAATTTTAATAAAACAGGATCATTCTAAATGAAGGGGTGTGTGCCCGCAGTTAGTTATTTGCATAATATACGCCCAAACGATCTCCATTTAAGGGCTTTTCACACAATCTCCCCTGTACAGCCATTCATCACTCTCTCCAAACTTATTCTTACGATCTATAAAGATGCGTTCTTGTTTAAAACCACATGCAGCAAGATATTTGAGTAAAGCCAAGTGTGTGATTCTCAAAACCATTTATTAACACACCTTTACCCTTGTGTGACCCTGCGTCCACATGTGTGGACATTGTATTTTGGCTTTGCTATATGCAACGCATAATTTTAATTAATTTAAACTGACTGTATACCATTCACAAAACTCTAGACTCTCATTTAAGGGTTAAACTTCTTCCGCACTGAATTACGTGACACAACAGCATGCCGTTGATTTCCATGAAGTGCTTCTAACTGTTCTGAGACCAGTGCAGACAGACAGCACACTGGAGGTTAAGTAATTCAATAAATAGGGAGCAAGGGAGCATCCAATTGCCCTCTTTGTAGCAAAGTGCATTCAATCCTAAAATCCAACCAAACGTTTAGTTTCAGGCTGCAGATGATGTTTGGACCACTCAACATGTTTGACAGACATGGGACAATGGTAATCAGTACATAGATTCAGAATTGTATAATGTATAATTTTATTTTAACATGGTTATCAGTGATTGGATAATGCTGGCCATTACTTTGAATCAGAATTATGCTAATTTCTGATATAATCTCTGTAACATTTAAAAAA
Source organism: Myxocyprinus asiaticus (assembly GCF_019703515.2). Taxonomy (NCBI): domain Eukaryota; kingdom Metazoa; phylum Chordata; class Actinopteri; order Cypriniformes; family Catostomidae; genus Myxocyprinus; species Myxocyprinus asiaticus. The sequence continues at coordinate 20,964,208 of NC_059389.1, read as the reverse complement.
AACTTGACTAACCAACACTCCAGGAAACAATTGACTAAAAAAAAAAAGACGTTCTATAGTTTGGTATTATTTAAACATATCTCACAACTTAGTCCTGCTGTCCACATATGTGGACAAATTTTATAAAAGAAACACTATTTGCTCTAGAAAAGTTTTATTTTTTTTGTTTGTTTTATAACATGCTACTAGTTACAAATCAAAAAGGGCAATGGAAAATGTACACAGCAGTCACACTCGGGTCTCAGGAGGTTAATATAGGCCTAGACTACACGTGATTGGCTGCAGAACCTAACCTAGATCCAGTCATTTTTGGTACTATGAAATAAATAAAACTCATTGTAGGGACTTGTATCTGGCTTAATGCCAGAAACATACAATACAAAAGTATGCAAATGCAGAAGCAAGCAATTGGACAACGCGTGGTCCGGCTGAACATATCTAACGTGCGTTCTTGCGTTACTGTGGCGGTAACAAACCTTTGTACTCAAGGGGGCAAGAGAGTTAACTTTAAAAAGTTTGTGCCATTTGTTACTATTCAGCTAAGTTGCTATAAATATAATGACTTTAATTTACTTGCTCAGCACTATTCTCTTTAAACTGTTGCTACACCAAGACAGTAGTTGACTTGAAAGATAACTCACCGTAAAAGTGGACAGTTTTACGAATTAATTTCTGCTATAGCGCCTCGTGGCAATGCTGAGAATGCAACGCATACCTGCATTGTTTTAAAAACTGCAGTCTGACACATTTCAGAATGGAACCACGCACAACATCGAGCTTGTGTAGCTAGAAGCATCTGCTTTCACATACTTGCATCAGAATCTTTCGGGCCGTAACACATTCCATGTTTCTTAGACCACCAGAAGTCTGTAAACTTTTGCATACATTTGGTTTGAGCTGGTTAATGATTTCCAATAGTGACGAATCAGGTTTCACACAAACACATACATATGCATGCTTGGTACACGAGGCCCACCATCTTAAATTAGGAGCATTCAGGTTGCAGCATTCCTGCCAAGTCAGAAGGGTGTGAAACCAACAACACCGAAAGGAGTTGGTCAAAAAAAAAAAAAAAAAAAAGGAGCAAATAAGGCTACACAGGTAGCAAGCAGGAGAAATGGTGCATTTGCCTGCTACAGGGTGCATAAGGCCAGGCAGCAGAGGATGTTATACATGTAGGCGACCTTTCAAGTGAATCATGTGTAGTACCTGATCTTCTGATGCCTTTAATGACTTATAGGTTTGGTCCAACACTTGAAGCTCGTCCTGTAATCTCCGAACGCGTCTGTTAGTGTGTGCAGGGGCGCAAGGCCATTCCAAACACAGGCAGCATGCACGTTAACCGAAAGTGCAAACAAAAACAAATGACAACCAAAACAAAGAAGAGGTATGTGAAGCAGGTATTAGGTATTAGCAATATGGGAGTAAAATTCTTTGGGGTTGCACACACAGGATGAATTTTTGTGTTGGTGCTACTTTTTTCTTGTTGGTCTATGTACGCGTCAGCTGTTTTTTCAGCATCTCGCACCATTGCGTTTTTAAGACAAGGTTTAAAATACTGTTAGCGCATGGTGGTTTTAAAACAAATGGACCAATCAGAAAAAGGTGGGGGTGGGACAAGCATCTCAAGTGTATTGAGTGTTTACAGTAGCATTTATAACATGTCAAATTAACACAGGCTCTTATCCTAGTGGTATTTGGTTACCCTTAAAGTCTCTAGCAAGTAATGTATTTTTTACCTCAGAAACAAAACATTAGCTAGACTGGTTGCTAGCAGACTTGCTCGCTAAATAACAGTAAGCTAACTAGTTTTCTACCATCTTATCGTAAATATGGAGTTGAATTAGGCCAACAGGTTTGGGTGTTAAAAGCTCATCTTGAGAACCCCATGTTAAACCAAAGTTGCTTTAAGACAAGTCAGGTCACTTAGCGGTAGGGCTGAAACGATTAGTCTACGTTAACAACGTCGACAAACATTTTAATTGTCGAATAGTCGTTTGATCTCATTTAACGTAACATGAGATCACATTAAACTCTGATGATGTGCGAGAGCAGCACTGCAGTTCGCACCTGACTGAGGAGAGGAAGAATTACACAGCTCACAGTCCAGATGCACTCTAAACTTTCCAAACAGCTTTAGGTGATGTAGATTGCAAAGTATGAGGGAATAATGCAAAAATGCAAATAAGTAAATACAGAAGCATTCTCGTTGTTGAATAAGTGGAGCCGGAGCTGCCGCTCCACTGACGCAAAACTTGTGTGTCAAGCATCTTTAAAGGAAACTCCACGTCGTTACATCTTTAATGCTGTTATATTTAATGTCTTATAGCTTTATTAAAGTTCAAATAATACGGAAGCAGATCATGTAAATGACTACAAACTCCGAAACATTTCTCTGTGTGGTCAACGCCTCTTCTACGGGTTGCGTGAAGTGTCCCGATCTAAGGGGGAGAGATTAAAACTGCATCCGGCTGATGCACACTCTGTTGTGGGATGCTCATCCATCGAGTGCACATGCTTAATGCAGCTAAATTATAACGTGATGGCTCACGACTTATTGAATCATAATATACGTCACTGTGCATTTCTTATCGTGAAGAAAATTGGCAATACACAGCTTTATTAATATGAAAGAGAGTTTGTTCTTTGGTGAGTTAAAGATGGACTGAAGTGAACAGAAAGGTGAGAGAGATAGTCTTCACCCCATTATACACTGCAAAAAAATAGGTTTTTGATTTGTTTTTGTTTTGGCTTGTTTTCCAATATAAATATCTAAAGCTCTTTTAAAACAACATACATTTTCCTTAGCAGCTATACTGCAGAAGAAAAAAAAATAGTCATCTGAGAATGTTGAATATAATATTAAAAATACAAATATTTTAAAATATCTAAAAATCCTTTTAAAAAAAAAAGATGCATTCACATGAGAAGCAGCATATACGATATTTAGACTTGCTTTTAGAGATCTTGAATATAAGTATATTTTGTCTTTACTGCACTCGCAGAAGTATAACCAAGTGAAAAAATACACTTATATACAAAATACACTTATATTTAAGATACACTCTCTTAAAGCAAGTCTAAATATCTTATATGTTGCTTCTCAAGTAAATGTATCTTGTTTCAAGGATTTTTAGACTATTTTAAATGGAAAACAAGACAAAAACACTTGATAACAGGATTTTTTGCAGTGAACTTCTTTACTGAATTAAAGTATTTTTTCCCTTTAATTCAGTGAATGTCATTTAGAGGTATTTGTAAAAGATGATTTTGTCCTCTTTATTGTTAGTAAACACGTTTAATACAACATTTTAAAAGCAAGGCACAAGCTGAATAATCGGTTAAGAGCTAATGATTAATCGCTGCAATAGTCGCCGAATAAGCATTCTAATAATCATTAGATTAATCGGTTATTGAAATAATCGTTAGTTGCAGCCCTACTTGGCAGCCTTGTTTGTAACGTCTCCAGGCAGCTATTTTTTTAGTCATGCAAATACAGCTCCTATATGCTGTACTTGAATGGGGAAAGATTGAAATCTCCAAAACTGTTGGTTAAGATTACGTTCAAATAACATTTCAAATTAGAAATTGTGCTTTCACACACACACACAAAAATCCTTTTTTCATGCTGGCACAGCTAATGTGCAAGCAGTTCTAGAGAAAAAAAACCAGACTATGACATCTATCAAAAAGTTGATTGGTTCTTTTAGCTGTAAGACGGGACTTCCATTCCTACAGCAACCATATTTAGCCTTAAGATTTCTCACATTCATATGTATAGGAACAATTATACTTCTACTGTCTCAAACATTCTGTTCAATTCTGCTGTGTTTTTCAATATAAGAACACATCCTGTGTTTATAAACCCCTTATAAACACGCAGTAAGTTTGTGTGTATTTGTGAAGATTCAGGCACATGCAAGTGTGAGAATGAGTATATGTTTATGCCGACACACAAAAGGCTGCAGGAATGTCTCATACCCCTCAGACATCTCGGCACGCTCCTCTGTACGCTCCAGTTCACCCTCAACGATCACAAGCTTACGGGCCACCTGCAACCACAAGCCAGACAGCACAATTACACACAACCATACAGACACCAAATTACACCAAGTTCAAGAGATCAAGAGAAACACCTCCATGCTTTCAACGCATTTAATAAAAAAATAAAAATTAATAATAATAAACAAAAAGCTCTTTTTAAATTCACACAAAAGAGTCTGCTAGTTCACACTTCAAGAGTGAAAGTTCACATGATTCCGGTTGGGCAGGAAATAATTTGTGTTTTTCTTATTTTCCTGTGTGTGGTTTGGTGGCTGAGGAAACCTGCCTCCTCATATTTGCGGTCAGCCTCCTCAGCAATGTGTTTGGCCTCCTTGAGCTGGATCTCCTGCAGTTCCATCTTCTCCTCATCCTTTAGAGCCCTGTTCTCAATGACCTTCATGCCTCTGGAAGGAGGAAGCAAGGAATGGAGTGAAAGAGCAAGAGAAAAATGTTAGAAAGATGAAAAGTCCACCTTCTTTTGGCATCAGCGTGATTCAATCTGGATCGATAACTCGCCACAAACTGCAAATAAAGACGGTAATCTGTCTGCAGCGAAATTCAAGTCTAGTGTAACCAGATTTTGATGTGTAGCATGAAGTCTGGTCCTTTTTGCAGCTTATTCTGGTCAAGAACCGCTTACTAAGAAGAAAACGGTCTGATTGACATGTACAATGACCAACCGTTGTGTTTTTACAAGCCATTCAGGGGTGGTGTTATTGGAAATGGACTATAATAAACCTCCATTAAAGAACAAATTTCCCAAACAATTGTACAGAAAAACATCTTAATTTTTATTTTATTTTTAAACAGAAAATGTGAATAGACTGATCAGAATTTCAGACTGTCCAAAAGTAGTAATTACTTATTACATCACAGACAAAAAGTGGAATATACATTTCTGCTTGTGGATTAGAGGTTGACCAATAGTGCATTTTTCCGATACGATAATTAAAGTGGTGAAAAATGCTGATAACAATTAATCAGCCGATAGTTTTTACAATTGATTTAGTTAAAAAAAAAAAAAAAAAAATCTTTCCTTACTATGACAGGCATAGTCATAGTCAACAAGAGTCTAAAATTAGTACAAATCCAGATGTACATTACTGTTCAACCAAAAAGTTTTAAGATTTGGTGCATAATGTGGGACTTAACTACTTGTATGCCTATTTATATAGTCCTACCTTGATTTATATTCTGTGTCTCACCATAATGTTCTGTGTGCACTTGTTTCTCCTATCACCAAAGAAAATTCCTTGTGTACGTGAGAACACTTGGCAATAAAACTCATTCTGATTCTGATATAAACAAGCCCGAAACGCACTGGGGATTCTTATTTTAAAATGACGGTGACTTGGCTCTGTTACAATGCTCTTTATTTAAGTGTTAACCAAGCTAGCCTATATTTTCACCAGATGAAGGGTTTTGTATATACACTCACCGACCACTTTATAAAGGTACACCTGTACACCTTATTCATGCAATTATCTAATCAGCCAATCGTGTGGCAGCAGTGCAATGCATAAAATCATGCATATATGGGTCAGGAGCTTCAGTTAATGTTCAAATCAACCATCAGAATGGGGGAAAAAATGTGATCTTGGTGACTTCGACCATGGCATGATTTTTAGGGCCAGACGGGTTGGTTTGAGTATTTCTGTAACTGCTGATCTCCTGGGGTTACCCGAGTTACCGTAGCCTTTGTCAGTTCGAACCAGTCTGGCCACTCTCTTTTGATGACCTCTCTCATCAACAAGGCATTTCTGTCTGGAGAACTGCCGTTCACTGGATGTTTTTTGTTTTTGGCACCATTCTGAGTAAACTCTAGAGACTGTTGTGCGTGAAAATCCCAGGAGATCAGCAGTTACAGAAATACTCAAACCAACCCGTCTGGCCCTAAAAATCATGCCATGGTCGAAATCACCAAGATCACATTTTTTTTCCCCCATTCTGATGGTTGATTTGAACATTAACTGAAGCCCCTGACCCATATCGGCATGATTTTATGCATTGCACTACTGCCACACTATTGGCTGATTAGACAATCACATGAATAAGAAGGTGTATCTAATAAAATGGTCAGTGAGTGTATACAATATATTTCAGGTTTAATGAGGAATAAGGTTTATTATTGTTCTATTAAGCTATGAAGTTGGAGACATTATGTTTGTGCTGACAGGGCACGTTTCCATAAAGTCCCGTTTTTTCTTTGCATGCCCCTTGCTTCAATTTAAAACACTTGATTATTTAATCAAAATATCAAAAATGGATTGAAGCGAGGATAAAAATATGGATGAATATTGTCAATGTTGAAAGATTTAGATACTGTAAATCCACTGCTATACTCTAGAACCAAGTCGTTCTAACTGTAGAATCCTCCAGTGCCAGCCACAGAGGAACACGGAGGAATAAAAAAAATAAAAACTGTTGGCAACTAACGGCATTGATTTTTGCAAATAACTGATAGTTCCAAAAAGCAACTATTGGCACAGATTAATTGTAAAACCGATATATCGGTCTACCTCGATTGTGGATATCTAGTTTACTTGCTATTAAATGTCTCATAAAACAAATATGAGCATCTTTCAAAGATCTGATGTCACCTACCTGGAAATCTTTGCACTTAGTTATTCGTCGAAAGCGCTCATTGTATTAGCTGGGTACCCTCTTAACACAACTTTTATTTCCAGGCGGACTGATAAAAACATGTGTGCCCTTATTCTAAGAAGATGTGTTAAGCCAGCCAATCAAACTGAAACTGGCGACTTCAGCCAGCACTTATTTTGTGTACAATATGAATCAGACGGTCAGTAAGCGTGCTGTCTGATGGCTGAAAATAGGTAAACGCTGAACTCTCGTTATCGAGTGGCCAGTCTCTAAACCAAGTTCTCTTCCAATGTGAGCAGTCAGATGTCAGAACAGACGACTGGGGAGAGAAAAACTATGCGATGTGTTAGCACTTAAGAGCCAGAGCAGGTCTCGGTACAGAGTGGCTCTATGTTGGGACACTGGGCAGGAGACAGAGAGCTTCTGTGTAGGGAAACAAAGAAAGGGAAACACAGCCTAGTGCCTCAACAAATGGCTGTTTATTCAGTAACCCGCTAGCTCTACGTAAACAGCTCATGTCAGTTGTTTAGGCCAAAAACAGCATCCCATGTATTGTGACTACAACCTTCTGTAATGTCTTGGAGTTTCCAGGTTCGAGGTATTTTTAAGACTTGAAAGGCTTTTGAAAAACTGCCCAATCAGGGCTTTTCAAGGTAAAAACACAGAAAATGAAAAAACTAAAACACTTAAAGCTAGACGAAAACACTTGAAATACAACTTCAAACCTTAAATCTGTGATGCCCTCGAGTTTCTGACATAAGCTGAGGTATTTCAAGGATTTTCAAACAGTTTTTGGAGACTCTGTCCTATCAGTGGTATGAGGTAAAAAAAATAAATAAAATAAAATAAAAAATAAGACAGAAACCTAAAAAAAAAGTTTGTGCTCTGCAAATGCAGCCTCTACAATGCCAAGGCTGCTATGCGATTGCAAAGGTGTTCAGAGTGGGTTTTAACATACTACTATACAGTTGCTAGGGTGCTTGCTTACTGGCCTGGGTCAAAAGAGCCCACCCCCAAGTTTCATTTTTGGTCGCATAATTTATTGTCCACCAGGCAAAAAGTTAAATAGCTTAGAAAATGTATAAGACATCACTCCTCAACAAGCTGCACAATTTGATGTCTGTAGCACAAACAGTGTGGGACAGTTACGTGCCAAAGTTTGATACTTACTTTGGGTTAGGAGTTTGTTCAAATCCCTAACTCCAAGTATTGCATAAGCAATAGCAACAGAGATGCTTGACTTGGCGAGCCCCACTAAATACAACTAGAATGTTTACAAAACACTCATGATGGCTAGCGGTCCTAGTAAATTACACGGACTTCCCTCAACGCTCACACAAACAGTCTATATGAAAGGCACCAGATGCACGATGTAAGCTAGGAAGTGGCAGCATGTTGTCATTTCAATACCAGCACAACGGCAGAGCCTGCACACAGTAACCACAATTACAGCAAGAGGGGGAGGGACGGGGTGTGAGCACCAGCTCAACTGACTTGCTTTGCTTCAGTGAATCAAGCCTACAGACCTGCAGAACACAACACTTGACTGCACTATATGCAATAATACAGTATAGTCTCAATGTATATACTAGAGGTGGGAGGTATGGAAATCTATCACGGTATTAGAAATCGAGCATCAAGGTGACTGCATTCATCCCAGTATAGTTATTTCTTCTGGAAATTCAAGGGAAGCCAATTTTTGGAAAATTCAGTGAAATAAATACTTTACAAACGCAAAGGTACATTGTCTCATTTGACTATTTTCTTTTTAATTGGAACTTGATGGATACAAATCAAAAGGTAACATCTGGATAAGCCTGGCATTAGTGCAAACTCAGCTTTATATTACAGAATGTAATTCTCGAGTTAAAACTCAAAAAAGTAATATTATGAAACGGATAATTCCAACTCTCGAGCCACATTCTAAGCCGTTGTAAAATAGTTGAACTACGCACACCTGTGATTGCACATGAAATGAATTCAACATTAACTCTAAAAGTTGCTTGGCAACCGCAAACAAAATGGTGCAGTGCATTGTGCCTAACATCACCCCTAATAATAGCAAATAATAACATTTAACTAACCATAATCAATTAATTAGAATAGCAAAATAAATAGGCTTATCAACCTTTAAAAGGTAATACGCTTCATAAATCTTCTGTTGTTGATGTCATTGGCCAATCAAAATGTTGGCGTATATTAATCACTTTGTAATATGGCCAATACATTCTTATTGATATTTTGTACAGTCGTTAGGGTCACTGACAATAAGGTTGTCCAAGGTGATAAATTACAAATCTTTTAAAAATCGAATTTAAAACATGTGTCACATTCATAGAAAAGTGATCTTTGAGTCCATGGTTTCACAAATTTTTTATAAACATTTATATCATTTTCTACAATAAAAACTGATTTAGCCTAATGACTATAAAAATGTCATATGGCGTAACCATCAAGTAAAAAATGTATTAAAATACTTTCCTTGCACCTTGAACAAATGAGTTTACATGTATTGACGATGTATGGGCTGCTGATATTTATCGGCCAGTTATTGACCACATTAAAACCATCAGCATATCGTTAATAAGCATAAAAACCGTGATATGAAAAAACTGGTTTATTTATAATGAATTAGTAACACACTTTATAAAAACTCTGAATTCAAATGCACAATCCAGATATAATAATAGCCACTTTATGTAGAAGGGTTGGCACGCCTAAGAACATGTAATATTACATTTTTATTCTCTCGTATTCACGTTAATGCAGACAAAATGCCATAAACGGATGTGACAGTTGTGAAAGCAGCACTTACCTACAGGCTACATAATGAGGGAAACCATCCAAAACACTCTGAAACCAGCTGACTTTGACTTCCGAGATATCGGTATGATACAAATTAATGGTGCATGATTTGTGTGGCCTTGTGCGATTACTGAACCTTACAATACTGCTTTTTAAAATGCAAAAACAGACATGAAAAAATTTTTTAGAAGTACAAAATAACCTTTTTTCATATAGTACTATGCAAATGTTTTAGGCACTTAAGATGTTTCACAAAAACATTTATCTTAAGATAGTTATGTATATCTTCAACTTTCATGTGTCAATAGGAAATTGTAATTTTAGACTCCCAAACATTACCTTTGTAAATAGAATATATTAGAATAGAAGAACAGGGAGCCCTACAACAGATAGCATGGCCCACTGAATGTCGTGTCAGTCTGAGATTACATAAAGAGGCAGAAGCAATTGAGACAGCCTAAATAGATAGAAGAACTGTGGTGAATTCTCCAAGAAGCTTGGAACATCCTATCTGCCAACAACCAAGAAAAACTGTGTCCAGGTGTACCTAGGAGAATTGTTGCTTTTTTGAAGGCAAAGGTGGCCACACCAAATATTGATTTAGCTTTTTTTTTTTTTTTTATGTTTACTGGACTTTGTATGACATTAATTGATAAATGAAAACTATTTATGTCATTATTTTTGAAGACATCCTTACTATGCAACATTTTTCACAAGTGCCTAAAACTTTTGCACAGTACTGTATGAATCATTATGTTACACCATTTCGTCTGTTTTTCTTCTTTTTATCTTGTATGTATCTTTTACTGTAGCTCTTTAATATTTTGGCCTGTCATGTGTTCAACAGTTCCAATGTTATGAAAATTATTTATTGATAGAACAGTATAAAAAAAAAAATTGTACATTTTAAGCATTCATTAGTAAAACAGTGATCTGATGACAAAATAAGGCGGCAAAATATCAGTCTCGGTCTATACTTTGTTAAAATCGGTATCAGACAAAAATGTTCATATCGGTGGCATCCCTAATTCATTTAAAAAAATATTACATATCAGGTTTTGTTTTGTCGCATGACAACAAAATGAATACCTACATGTTGGTTACACCACCTGACTTTGATTTGGTGGACAAAAGGTTTTTCCAAATATTAAATCATTAAAAAAAAAAAAACACTGCTTATTTTAAGAAGAGATTCTTCTGCACTACTAATGCCAAAAAAAAAAAAAAAAAGACTATAAATAATAAACCTTTTAATGACACTACCGTCTCCAGATGGTTACACCACATGACATTTTTCACTTTAAGCCCAAGAAAAAAAAAATTTCAAAATGATTTATTTTAACTAATTGAAAACATGTTCATCGTAAAAGATGTGAACTCAAGTGATTGCGCAAATTGTATTTGTAATTTTATTTTTGAATAATAGATCTTTAATAGAGAAAATAAATAAACACGTCATTGACCAATAAATGCACTAGACAGTCTTTTGACCGCTGTGCAGTATTAGGCCCCTAATACTGCATACCAATGTACATAGATTGTACTACAGTATACTACGCTTTTTAATTATAGGGAGTATTGTAGAGTACTATATTTACCTCTCGCTCTCATCGGCCGCCTTCTCAGCCTCCTCCAGCTTCTGCAAGGCCGTGGCCAGACGCTCCTGTGCACGATCCAGCTCCTCCTCAACCAGCTGGATACGTCTGTTCAGGGAAGCTACATCACCCTCAGCCTTGAAGAGCACAGAGGAACCACAGTCAGTGTAAACGTGCAAGATCGCACACATAATACAGTGACACACAAACCCCTAAATACTGATACTTGTCAGGCTTGTACTTGTAACCATCAAGTGCATGTTCTGATGACTATGTAATTTGTTTCTAAATGGCAATGCTACTCGATACTCACTAGCTTTCATTAAGACCTACTGAGCCACAGCAATTTCTTCTGCTGTGCATGCACACACCCCATACATTATAGCACGTAATGGCAGCAATGCTAATGGAAGAGACGGGACTAGGCCCTTGGATCATTACCGAGCCGCTGAGCCAGCATTAACAGGCTGTGGGAGGGAGTCCCAATGGACCTACATGGATTACACCATCAAAGGCCAAATACATGAGCCAGTGGAGAACTACAGGCTGTTCGTGGTACCCAGCAAATAATGAAAGCTGGCTTATTTCCAAGCATAATTTTGCAAATTACAATGAAACGGAATGCTGCTTTATGAAGCTTGTGCATCAATAGAACTACATTTTCTGCCTCAGCAAAGCCTCCTAAAAGGTATATGTTTGTTCCATGTGTTAGGCTGGTAAAAATCACACTTCTGCCGTCTATGCATTTCAAAATTGTGAAATGTCCTATTCAGCCTATATCATGCATCTAATTCGATGTTTGTAGTTCATTGTAATTTCAATACATTTTAATAATTAAAATGTTGTTGACATTCTGTACAATAAACAGTTTTGGTATTGCATTGGGTCTCCACTTGATGCCCAATGTAAAATCTGGGTCATGGCACAAAACCAGTTGAAATCCACTGTTCTACAGAGAAACTTCATAGCTATTCTTCTAAATCAATTAAGGCACATTCATGCTACACTATTAAAAACAAAATCACCCATTGATGTTTGTATAGCGTGCATAACTAATCACCACTCAAGACCCAGCCCAGCAATAGGCCCTACTATTAAAGTAACTACATAGGGTCAAAGTGCATTTTATGTTGTCAGCTGAGATATGAAACACTAGGAAGCAACACAGATAACCTGAACAGCCAACACTGAACTTCAACATTGGTTTTCTACAGAGCCTTTGAGTCTCAAGCGTGCTTGTATAGATAAGACAGAGACTAATTATTAATGTCATGCTTCAACAGCCAACTAAAGGACTGTCAGTGTGTCCTGCAGTGTGACTGTGCAATGCTGCTTGTCTAGAGCAAGGTGAGTCCCATTGCGTGTGACAAAGCAGCCTGGCCATTTAAGGCAAACTGCGTCCGCAAACACAGCCTGAGGCAGCAACACTTTGTCCATTATGACGAAATAATGGACAACACAGTGAACACGAACAGGTCTGTCCAGGGATACAGTAGAACGCACCTGCTGTACACTATAAGCTTGCAATAATTACACTCAGAATATCTGGCCGCAGGGAAAATGGTCTTAATTATCAAACAAACACCTATTCACAGCGGTTAAACTTGCTTAAGTAACTGAACTGCAAGTCGACTTTACATTATGATTGCATTAAAGACACTGCAAACAGTGTTGCGTGGAGATGCCGTCGGTAATCTCAAAGTTTTGGGTAAATACAAATTTTTAGCACCTATACAGTTCATTCGCTTCTCCTGCTCGCAATATGCCAGTAGTGTTAAATTATAAAGCGACGGGCATTATATATTTACCCGTTTAACAAGCTAGTAAACGGCGTACAGCGGGGCGGCTACGAAATTCCGCTACGTTAAAGGGCCGTTCACTTCGAACACGTCAAAGCTGTTTGTTCCATTGTTTTTCTACGTAAACAAGCGCTAAACTGACCCCTTCGAACGTTGCGCCGCGTCTCGCGCAAGAGCGCCGCGTTCTTTCGACGTACTGTCAGGTTAAAAAGCACTTCAACTGATAAAACGCGTCTCGAGACACCTGCGTTCTGCTGTATTCGTTGCGCAGCATCTGAACAGCCCCTAATACAGCATATCCGCTCTAACGATGCGACTGTTAAAATGAGCGCATTCCCGCATGGAATGCGAGTGATGTTTCAAAGCTCAGAGTTCCATATAAACACATGCACTTGATCCTTTGTATCATTTGGCGTTCTTACTGTTTCTCTGGATTTCCTCTCCAGCGCCAATTCCTTCTGCAGTTTCTCCGCTTTCTCTTCAGCACCGTCCGCTTGCTCTTGCAACAGTTTTATTTTCCGTTTTACCGCCTCCAACGATGTAGCCGCCATTATTATTCTAAATAACTACTAAAAGTCTTGTATTTCAGTGCGTTTCTTGGAGCTGGACGAAGAGACGCTGCCCCAATCGGTGTAGGAGAACGCTGAGCAACGTTAACAGATCACACCGGAAGTAACCATGTTTTCATAGGCGAGCCTCGAACGACGTCATCACCATAAAGCAGCGCTTATCTACCCAGTTTCATTAGTGAATCAGTGTTTTTATGCGAGATCCACAGGAGGTGAATTGTATGTTGTATGCTTTATGCGTTGCATGAATAAATTATTAGTGTTATTATTTTAGTTAAAGTTGTGTAGGTTGTACTGAAGTCCTTCAGGTATGGCATGTTTACGTCCTGCACCTGCTGCACACCTGAATGTGTTAATCAATAGCCTGATGGTTAATTAAAAAGATGCCTGGGGTGCTGCTGATGCTGAAACTGAGCTGCAATATGCGGAAAAGCTGGCAGCAGGGCACTCGGGCTCTAACCTACGTTGTCCTATAGCGCCCTCTAGGGACATATCAGAGCGTTGACCGGTGCTGTTTTCGTCGTTATAAATTTCTAAAGGATTTGGTAATGCATTGATTGTTTTGTTAAAATAAATAATAGTATATATATATATATATATATATATATATATATATATATATACTATTATTTATTATACTATATATACTTTTAACGTTTTAAGTTTTCTGAACTCTGTTGTTGGAATACTTGCGTCCAAAGAGCCTGTAGTTCTCCAAAGTACACGAGAGGGCCCTCCAACCCACATACAGGAACCATTGTACAAGCCTACCTGTGTTGTTTTCACGTGTCAAAACTGAGAATCACTGTTTATGGTATTTTGCTACTCACAAATAGATTTCATGTATCAAGTAAGTACGCCTACTTTTAGTGTTTATATATATATATATATATATATATATATATATATATATATATATATATATATATATATATATATATATATATATATATCTTTATTTGATAGATGTATTATAGCAAGTGAGCTAATATATGTTAAAGCTATAGCCTAATTTTGAGTAATCTTGAGGCCCCCTAGGATGACATTAATTCAATAGGCCTTTTCTATTGAATGATCTATCTTATACACTGAAAAAAATGACTTGTAAGATTTACTTCATTTTTATTTTGCACACAGTTTTTCTGTTTCAAAGTCACTTTAAATGGTTTAAAATTAAGTAAAATCTACTGAACTTCATGACATAATATTGATTAAAATGAGTGAGTTCATTCAACTTAAAGGGATAGTTCACCCACAAATGAAAATTCTCTCATCATTTACTCACCCTCAGGCCATCCCAGATGTGTATGACTTTCTTTCTTCTGCTGAACAAAAACTAAGATTTTTAAAAGAATATTTCAGCGCTTTAGGTCCATACAATGCAAGTGAATGGCGGCCAGAACTTTGAAAGTCCAAAAAGCATATAAAGGCAGCATAAAAATAATCCATATGATAAGTTGTGTTATGTGTAAATCAGATGTTTACTGTAATTGTCATACTGCTATGTTGCTTGGAACTGCACCCAAGACTTTCACCCACTGTTGCACTTGTGTATATGGTTGAGTGACAATAAAGGGATTTGATTTGAAGTTTGGGGGAGCAACAGATCAATAGTTAAGTCCTTTTTTTACTATACATTTTCCTCGCTGCCAGTAGATGGCGATATGCACAAAGAATGTGAATTGCCAAAAACAAATGAAGAAGAATGTGAAAGTGGAAGTGGAGATTTATAGTAAAAAAGGATTTAAATATTGGACCTTCAAAATTTTGGTCACCATTCACTTGCATTGAAATGACCCACAGAGCCGAAATAATCTTCTAAAAATCTTTCTTTGTGTTCAGCATCCAACATCACATTGCATTAGTCATGATAAAAACAAACTACAGAGCTGCGCACGCAGACCTCCACACTTGGTGCAGAAAACACGATGATGGTAACAATCAAACAGGTAATTTTGAGTAGAAATTGAGCTTCAGACTTCACAAAATAAGAAGTTACCAAACATAATAAGAAAATCAACAATAAGAACAGTGTAAATTAACTTGCAAACAGTGAAACCATGCAAGCTCATTAATTATTCAAGCCTGTTGCATGCTGGGAACACTAGCATTGAAAAGTTAAGTAAAATTTACTTATTTTATTTACCTGTGAAATTTACTAAAATTAGCAAATAAATATGACAAGGCTTTCAACTTTAGGATTGAAACAAGATGTATTAGATAACAAACAGTCATGAATAATATTAACTTATAAGCTAGAACATTCATTTTTACATGCATGAACTGGGAACAAATGTGGAATTTACTTAATATTTTCAAATTCATGCTTAAGCTAACTTATTCAATATAGAAAGTACTTAATCTTTTCTACTACATTTACTTCGCAACCAAATAATTTTTTAGTGTGTAATACTATATAAGTAAAAGTATATCAATTTAAAGTGAAATCATTAAGTGAATACTTAATAATTAATTTTATTGCAAAAAATAATATAAAATAAAAAATGATTAGCAAAGTTTGAAAATGAAACCTTTTCCCAAAAGTTTAGTTTGTCTAGTCTTGCCTTACTGTAAACAGAAAACAGGTCAGTTTTTATCTAAATTAATCAATATAGGCCAGTTTAATTCAAAGAGCTCAAGAAGTTCAGCTTTTCTCATTGACCACTCAAGGGCAGAGCCCAAGGAGTTGAGCAGCATCTTTACCATATAAAGCACTAGGCTAAATATAACATCCTGCCTCTCTCTCTCTCTCTCTCTCTCTCTCTCCTCTGTCTTGGAACGCATGTCTTTTAATTTAAATAATGTTTTTGCTTGCATACCCATTCAAACACTATGTTTGGTCAGAGGTATGCAGATTGTGTTTATAGACCTGCCATAGATCTTTACAGTAACTGCTTGCCCTTAAAGTTTACTTGATCTTACAGTAAGTGACATTACAGATACAGTGCGCATGCCTAAAATAATGGGATGACGTCAAGCATGACACTGGGTAATAGCTATGTGTTTCCCTATAGGACAAAAAAATAATTTATCAATTATAAATGTAATGTTACACTACTTTGTGACTAAACAAGTAATTAGATTAAAGTAGATAATTACTTCGAAATCGTGTTACACCCAACACTGCATAGGAGATCTATTTAATACCTCAGTTGTTTATCCTAAAGAACAAATAGACTTTGTTTTCCACATTTCAGATTTGTTTTCTAAAGGAAATGTGTCCAGTTATCTCACATGTCTCATTTAGCTGCTTGGATTGACTCCCATCAAAAGTCAGAGATTTAAATGTGAATGAACGTTTTTCAACAAAATTCTTCCAATACCGAATTGTCTCATTTGTGTCTATTTTTATTTGTAATATTTTAGGAGTACCGTCTGAGACAAAGTTGAAACTTAAATGGAACATAATTGAGCACTCCATTAGTGTCCTGTGCTAAGAGTCCACAATAGCCACAACCATTCTTAAATGTCAAAAGACAACAGAATCATATAAATGGCACATATAAATAATATATAGGCTAAATAAATGGACATAGTTGAGTGGCATGCCAAAAGTGTGTGAGAGAGAAGATGCGTGGATACAGTGATGCTCCATACTCACATCTGTGGCTTTCTTCTCAGCCAGCTCCAGTTTCTCCTGGGCATCTTTAAGAGCCTCAGAATATTTGTCCAGCTCATCCTCGGTCGCCTTCAGTTTCTTTTGCAGTGCTACAAGGTCATCCTCAAGCTGTGCGTGTTTAATGGATTGATTGACAGCAGTGAAGTGCGGGAAGCAGAGTGCGTGCGTGAGAGCGTGCGTTGTGCGCGCGCATAGGGGCGCGCAGGCAAACAGACCGAGAGAGAAACAGACAGAGAAAAGAAAGAAACATTAGGGAGATTCAGACAGGAAAATACCTTGGTGGCGACTTCCTCGGCGGTCAGAAGCTTTTCCTCTACACCTTGATACTCCTCATGCACTTTATCGCGCTCGTCCTCGGCTACGCGCAACCTCTTTTCCAACTGAATTAGTTCGTCTTCTAACTATACATGCATAAATGACAGTTTTCATAACACATGAGGTGAAACTCTATTACAATACAATCTATTAAAATTAGTATTTTAAAATACTAAACCTTTTTTACATTAACATATGTTTTAAATAAACATTCATAAGTTAAATAATTTTTTAATTAATGGATGAATGCCGCGTATAGGAAATACATGGTTGCTAATACAAAATAATAATAATAAAAAAAAATAGTAATAATAATAATAATAATAATAATAGCCTATTTCGCATACACATCACATACTTCATTTTACTATAAAATATATTAAATAAAAAAATAAAATAAACAAGGAGAGTCAGTATGACCACGACTTATTCTTATAACTGAATAACTTATTAAGAAATACAGTATTATTAGATATTATATTAGGGGACACATGTGCATCTTCTGTTACTAAATCCACTCAGGCGAAGTAGCTAGTAATCCAGTTATCAAGAAGTGCACGAGACGTGCGCGTGCACTTTATGGATAACTCTTTAAAAGTCCTCAAATATACTGCAGACCTGTTTGCTTCTGTCCTCCGCTGCCTTTTTATCTCCCTCAGCCTGCTCAGCTCTGTCCAAGGCGTTCTCCTTGTCGAGCTTGAGCATCTGCATCTTCTTCTTAATGGCATCCATGGCTGCTTATGGTTTGTTCGGCTGTACTAATTTCCAGAGAGAAAATACAGTGATGATAAAGGTTGGGAGCGTTTGATAGTCTCTGCCGAACCGAACTGAACGCAGAGCTGGAGTGCGAGCGCTCGCTCCTGTGCGCGCCCTCAAATATGTACTTTCACGGGAGGGGTGACTGAATTCCTCTAGACATTCAATACTTTTTTGGAAACAGTCGCAATAGGCTGCTTCTCCATGCCCCGTGTCTGTTTTATGGATATGAAATTCGCTGCGATTCACTGTTGCTTGACATTTGACCGTTTCTATGACTATTTATGGGCTGTGAATCCTCAGGAAACACTTCTCATATTTTATAATCATGTTTGAATGGCATCTACGCTCAAAAAATGAAGTCATTACCCTTAATTTAATTTGACAAAGTTTTTACACACAATTTAATTTCGTTTATTCAAATTAAGTCAGTGTCATTGAGCCAACTTATTTAGTTAAATCAGGTCAATTCAATGTACTTTAGTAGTTTTAACTCAACTTTGTTAGGTTCGTCAAACTCAATTTTCTAGTGTAAATGTTTTTTCCAACACTTTTCTACCCAATTTGGAATGCCCAATTCCCAATGCACTCTAAGTCCTTGTGGTGGCGTAGTTACTCGCCTCAATCCGGGTGGCAGAGGATGAATCTCAGTTGCCTCCACATCTGAGACCGTAAATCCGCGCATCTTATCACGTGGCTTGTTGAGCGCGTTACCGTGGAGACATAGCGCGTGTAGAGGCTTCACGCTATTCTCCGCGGCATCCATGCATAACTCACCATGCGCCCCACTGAGGGCGAGAACCACATTATAGCGACCACGAGGAGGTTACCCCATGTGACTCTACCTTCCCTAGCAACTGGGACAATTTGGTTGCTTAGGAGACCTGGCTGGAGTCACTCAGCACGCCCTGGATTCGAACTCGTGACTCCAGGGGTGGTAGTCGGCGTCTTTACTCGCTGAACTACCCAGGCCCCCTAATTTTCTTATGTAAACTTAATTTATTTTATTACACATTACTACATACCATTCGAGCAAGTGTAAGGACAGTCAAATGGTTGCACTGTCAATTTGATAGCAACTGTTTATGGAGTTAAGCAGTACTTTAATCAAGAATCACTTGAACGTTAAAGTCTATCCTCAACCTAAGCACAAACGGCAATCTTCACCACAATGGTAACCCCCAAAATTCCAGCCTAACAGAAACTCTTTTTAAATACCAATATAATAGAACATTAAACATGAACAAATCTCCTCCTGTTCTCATCTTGCTTAAACATGCATAAAATAACACTTAATTTTAATATTTGTTCACCTCATCCAGTCCCATGAAAAGCATGCTGGAAAATGGAAATCCCCTAAGTTTCATTAATGCTACAAAAAGTATTCATGTAGTCCCAACTCAAATGGATTAAGTAAACATAAATTTTTACAAATGTAATTGGATGTAATGCAATGAAATCAAATTGAGACAAAATGTTCTAGAATCGTGTTACTTTAGTTCATTTTAATTAAGTAAACTGAACAACCTGCAAAAATAATTTTTTTGAGTGTACGCTAATATCATTCTATTTATTTCCCTGTTTTAACCTTGGGGTTACCAGAGCCTGCCAGATCCAGCTCTGGTCCTGCCAGATGTCCGAATCCCACTACGTGTTTCTGAGTGATGATGACTAACTGCAGCTTGTGCCAGCCAGAAATCACTTCAGTCTACTACGATGGACTTCACAGATGATGAACTGATGCCAGCACTAACTGTCAGACATGGGATACTTCATAGGACACTGCCTGAAACTTGGACTTAAAATGGACTCCACACAAAATTAATCTGCCACATGCTTACAGACGAACTGCAGTGCAACTTACTGACCTCTGCCTGCATCACCTTGATCAAAGGATGGACTAAACTCTTAAAATGGAATACGTAGGTAATACATTAATTGAGCCTTCATCAGCCAAATGACAAAGCACAATGCATCTATTTGCACTTCTGCAGTTAAATAAGAATGTAAATTCTAAGACATTAGTCATTAATCTTACAGTTAATACAAAATCTTTTTATTTGAACATTGGCCCCTAACACTTACTTAGTTTACTAATTTTAAACCATGACTTGTACCACACATAAATAAGTGATATTGGCATTATATTCATGATATTAGCCAGAGGGGAACTGGCTACCACTGTGAGCATTGTTTCTCCCAAGGTTATTTTTCTCCATTAACCAACATCTTATGGAGTTTTGTGTTCCTTGCCACAGTCGCCTTCGGCTTGCTCACTGGTGTTCTAAATATAAATATAATTATTTTCTGTTATTTATTTTAAGGCACAGTTCACAATTATTATTATTATTTTTTTTATTAAACCGCACTATTACGACTTGAATACAGTACTATATTGCAGCCTTTTCTGTTAAAGCATAATTTTTTGTAAAGCTGCTTTGAAATGATGTGTGTTGTGAAAAGCGCTATACAAATAAAAATGACTTGAATTGACTAAGTTCACACAGGATTTATTCTTGCGTTCAAAACTGCTAGATGTGATGGAACATAACTCAAGGGTCTTCACAATGAACACAGGTTCACGTTGTTTTTCAGTAGTTTACCTGTGTAAACATCCCTGATAGCACACATACATCACCCAGACATCTATTTGATGTGTGTGTTTACATCTGGAAGACGTATTTTTACACTGTTTGCTCATCTGCAATATGTCTATAAGACGTTTCCTTTCAGATGTCAATAAGACATTCAGCAGATGTCTTTGAGACATTTATGATTTAGACTGTTTGTAAATCTGCTCTTTTTAAGTTGTTTAGCAGATGTTAATTAGATTACAATGCTTTCCAGATGAAACGCTCTTAAACAGACATCTCGGAAAAATATGTGTGCTATCTGCGCATGCACTAAACAGGCATGTTTGACCGTTGCACTGCATCTTGCTGTTTTTTTCAAGTAGTTATAGCTGCAGAGAGATCTCCAAATGGGGGCAGGGTTACTCCAAAAGGGGGTGGTGCCAACTCCAATAGGGGGTGTCACTTCCACTCATGGTTTGGGTTAGGGTAAAGGTTAGCTTAGGGGTTCCCTATATTTTTGCTGGTGGTTTGGAGCTCCTGCCCCTTTTTGGAGCTCTGCCTGAAGCAATATCCTTTTCGTTTTTTCAGCGTCTTGCGCAGGCATGCAGCATTTACTCGACATTGTGTCAGGTTAAGATTGAACCTATTAATGCCCTACGCAGAGTTCTGTGATTGTCGGACAGCACGAATATAATGTGCAAAATGCGAGGAGGGGCAGTCATTTGAGTTTCTGGTGCCCCCTAGGGTAAGATGGTGCCCTACGCAAACTGCGTAATATACGTATAGGGACCAGTGGTACTGTGAATTCTACGCAAGTACGTGAACACAGATGCTTCTAGCTACGCAAGCTCGATTTGTGCATTGTTGCATTCTAAAATGTGTCAGACCGCAATTCATAACTAAACACAAGCGCTGCATTCTCAATGCTGCCACAAGGTGGCACTTTAGAGGACATAAGTGTTTGCTGTTCACTTATATGGTGATTTTTCTCTTTCAAGTCAACCACTGTCATGGAGGAGATTGAACAGACTGAAGAGAATATTTCTGAGCAGGTAAGGTAAAGTCATTATATTTAAATCAAGTTTAATAACACATTCAGTTTAACAGCACAGACTTTTGAAGGTAAATCTGTTGCCCCCTTGAGCACTGAGGTTTGTTACCGCCAGAGTAATGCAAGAACGCATGTTACATGTTCAATCAGACCGTGTGTTGGCAACACGGTGACCAAGTACTCCAATCTGCGCACTTGCATAAAGTATGTTTCTGGCTTTAAAAAAAGTAAACTTATAAAAACCTGTCTTGAGACCACTGCCTTCTGTTTTGTTTGTTGTGCTTTTTTTAGTGTTTTTAACTGGGTTTTTTAGCGCAAGAACGCGTTCGGTCTGAAATTGTCATGGGGTCATAAAAACGCAATGCTCATTGTGGGAGATGCTGAAATAAACGGCAAGATGCGACGCAATGGCCAATAAAGACGTATGTCTGATGCATGTTTACGTAGACCAACAATTGAAAAATACTGCAGACCACAGGCGTTGTTAGACCCAATTTACAGCAGCAGCCAATGCACTGCACTACTTTGAAGCGCAAAACTGCTTTGGTGGCTTTTTCCACCTGTAAAGACTGACAATAGTGCAAGCCAATAGCATTGGAGTGCTATGCTTTGTTGTCATTTGCTGGGAAATGCTTGATGTTTAACACTCGCTGAAGTCTCATAGTATACATGCAGATTTTAGTAAAGTATAATTAGACTTGTTTCGGTCGTGAACGACTCGGTGCTTTGTCAATGGTACAGTGACTTAAAATACATTAATTTGTTGCCACCTACTGGTGTAAAAGTGTGACTTATAAAAATGTTCATTAAACGAAAAAGTGACCAAATCTGAACTAATCTTTATTTTTATTTTTATTTTATAAATTTATTTTACCAGGTTAGTCTCTTGAGATTAAAATATGTTTTCCGAGTGATTTCCTCTTTTGAACAAATTCAAAAGATTCAAGTGACGAGTTAATAACAAACAGAGAAAAATCATCTGGAGCTAATTCACTCACATTTATTGCAATAATAGGTTTTTGTGGTGTTTGTGTATTAAATCATGTTCTACAAGTTTTGTCCTGTGCGTGATATGGTATCATTAGCTCATGTTAACTCTCAAATGTCAATCAGTCTGGCCTGAGCATTATCTGAACTCAAATGTGCCCTTATTTTAACACCTCTGCATTATATGAGTTCATGTGCTCTGTATGTTTCCCAAGATAAATGCAAGTGGAAACTACACTTTGTTTCCTTGGGACATTGACCCCACTGACCACTCTCTCTGTTATCCTTCAGCCTGTCCTTCTCCTTAACATGTGCTTCTCAAAGTATTTTTAGGGCTGTCTTAACACCCATGCACCTGCCCCAGTCTGTAAATTTCAAATTTCAAGACACTTAGCCAAGTGGTCAAACATAATGTGATATTAAAATAAGATCATTCTAAAACTAATACCCTGGTCTTCTGTTTCTGTTCTGAAGCATTCTTAATAATAGAGTGGGCCTGTTGTTTTCATAGTCACAAAACTACATTAATATGCTGTATTAGCATGCAAAATAACTTAATAAGTGGGAAAAAATTGTTAGCAACAGAGTTTTTATCCTTCTTTGATATGGGCTGTAAGTCAGTTTGTGTGGTTTGTGTGCTGTTTTGTTTTGTCATTATATGTGTCATGGAGGGTATAAGTTACAGTTTGATGTTTTGATCCCTCAATAGATGGCTCAAACTCTGTAACTTATCAGACAGACATGAGAGTATTTATGGCTATATTATTATTATTATTTTTAAACGTATGTGCTCCATATACAGAAGAGCTATATAGAGACCTAAAAGAGAGAATGCAATCCACTGATTCTTATCTTATGTTTATGACAGAAAGACCCCCATTCTGTGCAGGTCTTTTCTTGTTATCATTCACATCGCAATGCAAGAGCATATCCAAATGATCTTGCTTCTACAAACTTCCAGCTTTTTCCATTTTAAGGAAAAAGGTTTGTGGTGACAAAGCTATTGGATTCACTGCGGCATCCTGAGAATTAACAGTCCCCAAATAATTATGGATAAATGTTTTTATTTAAACACAAATAAATAGCACAAATAACTTGAAGGACTGCAACTTTTATGCCAGTTGTCAACACAATTTGGGAAATTATTACAGGGGGTGTTAGAGGTGCGGACAACAGTTTGTAATAAAAATGTATTTTTTTTTTTACTGTAATACGGTGTTGCAGTTATGAGAATCACCACTGAAAGCAATAGGAATAATTAAAACACATTACGGTAATGAGAATTATGCAGTAAAAAAATTTAATTACCACAATTTAATATATATATATGTATATATATATATATATATATATATATATATATATATATATATATATATATATATATATATAATTAATTTTTATATCTTACTTATTTAAATTTGACTAGGACATATGAGTTCATTGACCACCATCAGGTTGGGTTTGTAATTTATTGAGACAAAGTAATACAGAATAAAATGGTTTCCTCATATTTTTCTCTTTCACATGAAAAAAAAATGTCTGTGGTTGTGTGCTGATACTTGACTGGAAGATGTTTCTTTGTTCAACTCTTATTAAACACTGTTTATATGAGGGTCATTTTGGTTAGTTCACAATCTCCCATATTACAAATTTATAGTGACAGGCTGCATAGAGATGAGAGAGAAAGTGTTAGCTGAGAACCTTTAATATTCAACTTTAAAAGCTGTCTCGAGTCCAGCTAATTCAAATCAAACAGTTCATATTTCACTCCAAGAAATAGGCTACACATGAATGGAACAGTCTTATGGACATGATTATCTCATTTTTTCTTGCATCTGGTCCAGCATATTAAGACACAGACATCTACTATGAGATGATAATGAAAACTGGTGTTTCCGTAAAGAGGATATTGTTTATGTTTTGTTGCTCTCTGGGCAAATTTTTTTCTCCGAGTGATTTACGGTTTTATCTCTGGTGATCTTGTAGTGTAAGAGGCCCACTCAGTTTATGGCATTTCCAAAACCATGACCATCCATGGTGGGATGGAAAAAGGGTCAGCCCTGGCACTGAATGCATGTTTATCTGAGGCTAAGGACCCTTGGGAGGGCAGCAATGTGACTTTAGCTAGAACACTGTCCTTTCCCAAACAGGGTTGAAAGTGCATATTATACAGAGTAGAGAGAATGGTATTATTTTGTCATTTGGCTAGGTATCAGCATTGCTTTAAAATATGAACAGAATATTTCAGAGAAGAAATTTGATTAGAATTATAGGATTATAGAAAGTACCAAAACAAATTGAGCAAAGAACAAAGCAAAAATGATAATATAGCATTTCTCCAACATTGCAAAACAAAACAAAAATCTTTATTTTTGTCTTGTTTTTCAGTAAAAAATATATATTTTAAAAACAAGATACTTGAAAAGCAAAATTGCATAAGATATTATGGAGAAGCTCTATTTTCATGGGTGTGCAAAGTGCAAACCGTGCAATGACCGTGCATTATGTCTTATTACATTTTTGAGAGTGCTCATTTTAAGAGCAATTTTCGTGCCAGCGCAAAGTGTAAGTGGCCATGGGTGGGAGTGTTTGTGCTATCTGTGGGTGTGTGCCTATGTGTGCAAACTGTGGGTTTATTCTGTTTTAATGAAGTGGCACAAATTTCAAAATCAAAATCGACTGGTTGAAGTTAAGTGCATTCCAAAACAATCACTGTTAAAAACCATGATTTGTGTGTCAGAAGATGAAAATGATTAGGATTACTTACATTCCCTGTAATTTAACGGCGCATACTGTACATCCAATTTCTGATGAGAATGACATTTTCCATGTGTATGAAAGGAGCATGTCACTGTCATAGAAAAGAACATAATTTCTATTCTTGTAATTCATTGCATAGAGTCCATTTACACTACCAACTTCTTATAAAAGTGCTCTGTCTATGTTTATATTGCTGGTGCTTGACAGGGAATGGACTATATAATAGTACGGAGACGGTTCAATAACCGGAGAAGAACTTAAATGGAATTAAATTGCATTTGATCTAGCCCATTAGTAACGCGCTAATGGGCTAGATCAAATGCAATTTAATTCAATTTAAGTTCTTCTCCGGTTATTGCGCAATTTCGCTAAACCAACTTGCACCTAGACTTAGCACATGCTTGCACAAAAATACCAAAACTTCATGACCATTGACTTTACACTTATGACCTGGCATTGCGCTGCGCTTAGCGCTAGCCCTCTTAAAATAGGGCCCCAAGACTTGTTTTCAGAGAATATATCTTGAATAAAAAAAATGTTAAGCACAAATTTAACATAATTTAGTAATGTTTATGCTTAAAACAAGAAAAAAAGTATTGGCCAATGGGGGAAGAAAAATAAACTTAATTCAAGATATATTCTCTGAAAACAAATGCTACAACATTTTGCTTCTCAAGTAAATTTATCTTGTTTTAAGAATGGTTAGGGATGTTTTCTGCACAACAAGACATAAATATACAATTAAAACTAGTTTACGAATTTCCCTTATACCCAGCTTTCTAAATTTATAAAATTCATTCTTTAAACACCACTGTATCTTGGTCCTCCTTGAGGCATGGCTAATAACTCTCAGAAAGCTTCTGAGGGGAGGTCACTCGTCCCATGTCTACAGAGGATTATGGAATGAAAGACAGAGGAAACCAGAGAAGGCTGACAAGCACAGAGACTTTCTGCACAGCACTTCATACTATACAACTAAAGCAGGCCATTTGGATCTTTTCATATGGAGACAGAGCATTTTTTCAATTTTACCTTCTGTTTAATATTATTTCAACAGTTAATGTGCATAGTTAAAGGGTTAGTCACCTAGAAATGACCAAAAAAGCAAGATAAAAGGGATTTGTATTCAAAATTCCAAATTAAGTAATTATTCAGGAATTAGCTGGTTAGCAATTCTGCATTAGCCCCTGCTGGTAGATGCTGGAACTACACCCTATGATAGCAAAAAGCATGTTTCTTTATTGATATCCATTCAAAAGTAGCTGCATTTAGCATCTTAGTAATTTTTTATTCCTGGTGACAGATTGTTTTTGAAGGGCTCTTAGAAGCATGAAATGGACTTATATTTTCCCATATTGCTGCCATTGATTATGAGTGATCTGTCACATGACAGCCGATCCTGGAACTGACTGCCCATCAGCAAAGATGTCAGCATCCAGATTGCAAAGTTCTGGGGAACCCTGCACTAGCCGAGCAGATGCTATTGAAACAAATGGCAATGCTAATTGAAAGCTTTCTCCAGTATTTTTTTAGAGCTCCTTGACTACTTCTACAGTACTTTTTTGGTGCTTTTTTTCCTTCATTTTTTGAGCTCAACAGCCCCTGTCTTTATTTGATCTGTATGGACAAAGAAGCCTGTACAGTCTAAGAAAAAAATTAAACAGGTTTGGAATGAAATGAGGGTGAGTAAACGATGACAGAATTTTAATTTTTAGGTGGCATATTCCTTAAGAAATCATAACATATTGTTAAAGCTCTTAGAAACGTAGAAAATATTTCACTAAGCTCAACCTAATCCATATACAACCCCATTACCCTGACTTTAAATCTATTTCTCCCCTGAGACAGCTCTGCCTTAAAAATAACATACAATTTAAAGCACCCTCAAACCCCTAGCGTGTTTTTTCCATTCAAAAATACATCCCTGGTTGAAGACTCTTGATACAGGAACAAGCCTCAAATGCTCTTAAGAATTCATTCTCAGTAACTAGCTTGACCTTGTAAGTAAGTCTTTCAGGATCTCGCCCTTTGATACCATCTGGGACATTGTGGTGTATATATAGAGAGGATTAACCAGTGCCATGCTGGGGCAAATTTATTCAGAACAGCAAATGGAGAGTGGAGGAGAGCGTGGCGGAGGTGCAACGGGACCCCACTGCAACTTGTGATACACAAAACGCACATATCAAGGGGGTGATGACATACACACGCACACTTGTAGGTTATAGAAGTGTATCCAGGCTTGCTTGCTTCTACTCATGTCAGTGAAATCAAATCCTTCTTTAGTTATCACTGGGGGAATGACCAGACCCATGTGCAGCTAATAATAAGTGATTTTAAATGGTTAAGTGGTTAAATCTTCAGAAGCAATATGATAGGTGTGGGTGAGAAATAGATCAATATTTAAGTCTTTTTTACTATAAATTCTCCTAACAGCCAAGTAGGTGGGGATATACACAAAGAATGCAAATTGCCAAAAACAAAAGAAGAAGAATGTGAAAGTGAAAGTGGAGATTGATGGTAAAAAAGTACTTAAATATTCATCTGTTTCTCACCCACACCTATCATATGTAGTTCAGTCACTTCATGATTGATTTATTGTAGTTCATTCCCTCACGAAAGACATTAAGTACACAGTCTTGTACCTTTTGTACATCTTTTTGTCTGATTTTCAAAATACGTTTTTGCTTCAGATCAAAGTTTGTATTCAAAGTTGTGATTCACCTCAGAGCTGGTCGGTTTGGTTCATGGTTTAGACTGCTTTTATGAAGGATTTTATGTAATC
Source organism: Myxocyprinus asiaticus (assembly GCF_019703515.2). NCBI lineage: Eukaryota > Metazoa > Chordata > Actinopteri > Cypriniformes > Catostomidae > Myxocyprinus > Myxocyprinus asiaticus. Next base: position 20,935,943 of record NC_059389.1, on the reverse strand, counting down.
CCTATGGAAAAACATGAATGAGAAAATACATATATATACAGGTGCATCTCAATGAATTAGAATGTCGTGGAAAAGTTCATTTATTTCAGTAATTCAACTCAAATTGTGAAACTCGTGTATTAAATAAATTCAATGCACACAGACTGAAGTAGTTTAAGTCTTTGGTTCTTTTAATTGTGATGATTTTGGCTCACATTTAACAAAAACCCACCAATTCACTATCTCAACAAATTAGAATATGGTGACATGCCAATCAGCTAATCAACTCAAAACACCTGCAAAGGTTTCCTGAGCTTTCAAAATGGTCTCTCAGTTTGGTTCACTAGGCTACACAATCATGGGGAAGACTGCTGATCTGACGGTTGTCCAGAAGACAATCATTGACACCCTTCACAAGGAGGGTAAGCCACAAACATTCATTGCCAAAGAAGCTGGCTGTTCACAGAGTGCTGTATCCAAGCATGTTAACAGAAAGTTAAGTGGAAGGAAAAAGTGTCGAAGAAAAAGATGCACAACCAACCGAGAGAACCGCAGCCTTATGAGGATTGTCAAGCGAAATCGATTCAAGAATTTGGGTGAACTTCACAAGGAATGGACTGAGGCTGGGGTCAAGGCATCAAGAGCCACCACACACAGACGTGTCAAGGAATTTGGCTACAGTTGTCGTATTCCTCTTGTTAAGCCACTCCTGAACCACAGACAATGTCAGAGGCGTCTTACCTGGGCTAAGGAGAAGAAGAACTGGACTGTTGCCCAGTGGTCCAAAGTCCTCTTTTCAGATGAGAGCAAGTTTTGTATTTCATTTGGAAACCAAGGTCCTAGAGTCTGAAGGAAGGGTGGAGAAGCTCATAGCCCAAGTTGCTTGAAGTCCAGTGTTAAGTTTCCACAGTCTGTGATGATTTGGGGTGCAATGTCATCTGCTGGTGTTGGTCCATTGTGTTTTTTGAAAACCAAAGTCACTGCACCCGTTTACCAAGAAATTTTGGAGCACTTCATGCTTCCTTCTGCTGACCAGCTTTTTAAAGATGCTGATTTCATTTTCCAGCAGGATTTGGCACCTGCCCACACTGCCAAAAGCACCAAAAGTTGGTTAAATGACCATGGTGTTGGTGTGCTTGACTGGCCAGCAAACTCACCAGACCTGAACCCCATAGAGAATCTATGGGGTATTGTCAAGAGGAAAATGAGAAACAAGAGACCAAAAAATGCAGATGAGCTGAAGGCCACTGTCAAAGAAACCTGGGCTTCCATACCACCTCAGCAGTGCCACAAACTGATCACCTCCATGCCACGCCGAATTGAGGCAGTAATTAAAGCAAAAGGAGCCCCTACCAAGTATTGAGTACATATACAGTAAATGAACATACTTTCCAGAAGGCCAACAATTCACTAAAAATGTTTTTTTTATTTTCTTATGATGTATTCTAATTTGTTGAGATAGTGAATTGGTGGGTTTTTGTTAAATGTGAGCCAAAATCATCACAATTAAAAGAACCAAAGACTTAAACTACTTCAGTCTGTGTGCATTGAATTTATTTAATACACGAGTTTCACAATTTGAGTTGAATTACTGAAATAAATGAACTTTTCCACGACATTCTAATTCATTGAGATGCACCTGTATATACATAAACTGTTAACAGCAAACATCAACCAGAAATTCCAGGTTTTTTACAAAACCAAATCAGTCAGTCCCTTTAAACCACATTGAGGCAATAACAGTCACACAGCTGGGCACTTGGAGGAAATTAGGCTTGCAATAGTGATCAAGCTCCCTTTTGGATTGTGAACTTAATAAGCCCTGGGATAAGGGGTCTCATGTTTAAGCTGTTGGTACCCATTAAATAGATGTGTAGCATTCCACTGCTGTGAGCTGTTTGCAATGAGAGATCAGGGCTGATGGAGGTTGTCTCTCAGCACAGGGACGGGTGGAATGCCTGGCATGCTCGGGCAAATTTCTTAATGCCAGGGATTTTTTCTACTGTAAGGCCTATCTGACTGATGCCCAGTCAGGGCAGAGATAAGGAGTTTAGGACAGGTTCTTATATTTGGTGCTGATCTAATGGCAGACCTATGGAGAAAAAAGCTCTGTTCTGAAACCTAGTGAACAGCTGTTGTACATAGGAAGCTATTCTAAGCGCCATCTGCAATGTTTTTCAATTGTTTATTTTTTTTAAGCATACACTAGTCTTTAACCATTATGCTTCATATTGCATAAGCCCCGTGTTTTTAGATGGCGAGTTAATTAAAAAAGAACTTTTAAAAACACGTCCCGAGTTGCCCGTGTTTTGCTCTGTTTGTTGTGCTGCATCTAGCTTTGTTGGCACAAGAACGCTATGTACACACGTTAATCAGACAATTAACCTCTGATTAATCCGCTCTGTGTACAAACAAGGTACACAGAATGGATAGTGTACATCTTAATTGTACCACAATTTAAGCCAGAAGAACGTAAGAAGCTGTAAACTTGTCCATGCTGTTCTGGGTGTGTCTACGTCACTTCCACAGCTGACATCTAGCCTTCGCTAGAGGCTAAGCTAACACTGTTTGGAGAAGCCTTTGTATAAGGAGTGTCCATAAAGTCTTACCTTAAAGGAATAGTTCACCCAAAAATTAAGATTCTGCCATAATTTACACATTTTGAAGAATTTTACACAGTTATGAATCAACAAAAGTGTCTGTCGAGCTCTTGAAAGGACAAAGAAACACCATAAAAGAATCAGAAAAGTAGTGCATTTGAATTGTTTGCTCTATTCCAAGTCTTCTGAAGTCTTTTTCTCTAACAGTTATGGTTAATCCAACCATCTAGTCTCAGATCTGCTGTCAAGAGATGATTGTGCAAAATTAGATGACACCTCAAAATGCCCTCCCCCCACCTCCCTCTCTGACTACAATGCATCTATCACTGCTTTCATTATGGCCTTAACTGTGATGTGGCCAGACCATATTTTCACATGAACAGTTTTCAAATTACTAAGCAGCCAGTTACTACAGGAAGTACATTTCTCCTACACTCATTTTAAAGGAACAGTTCAATGAAAATTCTCTCATCATTTACTCACCCTCATTCCATCCCAGATGTATATGACTTTCTTTCTTCTGTTGAACACGAACAAAGATTTTTAGTAAAATATTTCAGCTCTGTAGGTCCATACAATGCAGGTGAATGGTGACCAAAACTCTGAAGCTTCAAAAAGCACATACAGTCAGCATATAATCCATGTCTTCTGAAGCAATCCAATTGGTTTTGGGTGAGAACAACCAAAATGTAACTAATTGTTTACTCTACATTTTGCCATTGCAGACTTTAGGCACGATCATGATTTCAAACTCGATTGCACTTCCTAGTTCTTGACGCATTCGCAGAGTGCTAGATTGTGCTAGGAAGTGTAAATTAAATTAAAATCATGATCGCCAAGGAGACTGCTGATGTCAAGATTTATAGTGAAAACTGAGTAACATTTTGGTCTGTTCTCACCCAAAACCAATTGGATCACTTCAGAAGACATGGATTAAACCACTGAAGTCTTATCCCTGATAGCACATGTACATCACCCAGACATCTATTTGATGTGTGTGTTTACATCTGGAAGATGTATTGTTTCATGTTGTTTGCTCATTTGCAATAATTCTACAAGACGTGTCAAAAAGTATGTCTCGGAAGTCAGTAAGACATTCAGCAGATGTCTTTGAGATGTTTATGATTTAGAATGTTTGTAAATCTGATCTTTTAAAGATGTTTATTAGATTGTGATGCTTTCCAGATGAAAAGATCTAAAACAGATATCTCTAAGATGTACGTGTGCTATCAGGGTATGGATTACTTTTATGCTGCTTTTATGTGCTTTTTGGAGCTTCAAAGTTTTGGACCCCATTCACTTGCTATGTAAATGAAAATGTTTTTGGGTGAACTATGACTTTAAGCTGTTGGCCAAGTTTTTATCCATCAGAATAAGAGGTTAAATCAACTCCCTGATCATAAAAAATGGAGAGGAGGGTAAGCAGTCCTCTGCATTGCATGTCAGTCATGATAATATGAAAAACAAGCAGCTTTGGCCGGGGCATGAGATTTATTTGAGGGCTTTGTTGGTTTTTCTTTCTCTACAGTCTTTTTGCTGTGGGTGGCAGCCATAATGGTTGAATAGTTGTGGGCTGGAGAGGGTTCCTCCCTAAGAAGCATTTGTTTGTGTTTCACTGACACAGCAGGAGAAAACTCAGACCCAAATCTCAAACAGGAAGGTTTATGTCCATAAATGAGGGACCACCAGAATCAGGCCAAAAATGTGAATTCAGATGTGAAAAGAGATGACATTGATTATTCTCTTCCAGGTGGTCAGAAATCACTTCTTTACCTTAAAATTAATTAAAAAAACAAACTAGTAATGACTAAAAAACAACTGTTATCAAAAATCCCCTTTAGCTATTAAATCAACATAGTAATTCTTGAAGTTCAAGCACCTCAGTGTTAAACACTTTTGTTTGGTTTATGTGAAAATATAAGGGAGGCTGGTGGGTGGGAGTCAACAAGCACTTCCCGGCAGTGTACTATGCTCTCAATCGTCAAGATAAGAGTCATCCATCCATCCATCCATTCATCCATCTATCTTTATGTCCATCCATCCATCCATCCATCCAGTTAATATGACACTTTCAATGTACTGCAGTGTTTGGTGTTTAGATTGTGTCGTAGACAGTGTTAAATGGGTCACTGATAAATAAGGTTGATAAAAATGATAAAAATGTGAAATCTTTTAAAAGTCTTCTTCAAAACATGCATCTAGTTAGAACTGTAATCTTTGTGTCCATGTTGATTTCATACAAAAAAAAAAAAAAAAAAAAAAAATGATGGTCACATCATTGACCTGAATTCATATAATAAAATGTAACTAACAATATTATATTAAAATGATTTTGAGATATCAAAATAAGTAGGCTTATTAACTTAAAAAGGAGAAAATGTTTCCCATATCATTTGTTTACAACATCAAAGGCCATAACTCAATTAAACTCTATAGTATGTTGTTAGTGCAAATTCATCTGGTTACTTGGTAGAAGTTAGGGGCCGTTTACACGACAACGTTTTCAACTAAAAATGGAAAACTTTTTATGCGTTTTGGCTGTTCGTTTACACGACAACAGTGTTTTGGGGCCTGAAAACGCAAACTTTTGAAAACGTGTTTCAAAGTGCAAGTTTTTGAAAACGATGCCATTATCGTCTCCGTGTAAACATACAAAAATGCACATTTGTGAAAACGATGACGTCATGCGCACGCATATTAAGTGTTCAGTCTATAGGCATGTGCGCGAGTACAACAAAACAATGGCAGACTACAGGACTGTGATTGTGCTGCTCAAGATTTTGAGTTTATTGACACTTCTCCAGCAAAGTAATTGTAGTAATAAAGCAACCTCATCTTCCGTCCAGACAAAATTGCTCGATGCTTTCGCCATCTTCATTGTTTGTATTCACCACTCTGTGGAAGAATGCTTATGTGTGCAGGCGCGTAGTGTTTCTTTACAAAGTGACATCGCCAACTACTGACCTGGCATGCATAATACAGCATTTTTAGTCATTTTCGCGGATCCGTGTGAACGGGGATCATTTTGACAACGTTGTCGTCTGTATGCGAAACTTTTCAAAAACGCAAAGGAAAGAAAAGGAACACGTGACACCATGCGAGAAGCAGATGTGTGAATCACGAGCTCTGCGCACTTTGCTAGTTTTTTAATTATTTTCATGTTATAATCCGATTCCTTAGACCCAATTACGTATTTGCTCTTTTAGAGGTAAACATGGCAAAGAAGTCAAAATCCTCAGACTCTGGAGACATTAAGACACTTACGTGCTCAAGCTGACACCCCCGAACAGGCCGCGAGCCAGGGACTCGATTTGTAAGGCACGTCGGGAGAAGAAATTCAGCATCAACTGTCCAACATCTCGGTGTTGCTGATGAAGGTTGTTGCTGACTTGGAGGATCTCGCTGTAATATGTTGATTAATTACGGTGATGGAAACAAAATTCTCTGAGTTGGTCACAAGAGTGGCAGATGTTGAGAAATGGATCGATTATCTGGAGTCATCGGAAAGGGAATTATCCGCTAGTCTGCCAGCATCCAAAACAGACTTGGAACACATTTTGGAAAAACTGGAATATCTTGGAAAATATGAACCGAAGGAACAATATACGGATTGTTGCAATTCTTGAGCATGAAGAGGGCAGAGATATGGTGAAATTCCTGGACGAGCTCTTCCCGAGTCTGCTCGACATAACAGGCCATAAACTGGAAATCGAGCGAGCTCACAGAGACCCGGCTCGCGGATCTGCTGAGGGAGACAAGCCCTGATCAATCCTGGCCAAATTTCTGAGATCATCCGATAAAGATCTCGTGTTGCGCCAGGGGAGGAGCAAAGGAAATATTTTTTTGGAAATCTTTTGGAAGAATCACAATATTTTCTTTTCCCAGATTTTGCGAATTCGACAAGAGAGAAACGCAATAGGTTCAAGGAATGTAAGAAACTTTTACATCAACAGAAGATCGCTTTTGCACTGATGTTTCCAGCCAAACTAAGAATAGAAACAAAGGATGGTCACAAAGTATTTACATGTCCAAAACAGGCACTCTCCTTCATGAATACATTGGAGTAAGCGATTTGATGTTTCTTATATTAGTGGATTGACTCGCTGAACATACACTCGATTGTCTGAGGCGCCATTTTTTGTTTCTTTTTGCATTGGCTCCACCTAGCGGCTGGAGTTTGTTTTGTGGAATGACACTTCCTTCAAGAAACTTTTGCATTGATGGAAGATCGTTTTTACACTGAAGTTCCCAGCCAGATTGAGAATGGACACTCTGGATAACTGCAAAATATCTACATCTAAAGTATGTCTGTTATAAAATTGACAGGCTGAGTAAGTCATGGTGTATTTCTTATTTTTTTTCTGTGGCCTCCGAGTGAGTTTGGCTCTTGATCATCCGAGGAACCGGGATGGCTGTTTTGTTTCTTTTTGTGCTGGTTCCGCCTAGCAGCTGGAGTTTGACTTGTGGAATAACACTGCTTCGGGACAGTTGCGTTTGAATCTGTTCGTTCTTTGTGCTTATCCCTCCTATTGGCTGGATTTTGTTTTTGTGGAATATTTTTAAGGGACATTAGAATGATTACGTCATCTGCCGTACTCATAAACAGCCAGCTCACTGAACAATTGTTTGTCTGTCCAAGGAAACTGAACGGCTTTATATCAGCTGGAGTTTTGTGGAGGAACACACCTTCGAGACAGTTCTGTGAATGAATCTACATGTTCTTTGTGTTTATTCTGCCCTTTTGGCTGGGGTCTGTTTTACAAAGTATTTTCTGATTTGTAATTTTGCCTCACAAAATTTGTATAGAAGCACCGGACTTGAGCAATCCGTTGGCAAAGTTGTTGCGGGGGTTCTCGTAGGTGTACATGGACCTTTTGAGTTTAGAGGGATTGATGCCGGTTGGCGCTGTCATGCGCGGGGTTAATGTGCACTTTTTCTTTTTTCTGTTTGTTTTGTTCAGGGGGAAGTTCGGGGTTTGATTGTTGCACTAATGGGGAATGTGGTATGTATAATCTTGGTTTTGACACACAATTTTTTTTTTATTATTATATCAATATGTCAAATGTTAATATGAGTAGGTTATCTCTCTCCACATGGAATGTGAATGGGTTGGGGCACCCCATAAAGAGAAGGAAGGTTATTTCTTTTCTTAAATGTAAGAAATATTATATAGTGTTTCTTCAAGAAAAGCATCTTTCCCCGCAGGAAGCTGAAAAATTTGGGAAGATATGGGGTGGACATGTTTAGTGTTTAGTGCTGGCTCAAGTAAGAGCAGGGGAGTCATTACATTGATAAGTAAACATCAACAATTCAAATGTCTCAAACAGATTAAAGATCAATTAGGAAGAGTCATTATTGTTTTAGGAGAAATTCAGGGGCAAAGGTTGATTTTGGCTAATATTTGCGCACCTAACGCTGATGATCAGGGCTTTTTTATAGATCTTGAGGGAATGTTGCAAGCTGCTGGCACCCCTCATGATATAATATTGGGAGGAGACTTGAATCTTTTGATGGACTCAGTCCTTGATCATAGTGAAGCAACACTGACGCTTCACAGGATGTGTAAAAATATTGGTCTTACAGATATTTGGAGACTTTTGAACCCATCTGGTAGGGACTATAAATTTTTTTCATCAGTCCATAATATTTATTCTAGAATAGATTAGAATAGAAGTCCCTCATTTCATCTGTTGTTGATTGCTCAATTGGAAATATCTTAGTCTCAGATCACACCCTGGTGAGTTTAGAGGTGTTGCCACATACGGAGAAAAATAAAACATATAGTTGGCGCTTTAATGTATCCCTTTTGCAAAATCCTGATTTCCAACAAATGTTAAAGACTGAAATCAGTGTTTATATGGAGACCAGCTGGTCCTCAGTATCTTCTGTGGGTGTGGCTTGGGAAGCACTTAAGGTGGTTCTTATGGGTCGGATCATATTACCTCATTTACCAAAAAATCCAAAGCCCGAGTACTCGTGGAGTTGGAAGAGAATATTAAAAGTGCCAAAGCGGAGCTGAAGCGCAGAATGTCGTCTGATGGCCTCAGAGAATTTACTCAATTAAAATACAGATATAATACAATTTTGTCGCGGAAAGTGGAGTTTTGGTTGTTCAGGGCAAGACATTCATACTTTGAAGCAGGGAAGCTTTTGGCTAGATATATAAAGCAGAGAGAGTCTTTTTCTACCATTCCATCAGTGAAATCTGCTCGTGGTGAAATTTTTACCTCAGCCACTGATATTAATAATGCCTTTAAAGAGTTCTATCTTGATCTCTATAGTTCCACGTCTTCATCTACTGATGAAGATATTAGAAAATTTGTGGAACCATTAGAACTCCCTAAATTGATGACTGAGCCAAAAAAGTCTCTTGATTCTGAGATAACCTTGGAGGAACTTGAAAAGGTAATTAAGGCCTTACCTACTGGCAAGGCTCCGGGGCCAGATGGTTTTGCCACTGAATTTTTTTAGATCTTATGCTACAGAATTGGCTCCACTTTTGTTAAAAGTTTCTACGGAATCATTAAAGAATGGAAAGCTTCCACCAACCATGACACAAGCCCGGATCAGTCTGATTCTTAAAAAGGACAAAGATCCAAGTGAGTGTAAAAGTTACCGTCCAATTTCCCTGATTCAGCTAGATGGCTAACCAGTTAAGTAAAGTTATGACATCTCTTATACATATAGATCAGGTGGGGTTTATTCAGGGCTGTAGCTCTTCTGATAACATTAGGCGTTTCATTAATATCATGTGGTCAGTAGCGAATGATCAGTCTCCGGTCGCTGCCATCTCACTTGATGCCGAAAAGGCATTTGATATGGTAGAATGGGATTATCTTTTTAAGATTTTGGAAATGTTTGGGTTCGGGAGTACATTTATTGGTTGGATTAAGTTACTTTATAGACACCCTGTAGCAGCGGTACAAACAAATGGATTAATTTCAGATGATTTTACTCTGGATAGGGGCACTCATCAGGGTTGCCCTCTTTCCCCATTATTGTTCTGTATTGCCCTGGAACCATTAGCAGCTGCGATAAGAAAGGATGATTTTCCAGGGGTGATGGCAGGAGATGTGGCGCATAAGCTTCTGCTTTACACAGATTATACTTTATTATTTGTCTCTGACCCCACTAGATCTATGCCTTGCCTCCACAGAATTATTAATTCCTCTCAGGATACAAAGTCAATTGGTCTAAACCTGAAGCTTTGGCTCTGACAGCATACTGCCTTTCAGGCCCAAACGGCATTAAGTATTTGGGTATTTTATTCCCAGCAAATTTGTCTGATTTAGTTAGAGTTCATTTTGACCCATTAATAAAAAGGTTTTCAAGTGATGTGGACAGGTGGGTTTCATTACATTTATCGATGATTGGGAAGGTTAATGTTATTAAAATTAATTGTATTCCAATAGTGTAGTACTACCTACTACAGTCACTCCCTATAGATGTCCCCCTCTCTTATTTCAAGCAATTTGATAGCATAGCGAAGTCTTTCATTTGGAATGGTAAGTGTCCCAGACTACATTTCAACAAACTAACCAGAGAAGTTAAATCACACCCCATTATTTCACATTTGCACGTGATTTGGACAAGAGTGGCTAGAGTATTTAATTCAGACATTTATTTAAATGTTGCCTCAAGCATATGGCTGAACCCCAAATTATGTATCAAAAAGTCCACTTTCTGCTGGTCAGAGTGGATTGTGAGGGGGGGTTACTACACTCGGCAACCTGTATGAGAGTGGAGTGTTAAGATCTTTTGAGAATTTGGGTCATCATTTTGGGATTCCCAGATCTCAGTTTTATAGGTATTTACAACTGCGCCACATGCTCTGTACTGTTTTTGGGAGTAGCACACACCCACCTAAGGTGGCAGGTGCTTTGGGAGAGGTGATTACTGCTTTTGGAAAAGGTCATGAGGCATCAGTGTATTACTCCTTGCTAACTCAGAGTCTGGGGGATGGAGCTTTAACTTCTCTCAAGAGATTATGGGAGAAAGATTCGAATTTAGTATTGGAGGATGGAGTGTGGACTAAGATTCTGAAAAATGTCAAGTCTGTATCTAGAGATGCAAGGGTTCGCCTTATGCAATTTAAGATTTTACATAGATTTTATTGGACCCCCTCTAGAATATATAGGCTTGGTCTTAAAGACACACCCACCTGCTGGCGATGCCATTCAGAAGTTGGAGACACAACCCATGTCTTTTGGGGGGGGGGGGGGGTTTTTGGTTAAAGTTTCAGAATTATTTGTGAGATGTTTTGAACGTTCAAATTTTGCTTTGTCCCAGACTCTGTATTTTGGGTGATGGGGAGGTCATGAATTTGGGGGATAATCACATTAAAAATTGGGTTCTGACCAGTCTCATGATCGGCAGGCAAGTAATTTTAAGGGGTTGGAAGTCAAGTGGAGCACCCTCTTTTTCGGAGTGGTGTGTGGAAATGGAGAGGGTAGCTGCATTTGAGGAAGTGGTGTTAAAAAATTGGGCAAATATAGTTTTTTGGGGGGACTCTTGGGGAGGGAATGTGGAGAGTGTAGTTTAATCATGTATGTTTATTATTATTTTATTTAATTTTTTTGGATTGTGTTTGTGTTATTATGTGGGACCACAGGGGTGTTCACTGGGGGTCAGGGTGGGATTGTATTAGTGGGGTTTAAATGTAAAATGTTGATTCTTCGTATGTGTTGAGATTTTCCTCTGTCATCTGTATATGAATCAATAAATATGTTAATTACAAAAAAAAAAACACAAAAAACACAAAAGGAAAAGCTTTTCCGTTTTTAGTACATCGTTGTCGTGTAAAGGTACCCTTAGTCTAATTAGTCCAGTGTCAACATGGGGACATGCCCTCATCTTTAAAAACCATGACCTAAACTATTCAAGGTAAAATAAAATATGACCCTGGCTAAATTAAACAAATATGTTTTTTTTTTTTTTTTTTTTTTTTGGATTGTCACTTGATTTCCAATATAAAATCTGAGCAAATCCAGATGAGAAGCATTGCTGTACAGCTCAGACAGACCACAGTCACTTCCTGAAAAAGAAACACAGTGAGGTTTCATTCATCTGGATCCTCTTGTGAAACTGACATCTTGACATTCTGGCAGTTTAGCATGTGTGTTAGTGTATGTAGTGTGACATTGACAGGACTCCATCAATATTTGCCCAATTGTTCCATTCCTGAATGTCAATAGGTGAAAACTTTCCATGGGAGCAGCTGGAGCAAATTTTCCCATATATGGTGCTGGATGCTGAGAGAGCTGTCACGATGAGCTGTTCTGTTGAGATTACAGCTTCCTAAATAGTTTTGTTTCCATTTCACTGTGCTGTAAAACCTCTAGGTATGTGCTTGTTTGCATTATTGACTGTATGTCACATGCATCTGACCCAGACAGGACTAATCAAATAGGGCTAAATGAGGATACAGAACAGTTTACACTAGGATACATCCATTTGTGAAGTGACTCTTTGTTGGCTTGTCTGTAGCACTGTGGGATTTAAAAAAGCAAAAGCATGTAAAAAGTGGTGTAATTTTGTCAGTTTAGTGAGTTTAATGTTATTCTGATGGTTGAAATGGGAAAACATTTATTTTTTCTTATTTAGCCCTCAGAGACCCAAGTATTGAGACTGATGATATATGTCCTTTCTTTATTCCACACTGAGAGTGTTTTTAGGAAATCACTGGTTATAAAAACCATGTTGTTTAAGCTTATGATTTTGTTGTGATGTCCTCTAAAGTTTCATGATCCTGGAATATTCCCACACCTCATTGACCACCCTGTAAAGTGTCTGACAATACCAGCTTAAGATAGAAGGCTGAAACTTTACTATGTTCACATCACACCAGTATTCTGACACTCTCTAAAGTTTCATAGTCCTGGGATTCTCCTACACCTCTTTGACCTCTGATAAAACATCTAAAATGCATGCTAATACAGCAGTTTCTCTGACTGTGCATCAGTACGGTATGCTCATCTCAGAGCACTCCTCTTACACCCTCTAAAGTTTCATTAATACTAAGTTATTATTTAATTGCTTTAAACAACTGTTTAAACAGTCTCTGAGGATTCGGTAGAGGTGCATGTGTAATATGTGGGCCAAAAATGTTTTAGTTTCAAACCATAAACTTTGTCTGGTACTTTCTGTGATTTTGAGGCTTGTGTGGGAACCCCAAGCCCCGGTGTTTCGCAAGGTTATTATACGGCTTCAGATTTCAGGTGGGTGAATGATGACAGAATTCATTTTGGGTAAACTATTTGTTTTTACTATCACTCAAAAAAAAAAATGATTTTTGCTGCTTATTCAATTAACTTAATTAAAATTAACTAAAGCAACACAATTCTAGAACATTTGTCACAACTTTATTTCATTGCTTTCTATCCACTTACATTTGTAAAGTGGAAATTTATTTAATCCATTTGAGTTGGGACTACATGCATGATTTGCTTTGCATGTGACTCAATAGGGAGAGTAAATGTTAAAATTAAGTGTTATTTTATGTGTTTTTGTTCAAGATGAATATAAAGCAAGATACTTGTTGGTAGTGATATTTGTTCTGTTATGTTGGAGTTTTGGGGTTTACCATCATGGTGAAGAGTGGAGCTTGAGCTTACGATGAGGACAGGTAGATGTCGCGCATGAAATTGATTGATCGCTTCGATGAACAAATGCTGTGCTAACACTAGCATAGTTACTAACTACAATCTGTTGTGCTTTCAACTAGCATGTATTTAGCAGCATGCTAACGTTCACTTTCACTAGTTAGACCATAAAGAACTAAAAGATATTTATTTGAGTTACATTGACTTGTTGGGTTTTGTTGGGTTTACCCAATTTAAATAGGTTCTTTCTACACAATTTTTGTGTTGAGATTATGTAGTAATTTATGTTAAGAAACCTCATTTCAAACACATGGAACCACTGACCACAATTGAATAAAATTCAGCCAAAGAGTGTATTGTGGGATGAAAAATATATATTACAACTTTATTTTTCTTAGTTAAGTAAAGGTACCAAAGTGTAATAGAGGCCAAAAGGTTTTAGACTCCATGAACTTTGTCTTTGAAATTTAGAGGTTTGCGTGGAAACCCCAAGCCCCATTACATTCCAGTGTTGTTTTGAATTAACTGTGTCACACACACACACACACACCGTGTTAACAGTGACTCTGCATCACAACTACAAATTGTTTTGAGTGAGGCATGCCAAAGGAACCCACACCTATTGACAAGCTGTCTGCTCACCCCAGATCAGCCCCATCTGACCCCATTAGTATTTGTTCAGATGTTATGACTGTTCTCGAGTCAGTCTCTGTGTGGGGTTTACACTTCCTGTCAGAGAGCTGAAAGTAATGGAACTGAGGCCTGAGTCAGAGGACCTCATCTAAAATGAACCTTTCTACTGAACTTAATCATATAATCTGATCTTGAGTCAGTTACCTTGCTTGTGATGTTTTATGAAAACTAGCATGATATGTTTTTAGGCTGGAGATTACAGTCAGCAGTGGGGGAAGCCAATATCTTGGCAAAGCTTTCAGAAGGAAACCTCTCTCACTGTGGTTCAGTATCTTCTGAAGAGATGAAAGACTTTGTCTGATGAAAGTCTTGGCAAATTGAGGGTCAGATTCTTAAGCAGTCAGTTCACACTAAATGTTCGCTATAATGCCCCTGGCGGCAATGCTGAAAATGCAACGTGTGCTTGCGTTGCGTTATGAATTGCGGTTTGACCCTTTTCATAATGCTATGATGCACGAAAACTGAGCTTGTGTAGCTAGAAGCGCCTGCGTTCACATAGTATGTTTCGGGCTTTAGAGAGTATGAGTTTGGAATAGCATACTACCATTGTCTACTATTTTTACTATTTCTGCGATATCTACACTCACTAGTCTAAATTATCCTAAATTATTATATACACTCACTGAGAACTTTATTAGAAACACCTGTACACCTACTTTTTCAAGCGATTATCTAATCAGCCAATCATGAGGCAGCAGTGCAATGCATAAAATCAAGCAGACATGAGTTAGGGGCTTCAGTTAATGTTCACATCAACCATCCGAATGGGGTAAAATGTGATCTCAGTGATTTTGACCATGGAATGATTGTTGTTGCCAGACAGGCTGATTTGAGTATTTCTGTAACTGCTGATCTCCTGGGATTTTCACACGCAACAATCTCTAGAGTTTACTCAGAATCGTGACAAAAACAAAAAAACCTCCAGTGAGTGGCAGTTCTGCGGACGGAAACGCCTTGTTGATGAGAAACATCAATGTAGAACGGTCAAAATGATCCAGCATCCCTTATTCGTAGGGCGAAAAGTTGGCATCCCCAGAGTTCACGTAGCACAACAATGTAGCAAATTACTGTTTAAAATATTTAACATTGCATAATGCTTTGTTTCACTTAATAATTTCACTTTTCACACCAGCACACCAACCAATTCACTCTTTGAAATATACCCACAAATCACACAAAATACAGTGCGAAGCATTTATGTTTACATTGATCATGGTATAAATAATGGGGGGGTTGTACTTGCTTGTTTTGATTATTGGGGGGTGTCAGTAAATTTTTAAAGTTCATACAGTGCACTCTAGGCTTCAACGGCGATAACTTTAAATTCGCCCCTGGAATGAAAAGCAACATGTTCTCTATCCTACTGTTCAGTTCCTGCAGGCTCATTCGACGTCTCACAAAAGTGGGCCATTTGTCGAAATGAGAGACCATTTCCTGTGCAAATTTCCAGAAACTCAGCAAGCCCTTGTTCACTGCTGTTTATTCAGCTTTAGTACCATTTGGGTGGGGAAAGCCACAGCCGTGAGACAAAAAAGAATGAAAACGCTTACTGCAGGGCTTTTCTTGACGAAAACCTCCTAGATCGAGAGGTTTTCTTTGTAAGAATGAGACAGCAATGTGTTGCATTACTTGAAAGACTGATTCTGAAGGTTGGACTGAACTGTTCCAGACTAGCACACATGATGAAACAATGGTCAACCATTGGCACATCAAGGCATTTGTCTCTGGTACTGGTCTTTTCAGCAGCGTAGTGCTCATCTATGTCCTTGTTTGTTCAGATTTTGACTGTGAGGTGTTGAAAGGCAAAAATGCTGGTCTGGAAACTCTTCGTACATGAGACATGAGGACTGTTTGATGTGCCACCCTGAGCAAAGATTGTGTCATTTAGACAGAGGGGTGGAAAGATGGATGGGCTCAGATGATGGAAAGCGAGCCTAGTGCCAGCTGTGAGGAGCTGAAAGACGTTATCTCCTCTCCTCAGGTATTTAGAGGTGTCCAGCATTAGCTCTTGGTTATAAAGTGTGAGCTCAAGCCAGATATATCAATGGCATCACTGCTGACTCATGAAATGCCAACACTAGATCAGTCCTTGGAGTGGTGTAGAAGGTTCTTTGCTAGAGAGTAGCCGCTAAAGTCATAGAACACATATGTGGACACATATAAAGCAGTAAACACTGTGACCTGAGTACCGAAAACCAAGACGTTATAGAACATCCAGTTGACACAAGGGAATTAGGGGACTAGATTGAGGTAAACACTGTGTGTATGATCTGTTGTTGGATCCAGAAAATATTCAGTTATATGGTGGTGAGTGTGAAATTGGGTGTGAAGTTTAGCCAGTTTGCTGGTCTTAGGTAAAAAGTGTCCAAAATTCCTATACCCAGCCAGCAGACCAGCTTTACTAGGTTGGAAGACTAGCTAAGACCAGCTCAGAACACCTCAGCAACCACATAGTATTGCCCCACCCACTACACCCTAGCGTTGTGGTGGGAAGCAAGCACCAGTTTTAAACTTTCTTCTGAGAAATAAATTTTTTTGTCATTAAATAGTTACTTGGTGATAGTTCATTTTCATTTCAGAGTTAATTTCAGTAACTCTGAGTCCATGCGGGTTAAATACCTAATACTAAATACCTGTCTTTTCACACTCTGCATGTCTGGTTTTACTTTCTCCAAACTGCCCCTTGAGGAACCTTGTGAAACATATGTATTATTTGTTTTTGCAGCTCAGTGTCTGCATCTGTGTGGGACGTTTGGTCTGAAGATCACATTAATAACCTCTGCTCTATGCATCAGCTGAGATGGCTGACCTGCTGAACTGCCTTGGCTGGTCCACTGGGACACTGTTCTGCTGAAAAGATGCTGGGTGTAGAGTAGGAATAGCATGGGATTGTATGGTTCACATTTACAGCACAGGAAGACAAGGCTCTCTAAATGTGTAAAATTAGAGAAGGAGAAGGAGAGAGAGAGGCACATACACTGGGGACAGCAAACTGCTAATGTTAATAGGGAGTACCATTAAACCAGAGACTATTTAGCCCGAAACAGAGCACTTGTAATAAAATGAATGGGAGAACTTGGAACACCCAATATGGCAGGTGTAGAAAAGGACGTCCTGCCAACAGATTTTAGATGCAGACATCGCCTGTCAGCCAGTTTGAGAATGTATATACCCATTAGCATGACCAGCCTGAAACATAGCGTTCAGAAGCTAAAGAAAAATAATTTATGATACCACTGTCAGATTTTACTGCTGATTTGAAAATGTGTATTTTGTTATAATCTTAACCAACTGTTTTGGAGATTTTGGTATTTTCCCATTCAAGTAGTTAGGAGCTGTACTATGTAACTGCTTGTTTACATAGAAAATAGCTGGCTGGAAACATTACAAAGATGGCAGCCAAGTGGACTGACTTGCCTTGAAAGGGACTTTCACTGAATTTACTGAACAGCTACAGCACTTTTGCGTGTAGTATTTTAGTGCAAAATCCTGCGTCTTATTTGCTAAGTACCCGCAATCCAGTTTAATCAGACGCTACATTTGCTAAAATAGTGCTGCGCTATGAGTATTTACTACAAATTAAGTCATTGTTATTCTTTTCAACATAACTGGCTCCTAACTACGCAAGTTAGGTTTAGCCTATTATAGATTGCGCCTTATTCACAAAAGTGAGCGCTAATTTGCATGGTGCAATTAACTTAATGCCATTACATACGGAAAGCAGGCGGTAAATGGCATTTTACTAAAAAGAAATGTTTGAGCACATTTCAATAGACAGCCTGGACAAATAATCATTTTTAGTTAATTTCCCTACAAGAAAGTAGATTTTTACATTTTCTCTAGAAACTGTGAGTGGTGTTTCCCTGTGCAAAATTTGTCACCATGAAACTAGGATGTTCTGGGTTATGTGGGGGTTGCCATGCGGTAGCTAAGGAGCTCTAAGTGGTTAACACGCTGCTATTCATTTGTTATGGTTATTAGCATTTTGCTATTGCTATTGTTATGGTTGTTAGCATTTCACCATTGCTATTAGATATGGCTATTTTTATGTTATTAGCATTTTTCTATTGAGGTTGCTAGGGTGTTTTGGGTGATTATTAGGCGGCTACTTACTGGCACAAGTCAAAAGAACCCACTACGTCTCTAAAATAATCTGGTCCCTATGGATAGCTTGAGTCCATAGTCTGATGCATTTTCTTGCCCATTATAATATCTTTCAAGCAAAAATGTGTCATCTCATTCAGATTGCTTTGAAAAGTAATAGCAGACCTCTCCTCAACACGCCGTATATGATTTGAGGTATCATTCATGTCAAAAGTGCCACATTTTAATACCTATAGTAGGGTTAGGGGTTTGTAAAAATCATTAAACCAAAGTATGAGCATTAGTAATATGGATTTGTAATTCTCTAAGCACACACCACTAACTAAGAACAGATGACAGTTTCCTGCATTTGGAAATTCCTTCAAATGGTCTCTCAAAAGAGAGCACAAACAATGGGCAACCACCCATGAAAGCATCCCTCGAGTCTTGCTACTCAGATAACGCCATGAGCCAGGACGTTGGGCAATCCCATTTACAAACAAGTCTAAAATAGTCATGTGTATAGCTCTACCATTGTATACAGTCCCCATTCATCCCACTATGCCTGCTGAGTTTACACTCAAAAGACGTCCCACTCCAAGCAGATTCCTTTTTGTCTATACAAAGAAGACTGACTGTGTTTAAAAGCCAAGTTGTTTGTTGTGATCTCACTCATGCCTTTCTCTAAGGTAGCACAAGCTTCAGGCAGACTCAGTCCAGACCCGGTGGCAGTTTTGAAGCATTAATTGCAGCGTTAAAGCTTGAAATTCATTGAGGATGGAAACACACCGTATAAGCAGACAAATGTGAGCTGTTTTTCATTTTTAGGAGAGAACATTGCTTAAAATTGGTTAAACAGCTGTGACAACAGAAAAGCACATTTTCTATTGCTTTTTTCTACTTTGGCTACCACTGAATTCCACTTCAGAACTGATGGGATTTTAATATTTAACTAAAAATGATCATTCTGTTATTATTTACTCACCCTAATGTAGTTCCAAACCCGTATGAATTTTCATGGAACACAAAAAGAGATGTTAGGTAGAATGTCAAGGACTGGCAGCTTCAGTCCCCATTCACTTTCATTGCAAGAGCAACATCAAAACATTTTTTAATTCTCCTTTTGTGTTCCATGAAAGAATGAAACGTGCACTTTTTATTTATTTATGGAATATTAATTATTTATTCTTTTTGGGGGTAAATTATTTTTATTTTTTGTAGAAAAAAAGTTTATCTATTTAAAATAAAAGTTAAGATTCCCACAATCATATATGAGGGTGACAGTTTGTTCAAACAATTAACAAATTCATAAAAATCAACGCTGTTTAAAGTATAAAACTTCCCTGTGGCAACATGATCACACCGGAAGTTGGCATGTTGTTTACGAGTGTTCCAGTACCCTAGGATCGGCCACAATGTGCCGGCTCATTGACAAGAGCCATTTCCTGTACCGCTGAAAACAATTTGCTGCACAACTCACTTTTGCCCCCCTGTGCACATTACACCATGAAAATAGAGCTCACACATGCCCATACAGTACACCCAACAACACTTACCGCTTTGGCCACAGGGGCCAGTGTTTCCAATTTCCGTAAGCACAGACAGATTTTAGCTAAATAAAAGTCAACCTACTGTTTCCGATTTCACTGTGAGATCATTCTGTTAGTGGATTGATAAGTGGAATGAGTGGGCTGCTCTTCTATACACAGAAAATAGGACACAAATCCAGTTAACAGATCTGGGAATTTCTGTAAGAAGCGGGTATGCATGATCTGACTGCCATTCCATCATCTAAACTTCACACATAATTTCTTAATCAATTCAAGAACCAAATCCAAATGTAAAAAAAAAAAAAAAGAATTGAATAATTGTAAAAAGTATACATTCCTGTGTGTAACTTTCTCTGAGAAGAGCATTCCTACTGAATGAATATTATAATACTCAAACATTAGCAGCTCAATGAAGTGTAAATCATTGAAGCGTATCTGAAAGAAATGCGACCGCTGCCCTCTCTCCATGCCAGCGTCATTCCTGTGGTAAACGACTAAAGCAATCCAAACAAAGTGTCTCAACTAGCCTCTAATTTCACAAAAATGTGCCTAGCTGACAGACAGTATAAAAACAGGAGACAGTATTGCATGTGCTGCTTTTGCTAGCACTAACAAGCACACAGAGCTGATACATACAGTGCTTTTATGAAGAGTAAAGTGTTCTTGTCCGAAGACATTACTCAGTGTGTGCCTTGTAGTAAATAAAACATTATGCCAACCCTATTGCACTAAAAAAATGTGGGGCTAAATGTTACAGGCTTGGAGGTTAAGTGCAAAAATGGCTAAGCTAACAGCCTTAGCAACAGCATTGCACCACACCATTTTATTCAGTCAATATATTTCTACTTTTATAAACAGCCTGTTTGTATTCAGTGTAGAGCAAATTAGAAGATCACACCTGACAAATTAGCACCTAATTTTCAATTACCAGCACCTAATTTTTCATTTACATTCCAGCTGTAGCCTTTATAAGCCTTACCCTTCATGAAGATGCCACAGGCAGAGCTGTGGGACAGTGACAGTCAGCTGAAACAGAATAAAGCTGTGACCTCTGCTAGGTTGTGTGTCCAACATAACCACAACACACAACTATGAACAGAAAATGTAGTTAATGTCAGTTCATGGCTGGGGCAACTATGGCCTTAATGTGTGAGGGGTTGTGTGTGTAACCTGTGTGTTCACACAGGGTTCGCATCATTATGAGGTTTCGACTCCTGTATCAGATAAGACTTTAAAGAGTCCTACTGCTCAGGTTCAGTTCACCTCCACACGATGGAGCAGAGCTTTATGGTTTTTAGATGAGTTCCTTTCACGGGTCTCATTGTTTGGCCTATGGAACATTCAATACAACCCTGTGGAAAAATCATGGGTCATTCTTGTCATGCAGTACCATTTGTACAAGTATTTCTAAAGGTATGCTAGACTTTCAGAAATATGCAAGCTCAAATACTTTACTTCAGTATAACATGATTATTTAGACAATTGCAAGAACATTAACAAGATGCTTAGCAGGGTGGAACTTAAGGGGATAGGAAAAAGAACTTAGGTTAGCCATTGTTCAGTGAGGCTACTTTTTAATTTAGATTTTTTTTATACCATTATGATTTCTGTAATTTTATCAGATTATTTTATCTAAAATGTTAACAGGATGTAATGGTTTAGAGTGAGACAATCCAACTAATACCACAAAATCTCAGAATTCATAAAATCCATGGCTAATATTTACTGTTGTTTATATTGTTGTTTTCCAACCAAAAGTGATGTCACTTTCTGGAGGATGATGTCATGCCTTCAGGTGAAGGTGTTGATAGTTATATGCATATTACCCAAGAACTAACATGATGGAAAGTGAAATTGAGGACATGGGAAGAAACTATTGTATAAATTGGCTACCAATTAAAACAGTATTCCCATGGAGCAAATGGAATATTTCTTAATATAGCGGCAGTTTTTCATTGTAATGTTGGTGCATAGCACCCCCCTACATAAATGGCAAAAAATGCCAACATCTGTTCAAACCAAAGTAGTTAAATTATTTAGAATTCCCCCATGTTCAGTTAATTTTGCTATTGTGATATAAGAAAACTAAAATTTCCATCTTTAAAAGTCATAAGCTACTGTATATATTTATTTATTTTAATATTATTTTACAGTAAGAAATATTTGATAGGGATATGAAAATGTACAGCAGGCTACTTCATAGTAGAAATCACCATCACATTCCGATACTAGAACTTGATTGCGGAACAAAAATCAGTGTTCTATAGAGCTTGGGAAACTACGCCCCTACGCATTGCATTCTGGGTAGTTGCCACAATGTTTTAGGACACGCTCATCAGTTATCAAATATTAGTACACAGTGATAATAAACAGAATAAAACCCAAAAAACAATAAATGGACCAAACGAAGATCAATCGCACTCCATTTGAAATACGGTTTCCACGCCGGTCGTGAGTGCGATTATGGCAGTTAATTACACAACAAACATTCACCATTGTTATGTATAATACAAACTATACTGTCTATTTCCAATACAACACAGTATCCACCACAGCTTCCGTGTCCTAAAGTCCCAACATGCATTGCGTTGCTGACGTCACATTCCCAGAAGCTATAGAGGCAAAGAGGTAATTCTGACTTCATAGCTCAATTGTGACTTTATACTATGCAACTGCGTGATATAAAGTCGCAAATGCGAGATATAGTCACAATTCCAAGATATAAAGTTTCAGTCGTGAGAATTAGTCATAATTACGAGATAAGTTAGTAATTACAAGAAAGCTGCAATAGTGAGATGTAAAGTTGCAATTCTGAGATAAAGGACCAACTGCAAGAAATAGTCACAATTACGAGATAGAAGTTTAAAATTTGTAGGTATAAATGACCAGTTCTGTGACATAAAATCGCAATTGCGAGAAATATAGTCGCTATTACAATATATAAAGTCGCAATTGTGTGACACTGTATAAAGTCGCAATTGCGAGATATTAACTAAGAATTGTGAGTTTATATTTCATACAAATGAGAAAAAGTCGCAATTGCAAGGTAAAAAGTTGCAATTTCAAGAATAAAGTTGGAATTTTGAGATTTAGAATCGTAATTGCGAGATATAAAGTTGCAAATCTGAGATATATGTTGCATCTGTGAGAAATAGTCACAATTACTAGATATAAGCTTGAAATTTCTAGGTGTAAATGACCAATTCCAAAACATAAAATCGCAATTGCGAGAAATAAAGTCGCTACAAGATACAAAGTCGCAACTGTGGGATATAAATTTGCAATTGCTAGATATAGTCACAAATTCAAGATATAAAGTCGCATATTTGTCAGAAATAGTCGCAATTACGAGATACATTTTTAACTGCGAGAAATAAAGTTGCAATTGTGAGATACAAAGTTGCAAATCTGAGATATAGTTGTTGAGAGAAATAGTCGCAATTACTAGATATAAGCTTGACATTTCCATTTATAAATGACCAATTTTGAGACATAAAATCACAACTGTGAAAAATATAGTTGCTATTACAAGATATAAAGTCGCAATTGTGAGATATTAACTCAGAATTGTGAGTTTATATCTTGTAAATACAAGGAACAGTCACAATATCAAGATAGAAAGATGCAATTTCAAGAAATAAAGTTGCGATTCTGAGATATAAAGTAGCAACTGCGAGAAATAGTCCCAATTACAAGATATAAGCTTAAAATTGCATGTTAAAAATGACAAATTCAAAGACATAAAATCGCAATGCGAGAAATAAAGTCGCTATTACAAGATAAAAAGTCGCAGTTGCAAGATATAGCCACAAATTCAAGATATAAAGTCGCATTTGGAAGAAATAGTCGCAATTACAAGATACATTTGTAATTGTGAGAAATAAAGATGCAATTGCGAGATATAAAATTGCAATTGTGAGATATAAACTCAGAACTGTGAGTTTTTATCTCGGGATTAAGAGAAAGTCTCAGTTGCGAGAAATAAAGTCATAATTACAAGATTTAAAAATCACAATTGCAAGAAATAAAGTCAGAATTACAAAATATATAGTCGCAATTGTGAGGAAAAAAAGTTGCAATTACGAGATCTAAACTCGACTGCGACTATATTTCTCACCATAGTGCAACAGTCGAATAAATGGGTCATACGACATTTAAGCCTTTCAGCCAAGTGCTTGCTAAACAAAATCTCATGGTTTTACGAAGAAGTTTTAATTGAATCCTACCCGAAAGCCAAAACAAATATTTTCATCTTAAATTGGTATGTAAAATGTGTGCTGTGCATTTGTAGTTGTTTAATGGCTTCTCAAATGAGTCAGTTTCTTTAAGTGGGCTGGACTCATACAAGTAAAACACACTCCTAATATGGTGTTGATTAGACAAGCTTTACTCTAGTCAGCGGAGCATCTCTGGGCTTCCTGTCTTAGAAATGAACATTTATACATGAAGTGAACGTAGTGAGCCTTTACAGTAACTGTAAAATCCATATTAATGAAATTAAAGGATACAAATTGATACTTATAGGATAAGACAAAATAATACATGCAGATATCAACTGTAGCAATTTGATGAGCATCACTTAATGTAATTCCATAATGGAACACGCCTATGAAAAGCTACAATTTTTGTAGGGTTCATGGTTGTTTTGCTCACCCATTTTGACAGACATACTGTTCACTTACAGTTCACTGTCTGGAGTTGAAAAGGAAACTGCCACATGTCCTTTTTTGGTCAAACACACTGTAATTTGGCCATCCACTACATAATTCCAAGACTAACCGAAACCACAACACATATAAGAGTAACAGCGACACCCACAGGAGAGTGCTAGACAAACAGAATCAAATCTGTATACATCATGTAGCCATCATATATGATATTAGTATTGCTATAAATGCAGCTAATGTAAGTGCCAGCTGGGTTGTAAACACATTGCTATGCCTAAATGTTTAGAACTGGTGTAAAACTAATGTGAACATTTGACTACTTTAGGGAATGCTTGGGCATACCTATCTCTGTCTGCTTTGACAAATTAGTGCAAAAAAAAAAACAAAAAAACAAAAACAAAATATTTAGTCTGTGTTAAAGGGATAGTTCACCAAAAAAATGAAAATTCAGTCATTGTTTACCATCTCTTTATAACACTATATGGGGGTTAGAGGTGGCTCAGCAGTTAAGGCTCTGGGTTATTGATCAGAAGATTGGGGGTTCAAGCCCCAACACTGCCAAGATGCCACTGTTGGGCCCTTGAGCAAGGCCCTTGACCCTATCTGCTCCAGGGGCGCCATAACATGGCTGACCCTGCACTCTGACCCCAGCTTAGCTGGGATATGTGAAAAAAAGAATTTCACTGTATATGTGTGATAAATAAATAAAATTAATGACTTTCTTTTTCTTAACACAAAGGGAGAAATTATGAAAAAATCTTGTGCTCAGTGATGTCATACAATGGCAGTTTATGGTGACTACCTCTTCAAACTACAAAAGGACACAAAAGTAAAATTCAGAAGTCTAATAAAATATTGTATGCAACTCGTGATTTTTATGAAAGCATACAATAAGGTTTGGTGAAAAAAATAAATGAAATCTAATGTATTATTTAGTGGAAATGATCACTGACCGTTGATCTCCTGTGCATTTTCACGATAGGGCATGAGAGCAACAGTTCACACAGCCCCCTCGCGACATTGGGCGTTCAAGAGAAAACTCATTTTGTTTATCTAAAAACAGGTCCCCCACAGTGATAGCGACAGCGGAACACAACACAGCTGCACATAAAACAGAGAACAGAACTTACTAAACATGTCTGAAGACTTCCACACCTGGAGTCGTGAGTTCGAATCCAGGGTGTGCTGAGTGACTCCAGTCAGGCTTCTTAAGCAACCAATTGGCCTGGTTGCTAGGGTGGGTAGAGTCACATTGGGCTAACCTCCCCGTGGCCGCCATAATGTGGTTCTTGCTCTCAGTGGGGCACGTGGCGAGTTGTGCGTGAATGCCGCAGAGAATAGCGTGAAGCCTCCACATGTGCTAGGTCTCCGTGGTAACGCACTCAACAAGCCATGTGATAAGATGCGCGGATTGACCGTCTCAGACGCAGAGGCAACTGAGATTCGTCCTCCGCCACCCGGATTGAGGCGAGTCACTACGCCACCACGAGGACTTAGAGCACATTGGGAATTGGGCATTCCAAATTGGGGAGAAAATCCAAAAAGAAAAACAAAATGAATGTTTAAAATAGAAAAAAAAAAAAAAAAGACAAAGGCAGACTCTCTAACTAGATCAAGCCAATGTCTAGTCTTAATTATCCTAAATTATTATATATATGTCTAAAATACAAGGGTATTTTAGTCTTCAAGTATTTTAATAATATGGGTTAGGGATTTGATAAATACTGTATGTAAATAGTAATTTACATATTAATACATACACGATCAGCCACAACATTAAAACCACCTGCCTAATATTGTGTAAGTCCCCCTAATACCGCCAAAACAGCACCAAACCGCAGCTCAGAGTAGCATTCTGAGATTATATTCTTCTCACCACAATTGTACAGAGCGGTTATCTGAGTTCCCATAGACTTTGTCAGTTCTAACCAGTCTGGCCATTCTCTGTTGTCCTCTCTCATCAACAAGGCATTTCTGTCCACAGAACTGCCGCTCACCGGATGTTTTTCGTTTTTGGCACCATTCGGTGTAAATTCTAGAGACTGTTGTGTGAAAATCCCAGGAGATCAGCAGTTACAGTAATACTGAAACCAGACCGTCTGGCACCAACAATCATCCATGCGATTATCTAATCAGCCAATCGTGTGACAGCAGTGCAGTGCATAAAATCATGCAGATACAGGTCAGGAGCTTCAGTTAATGTTCACATCAACCATCAGAATGGGGAAAATCTCAGTGATTTGGACCGTGGCATGATTGTTGGTGCCAGATGGGCTGGTTTGAGTATTTCTGTAACTGCTGATCTCCTGGGACTTTCACGCACAACAGTCTCTGGAATTTACTCAGAATTGTTGATGAGAGAGGTCAGCAGAGAATGGCCAGACTGGTTCGAACTAACAAAGTCTACGGTAACTCAGATAACCGCTCTGTACAATTGTGGTGAGAAGAATATAATTCTGAGATGCAGGTTGGTGCTGTTTTAGTGGCATGAGGGGGACCTACACAATATTAGGCAGGTGGTTTTAATGTTATGGCTGATCGGTGTATGAGCACAAAACCACGTTCACAAATCATAGTTTGTTGAAACTCTTTATTTTCAGAGAAATACAAAAAATACTTTCGTGACCCGATAAATATTATACATACAGCATTTTAATGTTCATTTTTATTCTTATTAATATTATTATTAATGTCACTATGTCAGTTGATTAAAGAAAGCCCTAACTCTATTTAAAAAAAAAGGCAATAGCTCTTATTGTTTTCTTCGGCTCCACTGAAAGACACCACATCATCAACCACATATTGCATTATCTTCATTTATAGCTATTAAAGTGAACATATAAAAACAAAACTTCATACATAGTGGTTTATCGAAGAGAAAAACAAGATAGTCAAGATAGACATTTTTTGGGACGTATTGTGATATTCATCTTGACGTGGACAAGCTGAAAGCAGTCAGTGCTAACAGAAATATTTGCAGGTTCTTCCTCTTTCCACTTGTTACTGCGGCATGTAAATCTGTAGTGAAGCTAAATTAATCTAAAGAGTTCATTACATATGGCAGTATAGCGGCCTGCCAAGGCAAGGGCATCTTTAGGCCTCAGTGGGTACAATATTGCAGAACAAATAACCAACAAATAACAGCCCAATGGACATCGGATTTGGTCACCACATTGGGCATAGACTGGACGCAATGCTGTACATACCCAAAGCTAAATTTATAGGAATAGTTCACCTAAAATGAAAATTAATTCATTATTTACTCACCATCATAAATCCATTTGACTTTCTTTCTGCCGTGTAACATAAAAGGAGAAGTTTTGAATGGTGTACTAGTCGCTCTTTTCCATGCAATTACAATGAATGGGGACAAAAGCTTTCAAGCTTCAAAAAGGATGCAAAAGCACCATAAAAGTGGCTCTTGTGATATGATAGCTCTGTGCGAGAAAAAAAACTAAATGAAAGTCATTATTCACTGACATTGAACCAAATCGATTCATTGAAAAGATCCAACCGAAAACAATGATTCGGGTAACACTTTACAATAAGGTTCCATTTGTTAACATTAGTTAATGCATTAGATAACATGAACAAACAATTAACATAAATATATATATATATATATATATATGTTTTACAGCATTTATTATTCTTTGTTAATGTTAATTAATAAAAATACAATTGTTCATTGTTAGTTCATGTTACTTCATAGTGCATTAGTTAATGTTAACATATACAACTTTTGAAATGTATTACTGTAGCATATGTTGAAATTAACATGCTTAATAAGTATTGTTCATTGTAAGTTCATATTAACCATCGTTGTTAACTAATGTTAACAAATAGAACCTTTTTGTAGTTTTACCATGATTTGTTTATATATTGGATTTCGCTTCATTTAGCCTGGAGTGGATGTGGAGATTTTCAGTGAATAACGATGTAAATTTCTGTCTGTTTGTCACTCAAAGATATCGCATGGATTCAGAAGACTTGGAATATAGTGTATGGACTGCTTTTATGATGCTTTTGTGATAATTTTCAAGCTTAAAAGCTCCAGTCCCTACTCACTATAACTGCATGGAAAAGAGCAACCAGCACATCATTCAAAACTTCTGCTTTTGCATTCCACAGAAGAATGTCAAATGGGTTTGGAACAATTTGAGGGAGAGTAAATAATGAAAAAAAAAAAAAAAATCATTTCAACAATCCCTTTAACAGGACAAAGAATGTCTGCTTCATCTATGTCAACGCTTTATACACTTGCTTGGTATTAGAGCTCTTTCGCTGATCCGAGACCAGTTTTGCAGATACACAAACATGGTTACATTTCAGATCTGCGATGTCTGGTCCACAAGCAGCATAAAACAGCAACTTACACATTGAGCTACCGAAGTTAGAATAAGGCACTATGACACAATGCAGTCCCGATTTGGAGAGTAACCAGGCGTTAACACAACAGTCAATACAGCGTATTTTATCTTTTAAAGGGAAAGTCACCCAAAAATTAAAATTCTGTCATCGTTTATGGAAGAAAGTCAGTCATATGGGTTTGAAACAACATGAGGGTCAGAATTTTCATTTTTGAGTGCACTATTCCTTTAAGTGCCACACGTAATTCTACGTAATTCTAATGCAAATGGAAAACAAAGAGGGAATTTCACCCTCTCAAATGATTCCAAGGTTATTTTCTCACAAAAACTGTACACAACAATAAGCTGAGTACAAAGACATGTTATTTGCAGGTAAGAGTACATTAAAAGATCATTGATGCCTTTGAATCCTACAAAGCTACATATGTGCTGTAGCCTGCAGTGTTTCTAACAGCCATGCAAATACAATCTCAAATAGGAAGTTGATTTGTAATGGTTTTACTGCAAAATAGATATTAAAAAACAATTTATCAAATTACAAGTAGTCCCACTTAGTGTGTATCCATGGAGATTTCAGCCAATGAGATATTGGCTATATTTACTTTTTGTGTGAATTGTCAATTGAAAGACAAGGTTCTCCCTTATTTTTATCAACTCATGTCAACCACCAACTTATACTGTAGATCTACAAATGCAAGACTAAGACTTCTATCAATAAATAACAAGACAAAGCGCACCCAGAACATTCTTTCCTTATAATAACTACTTATATTTCATAACCTTTCTAACACAGTTCTAGTGTGGGATATGTTTATATCGAGCAGTGCATTAGAGGCATTAGAAGCTTATCATTATGACAGTTATTTATTCCTAAGAAAACAATGAAAGCTTATATGATCTGACAATACTTAATTTTGTCTGATTTCTGGCTGCCATTTTCAGGATTTAAGATTGCTTGCTAATATTGTGTAGGATAGTTATAGAGAATCTTAAGGTACAGTTATTACACCTTATGGTAAGGTATGGCATTCTTGACAGATACATAAAACCTACACCGATCAGCCACAACATTAAAACCACCTGCCTAATATTGTGTAGGTCCCCCTCGTGCTGCCAAAACAGCGCCAACCCACATCTCAGAATAGCATTCTGAGATTATATTCTTTTTACCACAATTGTAAAGAGTGGTTATCTGAGTTACCGTAGACATTATCAGTTCGAACCAGTCTGGCCATTCTCTGTTGACGTCTCTCATCAACAAGGAGTTTCCATCCACAGAACTGCCACTCACTGGATGTTTTTTGTTTCTGGCATCATTCGGAGTAAATTCTAGAGACTGTTGTGCATGAAAATCCCAGGAGATCAGCAGTTACAGAAATACTCAAACCAGCCCATCTGGCACCAACAATCATGCCATGGTCCAAATCACTGAGATCACATTTTTCCCCATTCTGATGGTTGATGTGAACATTAACTGAAGCTCCTGACCCGTATCTGCATGATTCTATTCACTGCAGTCACACAATTGGCCGATTAGATAATCGCATGGATGATTGTTGGTGCCAGATGGGCTGGTTTGAGTATTTCTGTAACTGCTGATCTCCTGGGATTTTCACGCACAACACTCTAGAGTTTACTCTGAATGGTGCAAAAAACTAAAAACA
This sequence comes from Myxocyprinus asiaticus, assembly GCF_019703515.2. NCBI lineage: Eukaryota > Metazoa > Chordata > Actinopteri > Cypriniformes > Catostomidae > Myxocyprinus > Myxocyprinus asiaticus. The sequence goes on along the minus strand of NC_059389.1, from coordinate 20,905,736 downwards.
GTTTTGAGCGGCAGTTCTGCAAATGGAAACGCATTGTTGATGAGAGAGGTCAACAGAGAATGGCCAGACTGGCTCAAACTGACAAAGTATATGGTAACTCAGAAAACCGCTCTGTACAATTGTGGTGAGAAGAATAGCATCTCGGAATGCTATTCTAAGATGCGGGTTGGCGCTATTTTGGTGGTACGAGGGGGACCTACACAATATTAGGCAGGTGGTTTTAATGTTGTGGCTGATCGGTGTATACACACAGACACGCAAACACACATCCAAAACTTCTAACAAGTGCTTTAAACCTTAATACATGGCTAAAAAACAAGAAAGTAACAGAATAGCCCTATGTAAGAAGAGCAAACATTCACACAAACACATCCGCCATTTGTGAGGCAAGCAGCCAATCAGTGGTGCAAGTCCCATGCTTTTGTGAGTGGAAAGCCAATCATATTTAACTAATGCCAGCTGATATCAAAGCAACCAATCACGTGTGATTTCTCCACCCCTCTATGCAATCGTTGTTAACAATCATGACTCGAAGCAGGTATCACATCCAATGACTGTGTGAGAAGCGTTCAGCTCTGGTCTTCTCGCAGTTCGCTGGGCAGGAACTTGTATTGCTGCTGTCGGATGTGGGCCAACTTCTTCCGTGCTTCCTCTAACTCCCTCTCCTTTCGTAACATCTCCTCCTGTGCTGCAATGATCTGGGAATAGTGCAAAACAAACAGTCACTCAAAGGTCTGCATTCATAAAACACAAGGAATTTCTTTGTTTGCAAAACAATTAGTTGTTAACTGTATACAATAGTTTTATGGATGATTTTTCATTGAAAAAGCTAGCAAAAAAAATTGAAAGCGACAATTCACATAAAAGAATGGTTGAACGAACAATTTACACAAATTCATTCTGCTTATATTTCTGTCAATTGTATATAAAACCATTATAACATAAATTGATGCACTTATGTCCATGCTACAATTAACGTAAAAACAGTTTTATGAAGAATGATTTCATAGCAAATCATTCGTAAGACCATTCTTGGGTTAATTGTCGCATAGAATTGATTGCGATATTTTACGTTATAATTGTTTTGCAAACGATTTACAAGGAAATTCGTTCTGCTCATATTTTGGTATAAGTTGTTCGTAACACCATTATTACATAAACGGTCATTCTTTTTTCCATGCAACAATTTACGTAAGAACTGTTTTATGAAGAATGGATTTTACATACTCTATGAATGGTTTTTGCAATGATAAATAATTCGTACAACCATTCTTTGGTTAACCCTTTATGCTTGGATAACTGCAATCTTGACCAACACAAAATAGGTATCATTTTAAAGCTTAGAAGCTGTACTTTACAATGCATGTAGGCATAATGACCAAAACTGAACAAGTGCTTTGAAATTTGCAGACAAATCAGAAGTGTTCCATTTTGATAATCTATTAATAATTATGCACTGCACATATTATTGTAATCAATAAAAACATCAAACTGATCAAATAGCCATGTGTCATATGTCGTTGGAAAGCTCTCAAAGAGTAGAATACAACCAGCCCATTTGCTTTGCTCACAGAAAAAATATAGCAGGTAATAGCTATTTAAGTTTCATGTGAACTTCACGAAAAATAAACAGAAAATAAAATATCACATATTATTACTTAGAGGAGGCATTATCTTTAAAAACAAGCCCACACACAACATAATCAGATGCAAAGATCATTAAATAATCCACACGAAGCACAATGTGCCCACAGCACATAATGTGCTATCTGTCTAGAAACACGTTGGCTTTCCTGGATCAGATAATTTAATCTGAAATGATATAGTACGTTGTCCAGCAACATGGAATGCTAAACCAAAACGTATTAGGATTCAGATCACTGCATCCAGAGGTGGAAGTTATCCAAATTTGGGCAGAGAGGATCGTTCACTAATTACATTTGGCCACCAGGTGATGGCGCCAAGTACATGACACAGACTCACTGATGCAGACACAGAGTCAAATGGTACTCATTGTGTAAAATCTCATTACTAAAATCATGTCTCCATGCTATGCATACCTTTAGTCATTGTTGTATTTGCATGTGTAATTAGTTCTTATGTATAATTATGTTTTATTTGTTTGGAGATGATTTTGGACACTTGTAGATGTTTTTGGACACTAGGATAAATTATTTTTGTAATGCTTTAAATTTTGTAATACAAAATTTTACTCAGTTACAGGTGACATGATTGGGAACAAAACAAAAGCAGTTTTCCAGAGCTACCTTATTTACACCCTGAGCAGTGGCGGGCCGTGCATTATAAGTCCAGGCCTTCAGTGTGATTCAAGCCATTAAGAAAACAGTTTCACAATGAATAAGACACCCTATACCTTTGGGCATCATACATTATATCGCAGCTAACTAATAATACCAATTGACATTTTAAAAACACGTCCATGCATGAAAGCCAGAATTTGAAACGATACTTAATGCTCAAGCAAGCCTAATTTTAACCGCAGCATGACTGTTTTGTGAAATGAACGTCTCCCGAACAGACATTAAAAAATCATAATTTTTCATATGAATCTACCAAGAAGTTCTATAATTCCCGGAAAAATCTAATAATATTTGCGATTTAAATGTTGCTTGCAATAAATTTCATTTTGTCAGGGTACACGGTTATGCTGCGTTCCATTCAAGCTGGATGTGGGATATTCCTACTTGATATCTCCAACCATAAATGCATTCCATTCCCCGATATTTGGAACTGCAACGCTCCCGTTAGCTTAGCAGGGGTTTGACTCTCATTAGAGATGTCTCCTAGTAACCCAGCTGATAAACAATGCTGCAGCTCTAGAATTGTGCTTCAGGTGTACGATTATCAAAAGAGACTATAATGTTTTATACACCTGTTTCTGCAGGCATTTGTTAAAGAAGCTTTAATATCATGAAATGTGGAAATGAACTCATTTATCAATATTACTTAATAAAGTGAATGTTTGAGTTGAGAATTTCTGCATGAGCTTCAAAGTTGTAATTCCGACTTCAAGATGCATTCCATTGCACTTTTCCTAGTAGGAAGTTGTAAAATCTGACTTTCCAAGTTGAATGGAACACAGCACTAGTTTTCAAAACTTGATCCGACACTGAATGCTCAAGATATATAATGTAAAATCTGAAAAATAAGAAAAAAAGTAATTTTTGTAGCTCAAGTTTTTTTTGTGATTTTTCAGCAGTTTCTTAAGATCATCTCATAATCTATATCATTAAAACATTTGAAAAGTTTTCTTTAAAATGATACCAAACCCTTTTTTTTTATTTATTTATTTTTTTTTTACAAAATGTTTTTTACATACAAATGTTTTTTTGCAAAGATAAATCATTTGTAAAACCATTTTCAGGTTAAATGCAGTGTTGAATTGATTGATATTTTAAGTAATAATGATTTTCACTAACAATTTAAATTTAATCTGGTCATATTTTTGCATGAAATGTTATTTTTTTTATTTTTATTTTTGAAATTTTTATCCCCTTTTCTCCCAATTTGGAATGCCCAACTCCCACTACTTAGTAGGTCCTCGTGGTGGCGCGGTTACTCGCATCAATCCGGGTGGCGGAGGACAAGTCTCAGTTGCCTCCGTTTCTGAGGCCGTCAATCTGCGCATCTTATCACGTGGCTCGTCGTGCATAACACCGCAGAGACTCCCAGCATGTGGAGGCTCATGCTACTCTCCACGATCCACGCACAACTTACCACACGCCCCACTGAGCGCAAGAACCACTAATCGTGACCACGAGGAGGTTACCCCACGTGACTCTACCCTCCCTAGCAACCGGGCCAATTTGGTTGCTTAGGAGACCTGGCTGGAGTCGCTCAGCATGCCCTGGATTCAAACTCACGACTCCTGTGGTGTTTGTCAGCATCAATACTCGCTCTTTTGTATGAAATGTTACAATTTATGCAAAAATGGTTTTATGAAGAATGTTTTTTGTACAAATAGCTTTTCAATGATAAATCATTAGTAAAAACCATTCTTAGGTTAATTGTAACATTAAACTGAATGCGACATTTGACAAAATAACAATTTAGGAACAATTTACTCAAAAATTTGTTCAGCTGAAATTTCTGTGTAAATTGTCCATAAAACCCTTATTGCGTAAATTGACGCATTTATATCAACGCTACAATTTATGTAATATTTGTTTTAAATTTTTTTTTTTTTTTTTTTTTTTTTTTTTACAAAGAACGGTTTTTACCATACAAATGGATTTTACAATGATAAATCATTCGTACAACAATTTACGAATTAATGCTTAAATATTAAATTAGTTCTGCTCATATTTCTGCATGAAATGTTACAATTTACTCAAAAATAATTTTATGAAGAATGTTTTTTATACAAATGGCTTTTCAGTGATGAATCATTAGTTAAACCATTCTTAGGTTAATTGTAGCAATTTTACTTGTTCTCAAATTACTATGTAAATTGTCCATAAAATCCTTATTACATAAATTGACACATTTATATCAACGCTACAATTTACGTAATAATTGTTTTACGAAGAATGTTTTTTACATACAAATGGTTTTTGCAATTAAAAATAATTAGTAAAACCATTCTTAGGTTAAACGTAGCATTGCATTGAATGTGATATTTTACAAAATAATGGTTTTACAGACAGTTTACTCAAAAATTTATTCTGCCCAAATTTCTGTGTAAATTGTCCATAAAACACTTATTACGTAAATTAATGCATTTATTTCAACATTACAATTTACGTAACGATTGTTTTATAAAGTTTTAACTTTAGAATGGTTTTTGCAATGATAAATCATTTGTAAAACCATTCTTAGGTTACTGTAGCATTGAATTACATTTTATATTTTACAAACAATTTACTCAGAAATTCGTTCTGCTTATATTTCTCTGTAAATCATTCAATGTAAATCAATGACTTTGATCAATTTACGCAGAAATTCATGAATGAAGCCCAATGTTTGTACTTAACACCTTTTTTAAATCTACAAACTGAACTCCGATCAGCCCTCTGTGTATGCTTTCAAGCTAGTTTGCTAAGGTAAAAACAGCCAAATCGTTTGTGGCATAACCGTACATAAATTACGTATTATAACTGAAAATCCCAAAGTATTTTTGTTCCTTCTGGTGCTGTCTTGGTGAGAGAGAGAAACAGCTTCATATTCTTTAGTGAATCTTGTCATTTTTGCATTCTGCACTGCAAAAAAGTAAGACTTTGTCCAGTGTGGATCTGCAACAGGCACCCAGTTATTTTCCAAAGACAGGAACGTTTTTGTGGATTCAAGGAATGGAACAGATGGATCAAGTCCTGGCCTTCTGAAGAGGGACTTACTCAGTGAGAAATGCTTTTTGCTGTGTTGGCCATAATGCCTGAGTGCATGCAAAGACACACGCAATCCACTAAATGGGCTTTCTTAAATGTTAAGAATATCTTCACAAGATGATGACATGAAGGCATTCTGGGAGGAAGGAAGCTTTGAATAGGCAGACAAGCAGTCTTTAATTAACGTGCATCTGGCCTGAGATGAAACTGGAAAATAAGATTTTTTGCAGAGTAAGCGGACCCGTGTAAAATGCCAGCTGTGGATGCCTGGTACAAAACCACAGTCTTTAAATCCCACTGATGTCTTTGTAGATCAAAAATAAAGTTCTTTTAAATTAGTTATTTTAATTAAAAACATTTTGGAAGTAAAAGAATTGTCATTTTATGTGGGAACTGAAGTGTTAGCTCAGAATGTGAATAAAGTACATGGGAAGAAGTCTCACCTGAGCGATTCCTCCGACAAATTTCGTTTTGACCACGACGCTGTCGTCTTCGGCTTTATCAAAGGCTGCTTTCTGTGCCGCCTTCACTAAGTTGTCAGATGCTCGCTTGACTGCGTTACCAGCAGCCTGTGCAAAAACAATGTTTTTTTTCTTTAAGTAAATACTGTGTGCGCCACTAGCATCACCTAAAGCAATTGCAAAAACAATGACTGTTTTCGCAAATACGCCTCCCGTCAGCCATTGGTTAATGGCGATAACCTCATACACTATTAGCAAATATCTGGCAATTAATCAGATATATTGATCTACCACTACAACTTGCACTATTGTACAATGGACGAGACTCAGTTGAACTCTATGCCAATACTGAATATAATTAAAATAAACATTGGATAACATCTATACGCTGATGTCTCTCTTTTTGATTTCGTTTTAAACCTTAAGTTGTGTTTTTGTCTAACCTGTAGTCTCCTCATGGCCTCCGAGTCCTGATCAGCTTTGACCTTGCAGGCCACCAGCAGCTGAGCCGTGGAAGCCGCCACCTGTTTAGCTGAAGAAATGAGCTTCTCCTCACTGGCGTGACCCTGAACCGAAGCGTTAGCAGCCTCACACAGGTTACTTGTGGCGGCCGCTACCATCCGGGCCTGAAAGTGGGAAGAAATACTAATTACTAGATAATCTGTTCTTAAGCTATTGTGATTTTTACACAGTCCCGCTTGAGTTACGCAAGCTTAAGTGTCTCGCTTAAGTGCACAATGGTGATAGATCATTAAGCAACCCTTTCAAAAAGATAAAGGACAAATAAACTCACAGCTGATATCAGACCCTGGGACCACTGGCCGTCATCTACTGCATTGGCCGGGATGGAGCCCACCTTTATAAATATCACAAAGATGAAACATGAGAATAATATATAATGAACAACAACAACAACAACAACAAAGAACTCATGGATTTAGTACCTTGCCCTGTGCTATGAGCTCTCTCTGAGCGGCTGATGCAGATTTGACCAGTGCACTGGTTGCCGCTGCAATGGATTTGGCAGCTTCCAGGATCTGCTCCTCAAAGTCCAAAGACTCATCAGCCTGCTGCAAACATAACAGGAAAAGTAAATGAATAAATATGAAGTTTCATCCTTGCTAACAGGTTGGCATGAAAGTTGAATCCAGGAGGGAAATTTTGCAAGGATTTCTTTCCATTAATCAAACTCCAGTCTTCTGCATGATTCATGATTATAGGTAGAGATACATTCCACTATACTGACAAGAGGCCTCTTTCATGAAACCTGAGCAGTACAAATTTCTGCGTAAATCATTCGTAAAACCACTGAATTGAATGTGACAATTTACGCAAGAATGGTTTTTAATGAATGATTTACACAAAGATTCATTCTGCTCGTGTTTCATAAAGGCCTAAACATTACGTACAGTATATGTTCAGAATGGCATACAACCATACTACTCATATTGTGTTTGTAGTATGCATGTAAACTGTGTGGCGTATGCTAATTGTCTGGTAACACTTTACAATAAGGTTCCATTTGTTAACATTAATGCATTGGGTATCATGAACTAACAATGAACAATATGTTTTTAACAGCATTTATTAATATTTGTTCATTCTAGTTAATAAAAATACAATTGTTCATTGTTAGTTCATGTTAGTTGGTAGTGCAGTAAAGTGATAGTTCACCCAAAAATGAAAATTCTCTCATCATTTACTCACCCTCATACCATCCCAGATGTGTATGACTTTTTTTCTTCTTCTGAACATAAATGAAGATTTTTAGAAGAATATCTCAACTCTGTAGGTCCATACAACACAAATGAATGGTGGCTAGATCTTTGAAGGTACAAAAAGCATATAAAGGCAGCATAAAAGCAATCCACACAACATCAGTGGTTAAACCCATGTCTTCAGAAGCAATATGATAGGTGTGGGTGAGAAACAGATAAATATTTAAGTCCTTTTTTACTATAAATATCCACTTTCACTTTCACTTCTTTATTTGTGTTTCGCAATTCACATTATCTGTCCATATAGCCACCTACTGGGCAGGGAGAAGAATTTATAGTAAAAAAAACGACTAAATATTGATCTGTCTCTCACCCACACCTATCATATTGCTTCTGAAGACATGGATTTAACCACTGAAGTCGTGTGGATTACTTTTATGCTGCCTTTATGTGATGTTTGGAGCTTCAAATTTCTGTCCATCATTCACTTATATTGTGAGGACGTACAGAGCTGAAATATTCTTCTAAAAATCTTAATTTGTGTAAAGCAGAGGAAAGAAAGTCATACACATCTGGGATGACATGAGGGTGAGTAAATGATACGATAATTTTCACTTTTGGGTGAACTATCCCTTTAACTAATGTTAACATATACAACTTTATGTTGACATTTACATTAACAAAGATTAATAAATTCTGTAAAAGTATTGTTCAAAACAACAAAGTTTAACAAATGGAATCTTATTGCAAATTGTTATCAATTTTCTATATGCATGGAACATGTCACTCTGAGTGCAGTGAAGGTTGAGTGCATTGTGCTGTGGGACACATTCCACGCAGTGTAGTCTGGTTGTATACTACACATTTTTGGAAACACAGGGGGCTGTGCATACTGTGCACAGTATACTGCAAAAATAATACAAGTAGTATGGTAACAGGCTATTCTGAACACTAACTGACTGAATACTGCGCAGTATACATTTTATTCTGCCTTCTATTTTTAAAATGCATTCACTTTTTCACTTCTATTTTCACTTCTATTCTCCAATAAACTTTTCAAACAGTGATATGCTACATTGTCACATGATGAAGTTATGTTATGAAGTATGAGAGTGGTATGGCCCAGTGCACCATACAAGCTAGAACCGCTACTGATTCTAGTAGTACTGTATGCCATACTGAACATAGCCATGACTAAAGGAAAAAGGTGAGATTTAGCTTTGACAAAGTGATATGAGAGTGACATCTTGTGGCACTGAGGTGCAATAATAGCTCAGGTTCACACTGAATCAACAACATCAAAGTAAATAACACAATTCAATAGGATCTAAGCCACACCCTTGCATCCCACCTTTACAAATAAGTCACAAAAGCGCACACACATTCATGAACACAGTCTGGAGACAGAGCAGAACACTGTAGGAATATGTTTGATATATAGTTGGACAGAATAACAACCTAATATATCAAACATATCAAACAGAGCCCTGCAGAAATAATTCCAAGTCTACCTCACCTCCAAAATATGGGGGAAGAGAGGAGAGGAGAGAAGAGCAGGGGAGGAGAGAGGCAGAGAAAGGATAAGAGGGTAGGTGGGGTTTGTTTTAAGGCATCATATAGGGGTGCTCTCAGCATGAAGGCTGTTCCAAAAGCTGGGTACTTTAATTATGTTCCCTATCAAGACATCACGTTTGGGCATCGTCTGTATCCTTACCCTGGAAGACAATCCAAGAATGTACTGTGATACTGATACTGTAATGTATTGATAATTATTATTTTTTTAAATAATAGAAAACTGACTATTTTCCCCAAAATGTATGTGTGCTCTGTCTATTTATGCTCAGTGTATCAGACGGTCTTCTTTCGTCACCTGTATTGAAATCAGTTGCGAGTAGGGATGAGACAATATATCGAATTTCGAAATATTGTGAACCATCTCGAGGCAAAATTCAATATTTCGGAATTTGCAACATTGTTGTCTGTTCATGTTATTATATATGAAATGACCCGTCAAACATCAAAATCTCTTTTTCTACCCTATTTACAGGGTTTGCACAAAGTGCTTTAAGTGCTTAAATTGAGCTTTTAAACATTTAAGAACTATAATACCTGGAAAGTTAACTTGTTTTGTTGGAAAGTGCTCAAAAGTGCTTGAAATAAAAAAAAATAAAAAAAAGGAAATTTCTTCCTTGTAATGTGTGTCCATCAAAGATGATTGATCAAAAAGTAAAAATAAACAATTTTGATCACACATAGCACGGATACGGTAAATAAACTGTGTGACTCCACTCCCGTTAATGTGCACTTAACCGCACGTGCCAGAGTTGCTGCCTATGAAGAGTGTTCCCTCTTATGGGGCTCCATTTCAGCTAGGATGCAGCCATGGAAGGCAGCTGCCTATGTAGTCAGGAGACAGATAACTAGGTTTTGGAACAGAGCCGTGGAGAGATGAGAGGAGGAAAAGAAGAGGAGGACACAGGACAGGAGAGGGGAGAGAAAATGAAAAGAGACGAGAGAATAATTAGAACATACTGGGATAGCAGGGTCAAAGACAAGGATGGATAGACGAGGGAGGTCTAAAGAGAAAGTGAGTGATAAAGATTTATTAGAGAGAACGGCAAAGGACACTCCAGGGGTTATATTAAGCACCAATGCCTCCGTATCCTGACATGAACTTTCAAACGATGGATGGATGTATGTATGGATGCTGTCAATCGATAGCCACTATACTCTGAGAGTCATCATCTGAATATTACCAATATAACACACCAAAATGAGCTATTCTAATGACGTCTGCACCCTGAGCAATAACTCAAACTCCAGTCAGTAACTTTATCTTGAGCAATGCAATATCAAGAGCTTTATGAATATCTGTGGAAATATGTGTCCTTGCCCTGAAACAATAATACAATGTTATTAGAGATGTTATTTCTCCGTAGTCTTAGGCCTGTGGCTGATAGGATCATTTCTTGCCAGTAAATTTGAGTTTGCTTTGTGATTTTGCTATTGAAAAGTCATTGATACACCCAACAGGGAAGACAGTTTTTTACTTTGAGTGGCTAAATGTGAATGGATGTTTTAGGAGTGAAAAGCATCAGTGACAGCTAAGCTATAACACAGATGGATGGAATAATAAAGGAGTGTTTCCAAAATGTGCTGACCTTCTTTTTTGAGATGAATTTCAAACTGACAAAAAGTTCAGCGCACTCTAAAACTAACTTTAACATGAAAAACAGACACTTTATAAAGATTCTTCAAAATGTTTCACGTTTTCTTGGGAACAGTGCTTTAATTGGTTATCATTTTACAATATTTTCCTGTGTCCTCAATGTCACTTTTTCATCCTGTAAAGGTTTGTGATATCCCTTTATTCTATTTATTTATTGTGATATCCCTTTAACTAACAAAAGTCTTCCTTTATGACATAATCCTCCAGAAAGTGACATAATTTTTGGAAGGCAAACAACAGCAAAAATATGAGTATATATACTGTATACAGTATATATATATATAAATTAGGGCTGAGATATTTAACATGTTAATTTCTGCGAATAATAGTTTACTGTTTAAAGCATAAAAAAATAAAATAATGCAATTAATGCAGTATCTGTTTTGTCCACACTTCCTGTGGCTAAAATGGCCATATATAAATTTCCAGTAAGTACAAGCTCGACTAGACTGCACATCCTAGCACAGAAACTGATTGGGTGGAGCAATGGATGCTCATTCATTATGCACGACAAATGTCCCGGGCATAATAAACAAGGGAGTAGATTTACTGTATGAAGAATGTAGACTTCATCCGCAAGCGGCGAGCCAGGTATGGGAGAGATACGGGCAAGCTGCCAATTTCTTTGCATTGCCCGAAAACGCTCACTCATTGTCATCTGAACCAGTGTCAAAAGCAAAACCGCACAAGAGAGACCCAGCATGTGTATACTTCAGCAAATTAAACTTCAGCATTCAATATGTTTTATATCTGTGTGTATAGTGACTTATAATCCATTGGCAAATGCACAATATAAAGCTATAAAGCTTGATATAAATTGAACCTGGACAATTTATCCTTTTATTTAAGTCCATTGAAAACAGCATATTTTTATACCTTTAAAAATGTGTCTAATTAACTCTACAAGCAAAACACTGAACATTTTAACATCCATTTAAATCATTAAAATAAATGATGACTAACCAATTTCTTGAAAGTTCTTTGAGACAAATAAAGTAAATATATTTATGATTATATTTTAATGTGTGTTTTAATGTACCATGATTAATCATTTAATTAGTGTGATTAATTAGTAAACATTTTGTAATCGATTCACAGCACTAATATATATATATATATATATATATATATACACACATACACACACACACAGTATATATACATATAGTAATTAATTTGATGATTTGTATCTCTTTAAAACTTTCTCTCACTAACTAATTTTAGCTTTTTATTTCCATCCTTTTAGGCTCCATCCTGTTCATTTTTCTATATTTCTATTTATGCTATAATTAAATTTAAGGCACTTAAATTAAGTTTAAGTGCCTGAGCTTGACCAAAGCATATTTCTGAATTTCTCTTTTTTTTTTAATGAATACTTCTAAGTTACAGATGCCATTGTAGAAATTCAGATATGATTAATTTAATCCAGTGTAAATGTCCCAAAACAGGACAGTTTCTAGAATAATGCTGCCTTTATAAAATTACTGGAGTCTCCATCTTATGAGACTGCTCGTGATTTCATAAATATTTATGACTCAAAATTACAATTCAATTCTTTAGAAGTAAGCATCTTTAAAATGCAAGATACATAAATACATAAAATGTATATGCTTCCCAAAGACAACAAAAGATACAATCCTAAAGTCTTAAAATGACTACCTCCCCCTTACCAAAAAAAAAAAAAAAAAAAACAGGAATGGAACATTCCAGCTGCCTTTAATGGAATTCATTTGACACAGTTCTTTTGTGGCTGTGTGCTGGGGAGTCTGGATACAGTGTGGTGTTAATGGAAGATAGATGAATACCTTTGGCTTTGTTCTGGGTTTCAGCTGCTCTAGTTTCTTGGCGGCAGCCTCAATTGATGCAGCGGCACCCAGAAGCTCCGTCTCTGCTATCACTGTAGGGTCTTCCGGGTCCACCCACTCCGAACCTAAGATGAGAGACAAACCCAGTCAATATGACCCACATTCACAATACACTCACCACATGCTTAATGCAGACATGTGGAAAAGGTGATCATATTTATTAATGTACTTTATTAATATCAGTGACATATCTTAATGAAGAAAGCATGCAAGGAGATGGGGATTCAAACTAAAGACCAACTACAGTATAAGGAGAAAATTGAACATGCCAACCATAATTTTAAAATCCACATTTACAACAGTTACTATTAATAATTTAAGAGTGAATTTCACCAAACATGTCAAGAACATGTCAAAGTCATATTTCACCATGAAATCAACAGAAAAAGAAATAATATTAAAAGATAATGACAGAAAATTATTATTGAAAAAAACGTATGCCCTAAATATATTGAAAGAAATAAGATTATCTGTAGGACAATGAAGATTTTTTGATTGCGACTTGTTTTTTGACTGTTACTTAATTTTTTTTAATATGCCCCTTCCCAATTCTCCTCAAGGCATGGTCACATTTACCTTTCAACGGTGAAATTCCGTGGGTGGAAACCAGCAAAAAAGTGATTGCCAAGCAGCCTCTTTTTAATTCTGCACTTTATACTCCGTGAGAGTGGTTAAAAACAAACTTGCCGCTAAAGTGATATCCTTATCCATTGTGAATATTCAGTGTAGCTGTGTACGAAGAACTGCCCACACTGGTCACTGCCAAAACAAGCAACTTCCTTTTGGTCAACGTGGCGAAGAAAAATCTTCACCACCAGAATTTGCATTGAGATGACTGTAATTTGTCCACGGAATTTTGCCGCGCAAAGGTAAATATGACCGTGCCTTTACCGCAAAGCGAAAAAACAAAAACAAAACAAAAATCATTATCATTACTGTAATTTTGCAAAAAATATTTATACAAATAAATATATAATTGTAATATATAAATAAATAATGAATATGAGAATGAATATATATATATTAAAAAAATATATATATATTTAAAATTAGATTTTAAAAAAAAAATACATTTTTAAAAAGTAACGTCAAAATGTACAACAGTAATAAATATTCTCAGGGGAAATGTCATAAAAAATAATGTCAAAATGCAAAAATAAATAAAGAAATAAAATCTTGATAGTACAAAATATGATTCACTTTTTATTCTTTGGATTTTGGTAGAATAAAATAATTTGTAAAGTGGAGTGGTGGTGGCGTAGTGGGCTAAAGCACAGAACTAATAAGCAGAAGATTGCCGGTTTGATCCGCACAGCCACCACCATTGTGTCCCAGTAATAAGTGCACTGTAAGTCACTTTGGATAAATGTAAATAATGTAAGATGATTTCAGAATGCTTCTGTAATTTTGATTAATTTTTTTTATTTTTTATTAAAGTACCCCAGTTTCGTGCCAGTAACAATAAGTTATTCGGTGAAAACTATCGTTATCACGGTAAGGTTTTCATAACAGCTTTAACAGCCAATTGCCAGTTTATTACACTCACAATCATTCATTAATTTCCTAAATACTCACATGCATTTGGCATTAATGGCCATTCATAGAGCAAATGTGCTAAAATACATTTTCCTTCACCAGCTTTAAACTGGCACTAAAATATGTCTGTTTTTTTCTTCTTTAAACAGCTTGTGAAAACAGATGGAGAAAATGTGTTTGAGGATTATGTTAAACCTGAGGGAATTCAATTCTACCTTCTCTCTTTTCCCTCACTCCATCACTCCCTCTGTCTGTATGTGTGTGTGTCTCCATACCAGTCAAATACTCAAGTTAGTGTGTGTGGCCTGATATAAGAGAACAACAACACTGTGTGCATGATACTCACCTCCATCTGTGGCAGAGAAGGAAGAAAATGTATCGTTTTAGAAGAGAGCAAAAGAGTGCCATCAGGCCAGTGACTCTATTAAACCTGTACACATTCAGTTCAACTGACCACAATTTTGCCTATTACCTCTCAAACGAAAATGCTATTGAAATGAGTGTTTATTTGTTTGTTTTTAAAATAACAGGGGGAAAAAAATAGTAATTATGGCTAATTTGATCATGAATATCTACCAATAAGAGTTCAGTAATCCATTTAACATTTTTTACCATATCAAAGTTAATTATAAAGAGATGTTTCCAAAGAGGTTAATCTTATGCTGCCATTCTTTTATAGAGTTTTTGGTACAGGGTTTATTCCCTAGCAAAGAATCTAACCTACTGTAAGCCCTATTCAGAGGCTGATTACTGTGTTTTCTGTGACTGAAACAAGGTTTAACAAACTGGATGTGTGACAAAGACAAGCCGTACTGAGTACATCAAGCTAATGAGGAACTGGTACATAGATTCCTAAACTGATATGAGATTAATTATAGCAGGAGATTAAGAACAAGATTAACTGTATCAGTTCCGTTGTCGATTGTGTGCATGTATGTGTTTGTGTTCACCTTTCATGGCTTCGGCAGTCTGAATTAGCTCTGTGACCGAGCTGGCCACTTTCTTGGACAGTGCGGCCAATTGCTGTTTCTGCTCGGCTGTGGGTTTCTGTAGGACCTGCGTATACATTAAACACACAAATCTACAACCGCTCACACAAACACAAGCATAAACACACGGCATTAAATCTCGCACACACTCACGAGCAGGACGTGTTCGAGCAGGTCGATGTATCCAGTTGTGCACTCGATGCCGTAGAGCAGAGCTTTATTCCTCACATCCTCACCTACCTCTGGGTGGTACGCGGCTTGCTGTGAAAGACATGACCTACATTACGCCAGTTCCACATCTACTGGTAATTCACATTATATCCAATTATAAAACAGGAAACGGGTATCATTGTCTCACAATGTGCAATACTGTTTTATAATATTATAATTATCTTATTTTGTATTATCACAATATTATGCAATCTTATGTGCAGTATCTTAATTTAAGTCATTTTATTTTACTACTTGTACATACACTAACCTCTTCTCACTTTACTTTTTTACATATCTGTATATAGCTATTTTATGTACATATGTTATTCTGTGTCCTACTGTGTATTTCTATATATATTTTATTTCTACTATTTGTGTCTCGTTTGTCATATTCCTTGCGTGCGAAAGCATACTTGGGGTAATAAAGCTTATTCTGATTCGGATTCGATGATGCGGCTCTAACGGCAAAGAAGGTATCAAAAAAACACTTAAGAAATTCATGGAAAATAAAATTCAATTTAAGATGTAAATATAAGAAAAACAAGGGGAAACCGGGGCAATTATTGTAGGATGGGGCAACTGTGAGACTTGCATGCAAAGTGGTCTCTATGCCTGAGCAAACAAGTGTGATTCTATAATTGTGTGAAAACTTTAACCTCGTGCGACCCCCGTGTACACATGTGTGGACATTGTGTTTTGGCTTTACTATATGCAACGCATAATTTAAATTCATTTAAACCGATTGATCTCCGTTCAGGAGATTCTGGGCTGCCAGTAAAGAGTTAAACTTTCGACGCACTTTCGAGTCATGTGACAAAACAACATGGTGCCGATCACAGCGGAGGTTGTCTTTAGGAGAAACGCCAACAAGACTACATCTGATGATTTTTTACATTTGAGCAATTTATCGCAAAACATCACGATCCTAAACACAATGTACACTAATGTGTACTGCATTGTTTCCTTAGAAATCCTATATTTACTGTTCATTATTATATTGAGAATTAATTATTTCATCCAAAAGCTGCATTTTTGTTTTGTTTTGCTGCCTATGCATTTTGAACTGTTCTGAGATCAGTGCAAACAGACAGCACACTGCAGGTTAAGTCATTCACTAAACAAGGAGTGAGGGAGCATCCTATAGCTCTCTATGCAGCTAAGTGCATTCACTCCTAAAATGCGACCAAAAGTTTAGTTTCAGTCTGCAGATGATGTTTTAAACAACACAATATTAATGTTTTAACTAAGGAAGACTTCAGAAATCAATATTTGGTGGAATAACTCTGATTTTCAATCACAGCTTTCATGAGTCTTGGCATGATTTCTACCAGTCTTTCACATTGCTGTTGGGTGACTTATGCCACTCCTGGTGCAAATATTCATGCAGCTCGGCTTTGTTTGATGGCTTGTGTCCATCCATCTTCCTCTTGATCACATTCCAGAGGTTTTCAATGGGGTTCATGTCTGGAGATTGGGCTGGCCATTACAGGGTCTTGATCCGGTGGTCCTCCATCCACACCTTGATTGACCTGGCTGTGTGGCATGGAGCATTGCTGAAGCACCCCCAGATCATCACCGATCGTCCACCAAATTTCACAGTGGGTGCGAGATGCTGTGGTTTGATGGCCTCTCCAGGTCTCCGTCTAACCATTAGATGACCAGGTGGAGGATCGGTGATGATCTGGGGGTGCTTCAGCAAGGCTGGAATCGGGCAGATTCTTCTTTATGAAGGATGCCTGAATCAAGCCACGTACAAGGTTATCCTGGAAGAAAACTTGCTTCCTTCTGCTCTGACCATGTTCCCCAACTCTGAGGATTGTTTTTTCCAGCAGGACAATGCTCCATGCCACACAGACAGGTCAATCAAGGTGTGGATGGAGGACCACCGGATCAAGACCCTGTCATGGCCAGCCCAATCTCCAGACATGAACCCCATTGAAAACCTCTGGAATGTGATCAAGAGGAAGATGGATGGCCACAAGCCATCAAACAAAGCTGAGCTGCTTGAATTTTTGCCCCAAGAGTGGCATTAAGTCACCCAACAGCAATGTGAAAGACTGGTAGAGAGCATGCCAAGACACATGAAAGCTGATTATTCCACCAAATATTGATTTCTGAACTCTTAAGTTAAAACATGAGTATTGTGTTGTTTAAAAATGAATATGAACTTTTTGACCAGTTGTCATTTTCTGCAAATATAAATGCTCTAAATGACAATATTTTTATTTGGAATTTGGGAGAAATGTTGTTCGTACTTAATAGAATAAAACAAACATTTTCATTTTACTCAAACACATACCTATAAATAGTAAATCCAGAGAAACTGATCATTTTGCAGTGGTCTCTTAATTTTTTACATAACTGTATATATATATTTTTTGCATGTTTATTAGGTGTTACTTGTCATGATGCCTTAAAATGTCAAATTATATCTATTTTATCTCTAGGTTGCTGGCATATATTTAACAAGATTTTATTTAAATTTTATGGCTGTGAGTTAAAGGGCAATTGTAACATTCTGACTTCTTGTATTACCCTTTACATTCTAAATTATGATCAATTCTTACTCAGTATAACTATTAAAACCACACTATTAATTTTTGGCACATAATTTTTTTTTATTTTTTTTATACCAAATGATGGTGGGTAGATCTGTAGTAGTCTGGGATATATGGAGGGGGAAAAAAAATGCTACAATTTTCCCCATGCCCCCCTACTTTGATAGTACTACAATAATAGTGTCATATGGCTGACACTTTTTTATTTTCTTGTTTTGACTTCAATGAATCAGACCAAGGAAAGAAATGCATTATATCAGAATGACACTAGATGGTGCAGTTTAGGAGTCAAAAGTGGGTTAATTCAAATGACATTGAGAAGTTGAGCAAACTGTATTCAACATACAAGGAGAATTTATGCAATAAAACGTGTACGTGTGTATACTTACATTTTATTGGCATTAAAATGTTCTTGTGTTTGTGGATTGCCACCTTACAGTTGGCAAGCATGTGGTGATATAGTGTTTGTCTGTGTGTATGTATGTGTGATGGTGTATAAGCACCTTGCAGGTGGTCAGTATGTGTTGAGGTTGTGTGTATAAGCACCTTGCAGGTGGACAGCATGTCAGAGATGGCTTTGCGGCTCAGGTTGGCAGTGGATATCACATCTTCCTGCTGGGCAGAGTTGCCTGCTGCCACCGCTTTGGCCGTTGCTACGGTGATGCCCTTGGTCATGCGGATGAACTCTTCAGGGGTGGTAGTTTTCTCCGGAATGTCCTTGGCCTGGAAAACCTGGAAAGCAGATGATGCAGATCTATAGCTCTTTTTTGAATCTTTATTCTTTAGAATCTTTATTTATCATCAAACGACCAAGTTCGGTGTAATTTGTTTGTAACTTTATGCACATTTGCAGTAGAACAACACCATGAAATGTTACTGGGACAGTCTCTTTGGAGTAACCTGAGATTATAGGAATATTCTGGATCATTTTCAACTTAACCCACTACACTACCCCAAAATACAAAATAAGCCTACAGAAGTGTAATGTTGTCAGTGGACTAATACCATAACACAGTCACACTTGCCAAATGCTCAGAGCTCCATGAGGGTTGTCTGATAACGTGCAGATTAAATCAGAAGATAAAACAAACAGCCAGAAATCTTTTGCCTTCCTGTTTCACTATCTCATTCTGTCACACAGCCCCTGATAAGTGGGGTACTGTAGGAACGCCCATGGGAGAAGGAGAACGAGGAGCAGGTGGAGAACAGGCACATGCTCAGACAGTGTCCCCCTTCTGTATTCCAGTGCATATCACAGATGGATGGGTTTTACCTCTGTCTGGGCTAAAGCTAATTAGGCCGGACCTAATTGGTACTAATTCACAGGCAGATTGTATTGCGCAGAGCTTGTATTAGCAAATCTTAATTGAGATCGAAATGAACAACACAACTGACATTTCCAATGTAGTAACTAGTCATGAACGTTTAAGAGTTTGAAGTATCACTTGGAACAACTCCAACATGTGCAAGATTGTATGTCACAAGTGACACAAAAAATTGCCCTTCTCTAAAACCTAGTGAGCTCCTTAAAGAGGCAGCATTTTAAGGCAACATAGCCATGCTTCCGACATGAAAGCTTTTCTAAAAGGTGTCTTAATTGTGCTGCCTCCTAAGTTACATTGTTTTGAACAAAATCATGAGGCAGCATTTCACATATCCTTTGCGGAGAAGGCAATCATAGAATGAGTATAGTGGAAAAATAATTCTAAGATGTTGGATGAGGCAACAGAAATGCTGATTATAAATAAACTTACATCTCTTTCAATACTAAAAAGTATAGATAAAACTTATTCAGTGTGATTATAAATGGATTCTTTTACCCAATATTTGTGTGTGATGTATTTTTTTTTAGCTTATTAGAGTATCGCTATGTTAGCTTAGCAACATGCTAACGGTTAAACTTTATTGAAATCGGTTGCAAGTTGAGTCATCTGTGCAGAGCACTATTTTTGTGGTGATATATAGTTGCTGCCTATGCAGAGCATTCAAAATTGCTCATGTATGAGGCTCTATCTAAGTTAGGATGCTGCCTTAAAAGGCAGCTGCCTGTGTAGCCAGCTCACTAGGCTTTGGAACAGAACTAAAGAATGTTACGTACAGTAAGTTCCTGTTTGATGCACTCAATAGTGGCCTCCAGAGCCCTCGTCCCGCGAGTGGCTTCATCTTCTACCGCTTTCACTGTCTTCAAAAGAGAGGTCACGTTTGTCACCATCACCTGCAATAGCAGAAAAAAGGAAGAGGTCAAAGACACTGACCAGCATTTTCTGCTTTGTATATGATAGCTGAATTGAATTGAACTACAGAATGTAAACATTTGCCAGCCACTTTGAAACAAAAATACTGTAAATACTCCATTATGAATATTCTGCTATGCTGTAAGCTATTTACTCGCCCTCATCGTTTCAAATACTTTTTTTGTATGTGGAACACAAAAAGAGAAATTGAGGAAGTGAAGCTTTCAAGCTTCAAAAAAAGACACATTAGCACCATAAAAAGTATCATAAAAGTGGTTCAAATGACTCATGCACTATATTAAAAGTCTTCTAAGGACATATAATAGATTTGTGTGAGAAACGAACCGATTTAACAGTTGTTATTCACTGAAAATCTTGACATCCGCCATAGTTATCCTTATAATAATAAATACATCTTATTTGTGCAATTGCAATAAATGGGTTGCTTTGCTCTTACCCAAAGCACTAAAATAAGTATTCATGAGAGTTTACCAGAGAATTAGCAATGTCAAATTGCTGAACAAATTTTAGTCAGACCTTTTCAATGAATTGACTGTCATGTGGACTACTTTAATAATACTCTTTGGTGGTTTTGCATCTTTAAGGTTTTTGAAGCTTTACTACCCATTTATTGCAATTGCATGGAAAAAAGTGTCCAGTACATTACTCATTTTTTTGTGTCTTGTGTTCCATTGAAGAAAGAAAGTCATATGAGTAAGGAACACATTCAGTAATGGTGTGTAAATCATGAGAGAATTACAATTTTTGAAGAAGAAAAAAATTCCTTTAATTTCTAAATCACTGCAGATCTTTAGCAAAGTGTCCTGTGATTAAACCCAACCTTCTTAATAAACCACAGCTGAGGCCTCTAATGGAATATAAACCTTACTTTAATTGTAGCTTCAAAGCTACAAATATAACAGAAACAAAAAGGGCTAATACTGAGCCCTGAGGGACTCCACCACTACTTTAAAACATTCACTGCAAAAATGAGTGCAATGAATGCGTAATGGGAAATCCCACAGGATCTAAAGTTACCATATGTTAGAGCAGGGGTCAGGAACCTTTTTTCACTGAGGAGCCAATTTTTAAATTTTTGGTTGATGTATTTTTTTTAAAAGAGCCATAGCACAAACTAATAATTTTCAAAAAACAACGTTTTTCAATAAAATAAATGTATTATGCCCATAGACTTCTCAAAAACCCAAGAAGAAAACTAATATGCAACAGTTAATAGGTAACATGTTGTAATAAGTAATTGAGTACACGTGTTTGTGTGGGTCCATAAAATTACTTCATTTAACAATCGTTCATGAAAAAGTTCACTTCCCTTTTAGGCTGGGCGATATGTAAAATATATTTTAACGATAATCGCCTTAAAAAAAGATTGCGATATCCGATTATATCGATAATATACCTGCCAAGGTTCAGTGAATATTTTTTGCTTTATTGATTTTGCTTTTTTAAAAATTAAATACATTTATTGAAACATGAAAAACTTAAAATACATTTCTAAATTCAAATTTCACTTTAAACGAAATGAAAATGCAATTAAAATAAAGTGATCAAAAAAACACAACCACCTCAAATCCAAACATTTACCATCTCCAACAGCACCATTTGCCATCACGCAAGCATCCATCAATGACAACAGGTGAAATATAGCCTACAAATTAAGAACTAAAGACAGTTATAAATGTAAAGATAATAATAATAATCATAATAATAATTAAGCCTAATAAATTTCCATTTGTTCCCCAAAAAAACAATGCTGCCAAATGTGTGTTCTTATCGAATGCGTTTGTATTGCGTTTTGGTAATACAGTTAATGCAGCCTAAAGAAGGGGGCCTGGGTAGCTCAGCGAGTATTGACACCGACTACCACCCCTGGAGTCGTCAGTTCGAATCCAGTGTGTGCTGAGTGACTCCAGCCAGGTCTCCTAAGCAACCAAATTGGCCCGGTTGCTAGGGAGGGTAGAGTCACATGGCGTAACCTCCTCGTGGTCATGATTATTGGTTCTCGCTCTCAATGGGGCGTGCGGTAAGTTGTGCGTGGATCGCGGAGAGTAGCATGAGCCTCCACATGTGGAGTCTCCGCGGTGTCATGCACAATGAGCCACGTGATAAGATGCGCGGACTGGCGGTCTCAAAAGTGAGACTTGTCCTCTGCCACCCGGATTGAGGTGAGTAACCGCGCCACCATGAGGACCTACTAAGTAGTGGAAAATGGGCATTCCAAATTGGAAGAGTTTTTTTTTTCTTTAAAACGCTGCCTAAAGAAAAGAAAATAGAACTCAATTTTAGGTTCAAGGTGTCATATTATTTTATGATTTAATCACTGTCATCTTTGTTTCTTTAATACAAATACTGTATTTATATTATATAACAGAGTTGCATTCACAATGCGTAAGAGCGAACTAAAATAATAAAATAAATAAAGCAAAACTCACAGCACCCTCTGAGATGATTTGAGATCATTTGCAGCATTCTCATAGACGACATTATTCTTGCAAACGAATGAAAAAGGAGTGATAACTCTTTTGTGTTCCACAAGACAGTGTTCCGCTGCACACCTCTGAACAAACAGCGAATCAGACACGAGCAATGACGGCTTTTCTTTTGTCTGTTCTTATATAATAAAAATAAAATGTTTCTTCAAGCACGTCTTTGTGACTAACAGCATTTCTTGTCATGTGTCACTCCGAGATGTCTTACTGGTCACCCGCCTGTTGTGTGTAGATGAGCAAAATTACTCGCGCATGAAATACCTGCATTTGGACAGGGAGCTCGCGAATGAACGTTCATAAAATCGCTCATAGAAAATGCTCTTAACCACTAAGATCACTAGTTATTGGGAAACGAGGCCCAGAACTCTATGCATGTGTGTGTCTTGGAGAAGCGCTTTCATTGCACTCGTGAACAGCAGAGCTCACTGCGCACACATATCAAATCAGACACGCATCGGCGGCTTTTCTTTCAACTGTTTTTCAAAATATAATCACACGTTTCATCAAATGCGTGACTTTGTGTCTAATCTCTTGTCATATATCACTCTGAGAAGTCTTACAGGTCGCCCTCCACAGTGGCTGGTACATCAGCAAAATTACCCGCCACTGCGCATGAAAAATCAGCATTTGACGGGTGTTGATTTCAAACCTTGTTTACCATGAGTAGGCTGTACGACAAATTCAGGAAAAAGGAAATCAAAACTGTCACTGACTTCAAGCTTTGCAATCACACCAACACTTTCTGCAGGAAAATTATCTCTAGAAAGTTTTAAACGATCATGTGTTGGCGAATGGTGAGACACCCGGCGAGCCACTTAATTTTTTTAAAAAGAGCCACTTGTGGCTCGTAAGCCATAGGTTCCCGACCCCTATATTAGAGGAATGTAAAAAAGAGAAATCTGTGTAAAGGTCACAAGAGCATTATAAACTGAATTAAATCTCATTACTTAAATATGTAAAAAAAAAAAAAAAAAAAAAACATATAATACTGTATTCATGTGGAGGTAGATCCTAGAGGTTTGACACCATTAGGTGAATGAATAAAATGATTAAACAATTCATGAAAAGATGGTGATGTAAGATCCCAGTGTGGTACCCATTAAATTTCTGCTCTTACAAGCCTGGGGAAAGTTCTATCACTGCATATGATAAACTGTGCGCACTGATCCACAGCATAACTGCAAAGGAAATCAGCAAGTGCTGTTTAAAATTTCATTTAATTAGGTTTACAAAATTAATAATTCATGCTTTGCTAGATTGTCATAATGACAGTGGGTGGGGGGGGCAGCATTTGCAGAATTTTTGGGTAGAAAGGAAATAATGTGTTTGAGCCATCTTTACACTGTACTAACACACAGCTTGGTTTTGTCTGGTGCAATGTGGCCACTGAGCTACTTTAACACCCACACACACACACACTCGCTGTACCTTGGCAGCACTCTTCAGCTGGTACATGGAGGGGTCGTCCGCTGCTTTGCCCGCGGCACATTTAGTGGAACTAATCAGCTCAGCCAAAGCCTTAGCGACATCTCTGACTGCATTTATCAGAACCACCTGAGAGAAACAGAGAAAAAAGGGGTCTTTTTTCGTCCCATCTTTTGGCTGAAATTATGACATCCCATATATTGATTCAGGACCCAGATTTTACATTGGACATCAAGTGGTGACAAGGATAATCTTTCAACAAAAAATAAATAAATAAAAAATAATAATAGTACTTATGAATATATTTATTAGCCTAACTGCATTTAGAAAATGATTCTTTAACAAATGAAATCTAATAGATTCTACCTATTAGATTGTTAATATATTTTATGTTAATATATTTTGTCAAATTATAAAAGTTACTGTTATTACTGTAAAATCATGATCAATTTTAGCAAGGGTGATGTATAATTTGTAATAAGTCTCTTTTCCTCCTCAGTACTTTTTGGCATGTCGGGGCTGTCTAGCTATTTGAGAGGTTTGACTTCCTCTATAGCTCTTTAACTAGAAAATAACAACTACAATTCAAATGGGTCATATCAGTTTTGTGGTCTGCGCTGCGATTTCGAGGGAAGCCCGGTTGAGGCGCGCTCTCCAGATTAGAGCAGAGAATATTATTGGCGAGTGGTTCTGTGATGGCCAGCGTCACACTCCAGACTCCAATCACACCAATCAAATGAACGCGAGATGGATATAATTATATCAACCCGAAATTTTGCCTAGGTGGCTGTTGAAAAAATTTGAATGGAGGAAGAACTCTGCTATCTGCAACCTAATCTAAACAGACATGCAACCCAATTGTTTTTTTGTTTTTAATTTATATATTTTTTTTCCCTTTTTCTCCCAATTTGGAATGCCCAATTCCCAATGTGCTTTTTTAAGTCCTCATGGTCGCGTTGTGATTCGCCTCAGTCTGGGTGGCGGAGGACGAATCCCAGTTGCCTCAGCGTCTGAGACCGTCAACCCGCGCATCTTATCACGTGGCTTGTTGAGCACGTTGCCACGGAGACATAGCGCGTGTGGAGGCTTCACGCCATCCACCGCGGCAACCATGCTCAACTCACCACACGCCCCACCGAAAACGAACCACATTATAGCGACCACGAGGAGGTTACCCCATGTGACTCTACCCTCCCTAGCAACCGGACCAATTTGGTTGCTTAGGAGACCTGGCTGGAGTCACCATGCAACCCATTTTTGAGTTGTGACCCACCATTTAAGAAACACTGCCAGCTCCACCTGTCCTTGTATTTCAGTGTGTCGTACATGTGCCTCAAGTGTCCCTTGCTTGTGTGGTGAAAAGTTGGCAACCCTACTTTAACAAAATCACATTTAGTCATGATATATCATTAGCTGTATCCAGTGCCATAATCAGACAGCTTTCACAACGGGTTCACTGGATTCAAATAACACTATGTACACAGGGGCATGATTAATGGAATTAAAAATTTTAAAAAATGTAAATTTTTATATAATCACACCAAATTAACATGTTAAAATATAGATAAATGTATTTTACTGTACGAGGACAAATATAAGAGCAGACAGAAAAATAAGTAGTTGTGAAAAAAATTGCACATGAAAAAAAACCTGACAGATTATGTCGATACGGCAGGGCACAAACAGTGAACCACCCACCTGTGTCTCTGGGTCTTCTGAGCCCATGCTCGTGGCGCCCAGTTTGACCACGTCAGTGAGCTGTGTGATGGTCTTGGCAGAGGACTGGGCCGCCTGGGCGAGTTTATCCTGGCTCGATGCAGCACCAGACACGAGCAGCTTGGTGTCCTCCACCAGAGCTTTAGCTGTTTTCAATATGTTCTCCCTAAAGAGTGGAGAAATAAACACATTTCAGATAACACACACAATGTTCTGTGCCCTATTCTATAAGCTGTACAGACTAGTATATATATTGCATAAAGAAAATGAAGCCTATTTTTAAGATCATTAAGATTGTTTAAGACAAATACATGGCAGAGTTGGTCCTGAAGCAACTAAAATAGGGCCTGGATAAGATAGACAATTGTCATCTCCCAGGCAAATTCAAGGTTTGGTGTTACCAATTTGCACTTTACCATCACCTGATGTGGCCACTAAAAGTGTGTGAGATTTCTGCAGCAGTAGTGGCAAGGATAGACACCAAGGCCAACAGTTATATCAGGAAGTGGCTAGGACTGCCACATTGTCTCTCAGATGTAGCATTGTTTGGAAGAAATGCTTTACAACTGTCTCTAAAATTACTCACTCTGGGCTACAAACAGGAACAGACCAGGCTTGTTTTGGAGCTACAGGAAACGACAGACCAGGCAGTGAGGGCAGGTCAAGTCCAAGTCCGAACAGGCAGAACTTGGAAGGCAGAGGAGGTCATAAACCAGGCCGTTTCAAGACTGAATCATCAAGAGATTGTTGGAAAAACACAGTCAGGAAGAACAGGCCTTGGATGGGGGGTGGCTCCCAAACTGTGTAAGCAGCCTCCCAAAAACAGAGGAAAGCAATGGTAGTTACGGAAATAACTAGGATGGAAGAGGAAGTTTAGGGCAGTCAGCCAGCAGCAGCAAGGGCGCTGGACCATATGGGAGGGGACATCTGATGAAGTGTTAGGATGGGCTGAGCTGTGGAAGGTACCCCAGGCCAGGCTAAATTTTCTAATAAGATCCACCTACGGTACCCTACCAAGCCCTGGGAATTTGTCTCTGTGGTATGGCAAAGAGGAGATTTGCCCCCTCTGTGAGGCCCCAAGAGCAAACTTGCAGCCCATATTGGTTGGGTGCAAGACTGCCCTGGCACAAGGACGAGACAGGTGGCAGCATGATCAGGTCCTGCGGAAGCTGGCAGAGATCCTAGAGGTGCATAGAGTAAAGGCAAACAAAGGCAACCATACTCCCCAGAGACAGGGTGTTGATTTTGTTAAAAAGGGAGGTGCCGCATAAGGCACAGCACAGAGGGAAGCCAGATCAAGCTTGGTGCCTGGAAGTGATTGGTCACCGTGGTTGCCATTAGCTCATTGAGGCTGGATGCAGTGTCGTGGTTGACTTCAGCTAAGAAAATAGTAATGATTGAGCTTACTGTTCCATGGGAAGAGGGACTGGAGACACCCTATGAGAGAAAGAAGCTAAAATATGCTGATCTGGCTGCAGAGTGCAGGGAAAATGGATGGAGGACTGCCACCTACCCTGTGGAGGTTGGGTGCAGAGGATTTATGGGAACATAAATGCAGCACCTATTTAGAGACACTGGCATCGTAGGAGCAGCTTTAAAAAAGTCTCTGAAGGAATTGGCAGAGGAAGCTGAGAAAGGGAGTTTCTGGCTATGGTTAAGGAAGGAAGGACAAAAAGTAGGGGGTTCAGAAGTAGGAAACTGAGGAATAGGGAACCTGGGTGATATGTGGTGAAGGCTTGTGCTGAGGTAGTATGCCATACGGAACCGGTGGCACAGAGTTACCGAGAGATACGATGCCAGTGCCAGCAGGGCACTGAGTACGCATCTCAGTGCCAGTTGGCCAATGGGCTAGCGCGTACGGTCATGTCGAGGTATTATGACGTATAGAACCCTGGTTGCAAGTAATTTGTGAAGGAAGGATGTCTGGATGGGAAGACAAGGAGGAGAGGTGTTGGAGGGGATCCGGTGTCCAGCTGCAGGGGGTGGCAGGTAGACATCCCTGACTGCTGCCCTGCCACCAGGAGATGCTCCGGGATTAATGGGGCGAAACTTTGAAGATAGGTGGCTCCCGGCTGATGACCCCGCAGCTGGGCTGAAGGCACTGGTGGAGGTGCGGCAGGCAATAATGCCCGGCAGGTTATTACAGCTACCTGTGCATCTGTTTAACTGAATTGTAACGGTAAAATCATATATACATATTATATATACATATTTTAACTGTAAAGCATTTTTGACACACAATAATATATATCATATTCCTATTTACTGTACCAAATTTAACTTATGGTTATTTAAATAAAAAAAATAAAAAAAAAGGATAGGATCATATTCATTACTGAATTAATTTTTTTCTCATTACAGCAACGAGAATTTGCAGGGAAAATTTGCTTAACTGTCATGAATATAATTTCACAGTTCCAAAAAAACATTAACAGGTGTTGTTTTATGTCCAGTAATTTTTCTTTCGATTAAAGGGTGAAATATGACCTGGATATTTCTTTGTGAGATTTACCCAACTGCAACAATTTTATTTTCTTGCTTGTGACCTCTGTAATTTCTTCTCCTACTACAGTATATAGGAGAGAAACATCAATAAAACCGACCTTGACTATGACATTTTGAGTCTATGAAGCTGACCTCAAGCTTATTCGCAGAAATGCTGATGAATTCTGCTGGGTCTCACCTATGGTCAGCAAAAGACTCATCATTCTCTGCATTGAGTGTGCCGGCAGAAGCAAACATGATGGTGGTGTCGAGGTCAGCGATGATGCCGGAGACTGAACTGGCAGCTGTGATGCAGGCCTGAGTGCCCTTATTACCTGCCTGCAGGGCAGACAACACCATAGACACCTGCAGGAGAGAAAAATCACACTTCATTATACACTCCATAGGCAGCGTTTGCACAGCATAAAAGTCTTAGGACTTTTACTTGAGTGTTAATCATTAAATGAATAATGTTTAGAACGTAAAGTACCAAACAAATTCACTCTTTGGTCACACACTGTATTGCAGTGCATTTACAGTGCATTTACATAGTACACACTCAACAGTAATGAATTTATTAATGCATTCAATATGTAAATAAATAAGTAAATATGTAATTATTATTTTTGAGGTACTTTGAAAAGTTACTATTAAAAAAGTTGTACTATTTACAGTTATTATTAATGCGTTCTAAGGCAGGAATCACTATTAGTATTGCTCATACTTAGGGTTAGGTTTTTGAAAAAATAAATAAATAAAAACTAAATAACAGGGTTCACACTCTTTTCAAGGAACAATTTTCCAGGACATTTTATGTGCCCAATGGGTGTAATATTTAAGAAAAAACACACATTCATAATAAAGGTTATTATTTCTCAATTCATTACACACATTCATTTTGAAGCATGCAGCACATGCAGATTATACATTTAATTAAATCACAGGCTTTTGCAGTTTAATAATCACACTAGGTAGGGCTGGGCAACATGACAATATATATCGTGGTGAAGATATTAAGTGTCAATCGATAGAGATTTTGCTTTATTGTGTATATCATGATATATAAATATCCATGTGTGCAGCGTGGGCTTATCTATCAGTGGACAGAGTTTCACATGAGACTGAGAGAATTGAAGAAACATGGATAGGGTTTTTCCGGCATTAAACATTTTCTGCTAGCAGCCAAGCAAATTTAATGACCTTCATCGCGAGTTTGGCGCTTTAAAAGTGCTAAATATTCTTCTCATCTCACAAACAAATGTTTCACGTGACTGTGGCACGTGCGGTCTCTGGAGCTCCGAAGTGCATGCGAGTCCAGCTGGCTTTCCAATATTTGTGCTCCAGAGACAGGAGAGCTCAGAGCAGGATCACTTGTGCTACTCAATAATGTTTGACCCAGGAAAACCCCAAATGGAGAAAGAAAGCTCTACAGAATGGTATGACTCCCAAACAGGTCAAGAAAATGAAGAGGAGCTTGTTATTAAAACAGGTGCCACATGGTGTACAGAGCAAAAAAATTTAATCTGCAAACTGTTTCACTGTTTGAGATTTTGCCACCTCAAAATGAAGCACGCAAAACTCTGCATTAATTCAGTCATTTATTTTGTAAGAAGTGATATTTATTTGATATTTATTTTCTTCAAGAAGTGTTTATTTTCGTTGGATATTTTTTTATTAAAAACAATTTTTATAAAACAAAATTTTTAACTGAAATGTGGCATACTGTTATATTTAGCATTTTTGTAAGGTTTACTCATGGCGGCATAGTGACTCGCCTCAATCCGGGTGGCAGAGGATGAATCTCAGTTGCCTCCGCATCTGAGGCAGTCAATCCGCGCATCTTATCCCGTGGCTTGGTGAGCGCATTACCACGGAGACATAGCACATGTGGAGGCTTCACGCTATTCTCCACGGCATTCAAGCGCAACTCGCCACACGCCCCACCGAGAGCGCACCACATTATAGCGACCATGAGGTGGTTACCCCATACATGCCCTACATATGTGGTAACCGCGGTATAAGCGGACTTGGATCATTAATTTATTATTGAAAATTAATTCACATCCCGAGGTTTTATCCACAAATTTGTGTATTTATCACTTATCCCGAGTCCCGATCATTAACATACAGCACAGTCAAACAGTTTTATTATACTTAAATATTTTCCAGGACAAATAATGATTTTTCCAGGACATTTAGGTACAGTTGTGCTCAAACGTTTGCATACCCTGGCAGAAATTGTGAAATTATGGCATTGATTTTGAAAATATGACTGATCATGTAAAAAAACTCTTATTTAAGGATAGTGATCATATGAAGCCATTTATTATCACATAGTTGTTTGGCTCCTTTTTAAATCATAATAACAGAAATCACCCAAATGGCCCTGATCAAAAGTTTACATACCCTTGAATGTTTGGCCTTGTTACAGACACACAAGGTGACACACACAGGTTTAAATGGCAATTAAAGGTTAATTTCCCACACCTGTGGCATTTTAAATTACAATTAGTGTCTGTGTATAAATAGTCAATGAGTTTGTTAGCTCTCACGTGGATGCACTGAGCAGGCTAGATACGGAGCCATGGGGAGCAGAAAAGAACTGTCAAAAGACCTGTGTAACAAGGTAATGGAACTTTATAAAGATGGAAAAGGATATAAAAGGATATCCAAAGCCTTGAAAATGCCAGTCAGTACTGTTCAATCACTTATTAAAAAGTGGAAAATTCAGGGATCTCTTGATACCAAGCCAAGGTCAGGAAGACCAAGAAAGATTTCAGCCACAACTGCCAAAAGAATTGTTTGGGATACAAAGAAAAACACAGCTAACCTCAGGAGAAATACAGGCTGCTCTGGAAAAAGACGGTGTGGTTGTTTCAAGGAGCACAATACGACGATATTTGAACAAAAATGAGATGCATGGTCGAGTTGCCAGAAAGAAGCCTTTATTGCACCAATGCCACAAAAAAGCCCGGTTACAATATGCCCGACAACACCTTGACATGCCTCACAGCTTCTGGTACACTGTAATTTGGAGTGACGAGACCAAAATAGAGCTTTATGGTCACAACCATAAGCGCTATGTTTGGAGAGGGGTCAACAAGGCCTATAGTGAAAAGAACACCATCCCCACTGCGAAGCATGGTGGTGGCTCACTGATGTTTTGGGGGTGTGTGAGCTCTAAAAGGCACGGGGAATCTTGTGAAAATTGATGGCAAGATGAATGCAGCATGTTATCAGAAAATACTGGCAGACAATTTGCATTCTTCTGCACGAAAGATGCACATGGGACGCTCTTGGACTTTCCAGCATGACAGTGACCCTAAGCACAAGGCCAAGTTGACCCTCCAGTGGTTACAGCAGAAAAAGGTGAAGGTTCTGGAGTGGCCATCACAGTCTCCTGACCTTAATATCATCGAGCCACTCTGGGGAGATCTCAAACGTGCAGTTCATGCAAGATGACCAAAGACTTTGTATGATCTGGAGGCATTCTGCCAAGACGAATGGGCAGCTATACCACCTGCAAGAATTTGGGGCCTCATAGACAACTATTACAAAAGACTGCACGCTGTCATTGATGCTAAAGGGGGCAATACACAGTATTAAGAACTAAGGGTATGCAGACTTTTGAACAGGGGTCATTTCATTATTTTCTTTGTTGCCATGTTTGGTTTATGATTGTGCCATTCTGTTATAACCCACAGTTGAATATGAATGCCATAAGAAATAAAAGAAATGTGTTTTGCCTGCTCACTCATGTTTTCTTTAAAAATGGTACATATATTACCAATTCTCCAAGGGTATGCAAACTTTTGAGCACAACTGTATTTTTCTCATTTTCTCATGACTTTTCCATGACTGGTAAACTGCACTGCAAAATTTCAGGTTTTCCAGGATGAATAAGTAATAATCAAATCCCTTAAATAAGTCAAACCTTAGTGATTTCTAGGAAGTTTGGAGTGGACTACTTTGAACATTAAGCAACCACCTAGCAACCAAGAACACCCTAGCAACAAGCCAAGCAACACTCAAAAAATATTTATTTTAAATAACAGTGTGGAAGTCTCCACAAGTGAATGTACTATTGTGAGAGAGGTTAAAAAAAAAAAAAAAAAAAAAAAAAAAAAAAAACACGGAATAACTTTCTAAGATTTGAGCTTTGGCCTCCTTAAATGTGCTTGTTATATCAACCTGGGGCCAGATTCACAAAAATCTTCATAAGCAAACAATTAAGAAAGTTCTATGGATAAATTATATGACATTCGTAAGCAGATATCTAGCTATAAATGTTGACGGTTTAAAAAAAAAAAAATAGGAAACTTCTTCATGAACACAAAATTCATAACTTTTTTTCTTAAGTTAGAAAATAAGGCTACGTCCACATTAATCCAGATTTAAACATTTTGAAATGCTCTCCGTATCTGCAGTGGAAAGACGATGAGTGTGTTAGTAGGTGTGTGCGTCATGGCAGTGTGACAGCAGATCCATGAGGAATCGTCAGCGAAGAGTGTGTTCATAGGCGTGTATGCGTCATGGCAGTGTAGAGGGTAGACCAGAGAGGAATCCTCCGGCGAAGAGCGTGTGGGCACAAAGGCAAGC
Organism: Myxocyprinus asiaticus; assembly: GCF_019703515.2. Lineage (NCBI taxonomy): Eukaryota > Metazoa > Chordata > Actinopteri > Cypriniformes > Catostomidae > Myxocyprinus > Myxocyprinus asiaticus. Next base: position 20,872,857 of record NC_059389.1, on the reverse strand, counting down.
ACAGCAGCAGGCTGGAAGGTAACCGCACCCCAGACATACGGGCAGAGACTGGCAACCAACACAGAAACTCAAGGCAGAGAGAGCGAGGTGAGTTACTAGAACACACAACAACAATCTAGCAAAGAACATGAAACAACGGGGGTGTAGAGGCGAGGGCGTGGTCAAGCGCCCATCTGGGGAGAGATAAAGCGGTAAGGACATCCACCTGAGATGAATTGTGACTAATTACCATCTCTATGTTCACAGTGAGAGTCGAGGGAGCAAGATGGCCAGTTCACAAAGAGAGGAGAGAGAGACAGACAGACCAGAGTCTTCGTGTCTGTCCCCTGAGAGAGAGAGAGCCTTGTGTTGTGCAAAGCTGAAAAGCGGACTGTTTATTTGACATCCCCCCAGGGATGCCTCCTGGCGTGGGGTGCAGATTAGAGTGGAAAACCAGTTTAATTTTAGTTTGGAATACGGGATGGATGCGTTTAAGATAGGGAGGTAACTTAAGATGGACTGCCACTGGACTAATGACCTTAATGATGGGAAAAAGCCCAATAAACTTGGGGCTCAGCTTACATGAGGGGAGTTGGAGCGGACAACCAGACCTTCTGACCACACACGTAAGCTGGGGGCTCAGACCGGTGTCGGTCTGCCGACCTCTTAACACGGGCACCAGTCCATAGGAGGGCTTCTCTGGTGGCTTTCCAGGTATGGAAAGGGACATGAACGTCAGGCTCTTGGGCGGGGAACAAAGGGAGTTGATACCCAAGGCTACACTAAAGGGTGATAACCCCGTAGACGATGAAGGCAAGGAATTGTGGGCATACTCGACCCAGAATAAAAGAGCTCCAAGAAGATGGATTATGAGAGGCCATACAGCGCATGGTCTCCTCAAGGTCTTGATTAGCCCGCACCATCTAGACGATGCGAGAAAAAAGAACATGGATGCACCTTTCCGTCTGAGGAAGAGCGCTGCGACAGAACCGCTCTGACATCAACCTCCGATGCATCCACCTCCACCACAAACTGATGCGAAGGGTCGGGACTTTTAAGAATTTGGGCGGTTGTGAACCTTTCCTTTAATTTAGAAGACTCGGCTTCGGCCCCCAGAGACCAACAAAACTCAGTGCGTGTGGAGGCGAGATCCGTCAGAGGAAATGATGAACACCAGGAATGGAACTGACTGCGCATGAAAAGCACACTTCACCTTTACGAATAGCTGGGTCTCTAGCAGTCACTGAAGCACCTTCCTTACATGCTGAACATGGTCCTGGATATTCTGGGAGAAGATCAGAATATCATCTAAATAAACAAACACAAAATGATCGACCATGTTTCTGAGCATGTCATTCACGAGCACCTGGAAGACGACTGGTGCACTGACCAGTCTGAAAGGCATAACCAAATATTCAAAGTGCCCCCTATGGGTGTTAATAGCCATCTTCCACTCATCTCCCTCCCTGATCAGGACAAGGTGATAAGCATTGAATAAGTCCAACTTTGTAAAGACGGATGCTCCCTGCAAGAGTTCAAAAGCTGAAAACATCAACGGCAAAGGATAATGATCCTTTATCGTGATGCCATTCAGCCCCCGATAATCTATGCAGGGTCTAAGCGAGCAGTCTTTCTTCTCCACGAAGAACCCCGCCCTTGCCAGAGAAGAGGAAGGACGATGAGACTGGCTGCCAGAGAATCATTGATGTACCTGTTCGTGGTCTTCCTCTCAGGAGTGGAGAGCAAAAAGAGCCGACCTCGTGGACGAGGCGACGCTGCTTCTTCTCTGGAGATAGCCAAGTCCTCCCGACTTGTATAGGTTCTGCCTTGGACCATGGTTCCGACGGCCTGGCCGGAAAAGTGGACTGGGTTCAGCAGCGACCAGCTGGTTTCCCTGAGACAATCCAGATAAAACCCTCGCCACCTCACAACCTTGAGCCGAGTGACAGAACACTTGGTGGAGCTTCTTGGAGAATGCTTGGAATGATGCGCAACAGGTTTGTCCATTGTCCTATATGGCGATTCCCACTCACCGGCCCTCCCGGTGAAGAGCGTGATGCCACCTTTGTCGTGTCTGAAGGAACAATGGAGGGCTGCAACAAGAAGTACATGGAACATTGTGAGAGGAAGGTGCGGCAAGACCCTGCCTCACCTGAGAAAGGGACTGGAGGATTGAGACGGGGCAAAGAGCATCCAGAAGCATGGGGAACTGCCAGGGCAGGTGTGGGCACTTCCTGGGTGGAATCGTTATCGGGAGGCTGGCAGAGTTGTTGGACAACAGAGGTGAGCTCAGCGAGCTGTGACGCCATCATCTCCAGAGCCCTGTTGGAAGCGGAGATCTGATCTTGCTGACGTCCCAGTAAGGCCCCCTGCTGAGAAAGAGTGGACCGAAGACTGGATTCCTTTGCTGGGTCCATCCTGGCTAGATTGTTCCATCACAAAAGCAAGCAAGAGACCCAAGAGCAGAGGAACAGTTTACAGAATGTATTAATTACAGGAACCCAAAAGCACAGAAGGGCTGGCAAACAGTAAGGGACCCAGCACTGACTGCAGTGGGAAGATGATGAGTGTGTTCATAGGCATGTGTGCATTGTGGCAGTGTGAAAGCAGATACATGAGGAATCCTCAGCAAAGAGTGTGTTCGTAGGCATGTATGCGTCGTGGCAGTGTAAAGGGTAGATCCAAGAGGAATCCTCCAGTGAAGAGCGTGTGGGCACAAAGGCAAGTGCAGCAGCAGGCTGGAAGGTAACCGCACTCCATGCACATGGGCAGAGACTGGCAACCAACACAGAAACACAAGACAGGACTGAAAGCGAGGTGAGTTACTAGAACACACAACAACAGTCTAGCAAAGATCATGAAACAACGAAGGGTTTAAGTAGGCAGACAATCAACGGAGAACAACACGGAGAACGTGCTGTCAACATGCAAATTAGTGACATGATCGGCATTCCCATGGGAACAATCAGTGTTCCCATGGAAACGCTGATCACGCATGCCAGCAGCACCTGACACACATGAGGGAGAGACAAACAAAACAAACAGAACAAACTGGCGAACTCACCGGGACAATAACACTCCGTCAACACTGCTGTTTTCAAGTGTTTTCCAAAATTTGCTTGTCCACACTAAAATGTATGAAAACGCTTAAATCCCCTTACTGCGCATGAAAAAAAAAAAAAGGGGCATCTCATTGTGGACGGAAGGCCAAAACAGAGAAAAAAATGTGTTTTCAAATGAAAACGTATTAGTGTGGAAGTGGCCAAAGAATAAAACAATTAAAAGGAATTTTATTCTTAAGAATGTTGTGTGTTTTACATTTCGGTAAGTCCTTGGAACTTTGTAAACATGACTTTGGTTCCCGGCAGACTGAAAAAAAAAAAAAAAACTTGTGTGGCCAATCAGATTAGAGCTTGTCAGATCAAGAAATTTTTTTTTTTCAATTTTGTGCTGCTATATTCATCAAGACAGGCAGTGAACAGTGTGTGGGTCTCAAGCTGAGGCCACGTCCAGATTTAAAAATGTTTTTTTTCAGTTTCCTAACGTCATCGTTTTCTAAAGTATGCGGTTATTGAGAGCATTTTTGTTGAATTCTAGTGTGGATGAGAAGCGTAAACATATCGAAATTAATGCTTTTTCCAGTGAAAACATATTAGTGTGGATGTGACCTGAGACTACAATAGAAGTGACACAAACTTATCTTAGGGCTGAGCAAAAGTAACTACATCTACCAGCACAAACATCAGAGAGAGACAGAGGCTGAGAGATGGGCTCTGACAAGCAGCTGACAGCACACAGAAAGATGGACAAGCTCATTAGAGCGAGCCATTATACTAATACAACAGAGAGAGTGAGAAACAGAGAGAGAGAGACAAAGAGAGAGAATGATGGAGTCCTCTTCACCATTAGATGAAAAGCCATGAGGGAGGCATTCAAATGCGACCGTCCATATTCACATTTAATAGAGAAATGAGTCCAGGCAAGAGCTGAGGTTTGAATTGAATCCGGCTGGTGGGGGACTCGCACACATTTAAAGAGAGCTCATTTAAAGCAGCGAGGGGCAACAGCACGGCCACAGCGGGGACCAAACAAACTCCAGCAATTGAGATGTAATAAAAGACAATATAACACAATTATGAATGTAATCTACCATATAAAACATCAAGAAAAGCAACAGAGTTTTCTATAATAATTCAAGAACTTTTACAGTCACTGAAAATGGGCAGTCAGCTGTCAATGAGCACGTTTATATGCACGATCATACTTTTGATTGTGCTTAACAAGCAGACAACGTGAAAGGTCATGTAAACGGCCCCAAATGGTTTTCATAAACGTTTTAAGCAAAAACAATCATCACAGTTAGATTTTTGCCCATTACCCCTATTTCGGTTGCATGTAAACACTTTTACTGCTGTTCTTACGAGAAGGGTCTGTCTGCATCCTGCAAGACTAAAACATGACATGGCCACTACAAGGCACGCCCTCTTCAAATAACTGGAGAAATGCTGAACTTGCAGCAGTTGGATGTCACATTCATACACTGTTTGTTGTGTATACCTACACCTTTCCCTACCACTTAACCTAACCTGTTGCCAGGGTTGGGGGGTAACGGAATACATGTAACGGGATTACATAATTTAAAATACATAATATAAGTAACTGTATTCCACTACAGTTACAATTTAAATAATTGGTAATTAGAATACAGTTACATTCAAAAGTATTTTGATTACTGAAGAGATTACTTTGCATTTTATTGTCATTTGATTCATTTAATATTTAGTCCTTTCAGATGGAAAACATTTATACATATGAATGATGCGATTCAAAGTGCATTGGAACAGCGGTGAAACACTTTCTTATGATGTGTTACATGCATATGAGCAGACAGAGAAGTAAGTTTGAAGTAAGTTTGGTGCAGAAGAAATAGAAATAAATCTTGTGTAAATTGTCAGCTTTACGCTAAGCTAAAATGCTATTTTTTTGTTTTTGGATTTTTTTCTCCCAATTTGGAATGGCCAATTCCCAATGTGCTTTTTTTAGGTCCTCGTGGTCACGTAGTGATTCGCCTCACTCTGGGTGGCGGAGGACGAATCCCAGTTGCCCGCATCTGAGATCGTCAACCCGCGCATCTTATCACGTGGCTTGTTGAGCACATTGCCACGGAGACATAGCGCGTGTGGAGGCTTCACGCCACCCACCGCGGCATCCACGCTCAACTCACCACGTGCCCCACCAAGAACGAACCACATTATAGCGATCACGAGGAGGTTACCCCATGTAACTCTACCCTCCCTAGCAACCGGGCCAATTTGGTTGCTTAGGAGTCACTCAGCACGCCTGGGATTTGAACTAGCGAACTCCAGGGGTGGTAGCCAGCGTCTTTACCACCGAGCTACCCAGGCCCTAAAATGCTATTTCTAGCCATTTTACATGTACGTTACCAGGCACTATCATATTTTTTTATCAAGAAAATTCACATTGGATCATATTTTTTTTTTCTAGTAAGACCTTTGATATTAGGGCAAAAATCATATTCCTGATAATTTTTGTGTTGTTTTCATGTAAAAATAACTAAAAATCCTTAAAATAGGATCAATTTGATTTATCTTGTTTTAGAAACAACACTGCATGAGATATTTAGGTTTTTCAGAGAATGTATTTTTAATATGTGTATTTTGTCTTACTGTACTGGCAGAGTTTTTATAGTCAAAACAAGTGAAAAAATTTACCAGTGCTGAAGAAGTAATCCAAAGTATTTAGAATACGTTACTGACCTTGAGTAATCTAACGGAATACGTTACAAATGACATTTTACAGCATGTATTCTGTAATCTGTAGTGGAATACATTTCAAAAGTAACCCTCCCAACCCTGCCTGTTGCTGATGGAATGCTGCACGAGTGTTTGTAGCCTGCTAGCCTGCTTAGCATTGCTTATTCTTATTCTTATACGTTCATCGTTTTATCCTTTGTCATTTTACCGCGTTTCGGGTTTTTCCGCTTTTCTACTGTTTCATCTGTGTGTATTATACCTGTTGCTGCTGGTGCCTAGCTTGAGTCTGTGTTTGTAGCATCGCTTATCTGTTTTCAGTTTTTAATCCTTAACATCTGCCATTTTTCAGCATGCATCAGGTTTTCCCCCACATTATTCTCTTATTGCATTTCAACTGCATACATTTTCTGCGTGCATCTGCTTTCTATTTTTATCACGATTCAAATGTGTGCATCCGCTTTCTTTTTTAGCGCGATTAAACTGTGTGCATTTTACAGCGCGCACCTGTTTTTCTCTTCTGTGTTACACGGATTATTGCATCGATCTCAAATCACCACTTATCAAGAACAACCATAACAACAAACAATTGCATGAGGGATTCACATCGGTCTCAAACCCTCACCACTCAGGAACAACCAACAACATCAACAATCAATCAATTGCGGTAAGTCATGGCATCTGCTCATGTTATTTCTTCTTGCATTGCATGTCACATGTTTACAATAGCTTCTTCTGTCAGCAGTGAGGGATTCACATGTGATAAATGTAAGGAATTAGTCAGGCTGACAGAGAAGGTTAATGAGTTAGAGACACGCCTCCGAACGCTAGTGGAGGTTAGTGAGAAAGAGAAGCCGGTAGATACTGTTTTGGATGCGGGTAGTACAGCGAGCAACACACACACTTTGGTTCCATGTCTAGAGCCTCTGCAGCAGAGCGTTTGGGTGACGTCTCAGAGGCATACTCGCTCAGCAAAGCGACAGCACTCTCCCGTTCCTGTTAGCGTTTCCAGTTGATTCTCCCCACTCAGTGATGCACCCACCGACAATCATGTTGAAAGAGCCCTAATAACTGGTGATTCTATTGTAAGGAATGTGGAAATAGAGACTCCATCCACTAGTGTTAAATGCATATCGGGTGCCAGAGTGTCTGACATCAGATCAAATTTACAAAAAGTGCTGGCTAATGCTAAACGTAGATTTTCTAAAATTGTTATTCATGTCGGCACTAATGATGCCAGTGCATCATTGCTTTGCCAGTCGGAGATCACTAGAGATATTGTTAAAGAGGTGTGTGAACTTGCAAAAATGATGTCAGACACTGTAATATGCTCTGGCCCCCTCCCTGCTTGTCATGGCGTCGAGGTTCATAGTAGATTAGTGTCACTGAATGGCTGGATGTCTGAGTGGTGTCTGGAGAATAGCATGGATTTATAGACAATTGGAAGAGTTTTTGGGGTAGACCTGACCTGCTAAAGAGAGACAAACCCCATCCCTCCAGGGAAGATGCCGCTCTCCTCTCTAATAATTTGGCTCATAGTTTTAATGATATTATTTGACTAAATGGGGCCCAGGAAGCAGACAAACTGGGTAATCCGAATGTCTGCTAGCTGCCTTGAGACGTCACACAGGTCACATAAACTACAACACATAGAGACTGTATCACCTAGAAATCACATAGAGACTGTGTCTGTTCCCCGAACTACCAAATACAAAACTCTAAATCACTTAGAAAAAAATTTGATTGAGGTCAAACTTAAAAAATAAATAAAAATAAAAATACATTAAAAAAAAATGAAGGTAGGGCTACTAAACATTATATCTCTTTCTACCAAAGCACTAATTGTAAATGTAATTATTACAGATCATTGTTTGGATGCGCTCTGTTTGACTGAAACCTGGCTTAAACCGGATGAATATAGTTTAAATGAATCTACTCCCCCAGGTTATTGTTATAAACATGGGCCTCGTCTGAGGGGTCGAGGAGGTGTTGCTACAATTTACAGTGAAGTTTTTGGTGCTACTCATAGTAGAGGATATAAGTTTAAGTCTTTTGAACTAATAATGCTTAATGTGACACCATCAGATATAAATAAAAAAACTCTGTCGTCTTTTACCCTTATTCTTATTATAGCCTTATTCTTATTATAGCCTTATTCTGATTTCCTTGGTGAATTTGCAAAATTTTTTTTTATCAGATCTTGTAGTTACTGTTGGTGACTTCAACATTCATATAGATAATGAAAATGACACATTGGGATTAGCATTTATCGATATTCTCAACTCTCTTGGAGTCAGACAAAATGTGACAGGACCAACTCATTGCCATAATCATACGCTAGATTTAATTCTGTCATATGAAGTTGATGTTGATACTATAGTAATTCTACCGCAGAGCAATGACATCTCAGATCATTGCCTCATCTCTTGTATGCTGCGATCAGCTAATGTTACTCAATCTACACCATGCTGATAGATACTATAGTAGAACTATTCTTTCGACCACTAAAGATAACTTCACTAATAATATTCCAGATCCATCTCATAGACTCAGTAAGCCCCAAAGCCTAGAAGAACTTGAAATAACAGAAAATATAAATAGTCTTCTCTAGCACTCTTCATAGTGTCGCCCCCCTTCGATTAAAGAAAATTAAAGAAAAAAGCCCTGTACCATGGTACAATGATCACACTCATGAACTCAAGAGAGCAGATTGGAAAATGGAGCGCAAGTGGAAGAATACAAAATTAGAGGTATTTCGGGGTGCATGGAAGGATTGTGTCTGTGGCTACAGACAGGCACTAAAAGCTGCCAGGTCAGCATATTTTTGCAAACTCATAGAAAATAACCACAACAATCCTAGGTGTTTATTCAGTACCGTGACTAAATTGGTTAGGAATAAAGCCTCAACTGAACCAGATATTCCGTCGCAGCACAAGAGTAATGACTTCATGAATTTCTTTATTGATAAAATTGAAATCAGAAATAAAATTGGAATTATGCAATCATCTGTCACAGTACCTCAGAAAATAGTGTCTCATAATTTTCCTCATGTGCAACTTCAATCCTTTGCTGTCATAGGTCATGAAGAGCTAAAAAAAAAACTTATCAAAACATCAAAAGCCACATGCTACCTACTGTATATTTTATATATACTATTTTTATTGTATACTGTGTATTCTATATTGTGTGTATTGTATACTGTACATTCTATATTATTATTCATATATTGTGTTGTAATTATGTGTATATTAGATATGTAAATTGTGTTGTGTAAATCTGATGTTTATTGTAAATTGGTATATGTCTCATCACTGTCATGACTGCTATGTCAGTCTCTGTAGCGGATATAACCCGATCCTTCCGACGGGTGAGTATCCGTAAAGCCGCGGGTCCAGATGGCATTCCGGGCCACGTCATCAGAGAGTGCGTGAACCAACTGGCTGGTGTTTTTATGGACATTTTCAACCTTTCCCTCTCCTTGTCTTTGGTCCCCACATGCTTTAAAACGTCCACCATTGTGCCTGTAACAAAGCAATCCAAAATCACTTGCTTAAATGACTGGTGTCCTGTTGCTCTGACCCCCATCATCAGCAAATGCTTTGAGAGACTAATCAGAGATTACATCTGCTCTGTGCTGCCTCCCTCACTGGACCCATTGCAGTTTGCTTACCGCAACAACCGCTCCACTGATGATGCCATTGCATCTACACTACACACTGCTCTCTCCCACCTGGAAAAAAGGAACACTTATGTGAGAGTGCTGTTTGTAGACTACAGCTCAGCATTCAACACCATAGTGCCCTCCAAGCTTGATGTGAAACTCCAGGCTCTGGGCTTAAACAGCTCGCTGTGCAGCTGGATCCTGGACTTCCTGTCAAGCAGACGCCAGGTGGTTAGAATGGGCAGCAACATCTTATCACTGACCCTCAACACTGGAGCCCCACAGGGCTGTGTTCTCAGCCCACTCCTGTATTCCCTGTACACGCATGACTGTGTGGCAACACATAGCTCCAATGCCATCATTAAGTTTGCTGATGATATGACGGTGGCAGGTCTGATCACTGACAATGATGAAACAACCTCTCCCTCAACACCAGCAAGACAAAGGAGCTTGTGGTGGACTTCAGGAGAAAAGACAGAGAACACAGTCCCAACACCATCAATGGAGCACCAGTGGAGAGAGTCAACAGCTTCAAGTTCCTCTGTGTCCACATCACTGAGGAACTCACATGGTCCGTCCACATTGAGGCCGTTGTGAAGGCTCATCAGCGCCTCTTCTTCCCGAGACGGCTGAGAAAGTTTGGAATGAACCACCACATCCTCACACGGTTCTACACCAGCACTGTAGAGAGCATCCTGACTGGCTGCATCACTGCCTGGTACGGCAATAGCACCGCCCACAACCACAAAGCCATGCAAAGGGTGGTGCGAACTGCCAGACACATCATCGGAGGTGAGCTTCCCTCCCTCCAGGACATATATACCAGGCGGTGTGTGAAAAAAGCTTGGAGGATCATCAGAGACTCAAGCCACCCGAGCCATGGGCTGCTCTCACTGCTACCATCAGGCAGGCGGTATCGCAGCATCAGGACCCGCACCAGCCGACTTCATGACAGCTTCTTCCCCCAAGCAATCAGACTTTTGAACTCTTGATCTCTCATGATCAATATACATCAGCACTGCACTTTATTAATCATATTATCTCACACCGGACTGTCATAAATTATATTCTCTCTTAACAACACACTGGCAACTGACTATCAACCGACAGCCTGAATGTCAATGCAGTACAATACAACATACTGTATATTTTATATATACTATATATACAATTTTTATTGTATAATGTGTATTCTATATTGTGTGTATTGTATACTGTACACTGTATATTATTATTTGTATATTGTGTTGTGTGTAATTATGTGTATATTAGATATGTAAATTGTGTTGTGTAAATCTGATGTTTATTGTAAATTGGTATATGTCTCATCATTGTCATGACTGCTATGTTGCTTGGAACTGCACCCAGGACTTTCACCCACTATTGCACTTGTGTATATGGCTGTGTGACAATAAAAGTGATTTGATTTTATTTAAATGACAACACATGCTCTCTGTTGCTGATGCTGAAAAACGAATTCATGAGTTCATGACTTCAAGACTAGATTATTGTAATGCATTACTGGGTGTATGTCCAGCAAGATCAATAAATAATCTTTAACTGGTTCAAAATGCAGCAGCCAGAGTGCTGACTAGAACCAAGAAATATGATCATATTAGCTCCATTTTATAGTCGTTACATTGGCTACCTGTTAAATTTCGTATTAATTTAAAAATTCTGTTAACTACGTACAAAGCTTTGAATAGTCTAGCTCCACAGTACTTAAGTGACCTTCTACCACGCTATACTCCATCACGTTCATTACGATCACAAAACTCTGGTCTGTTAATAGTTCCTAGAATAACAAAATCCACAAAAGAAGGTAGATCCTTTTCATATTTGTCTCCTAAACTATGGAATAGTCTCCCTAACACTGTTCGAGATGCAGACACACTCAGTATAAGTCTAGACTAAAGACTCATCTATTTAGCCAGGAATACATCTAATTTATCCTTCAACTCACAATTAGGCTGCTTTAGTTAGGTCTGCCGGAACTAGAAACCAGAAACATTGATCATGATCTATAACTGCAATAAACTGAATGGCATCTATGCTAATATTATTCTATATGTTTCCCTGTCTCATCCTCGGGACTCCTATCCTGAGGTCACCAGAACCGGCTGGATCCAGCTCAATTCCTGCTTCGTGTTAGACTCCACTGCTACATGTCTCTGAGTGATGATGACTAAATGCAGCCGGTGCCAGCCAAACATCACTTCAATCTATTACGATGGACTTCAGAGGATGAACTGATGCCAACTCCAACCATAAGACATGGGATACATCATATGCCATTGCCTGAACCTTGAAATTAAGATAGACCTCACCGAAATTACTGGCCGTTTGAACTGCGATTCACCTAACTGATCTCTGCCTGCATCACCTCGGCCTAATGATGGACTATACTCTTGAAATGGAATACATAGACTATCATTTAATTGCCAACTAAACCCTTCATCAGCCAACTAACAAGGACAATGCATCTATTTGAACTTCTGCAGTTAATCCAGGATGGACTTCAAAAGACATTAGTCATTAATCTTACAGTTCTTACAAAATCTTTGTTTAAATACTGACCCTTAACACTTACTTAGTTTAATAATTTTAAACCATGACTTGCACTATACATAAGTAATATTGGCATTATATTCATGATGTTAGCCAGATGGGAACTGGCCCCCACAGTGAGCCTGGTTTCTCCCAAGGTTATTTTTCTCCATTAACCAACATCTTATGGAGTTTTGCATTCCTTGCCACAGTCGCCTTCGGCTTGCTCACTGGGGTTCTAAATACAATTATTATTTGCTTACTTATTTTTAAACACAATTCACAATCGTATTTTATCAAATTACACAATGATGACTCTAAGACATGATAGATATTACAGTTTCATTTTCTGTTAATGCATGATTTTCTGTAAAGCTGCTTTGAAACGATGTGTGTCGTGAAAGGCGCAATACAAATAAAAATGACTTGACCTTAACCACAAATATTAAAAAAATTTGATGTTTATAAAAATGTATAAACATACCGCAACTTAAAAGTTCTATTGAATGCAATCATACCACCGTATCACTAGGTGGCGACAGTGAGGAAATGTAATGAAAATGAAGAGAAGATGCTAGCCGTGTGCTAAGCTAATAGGCTAACCGGTTAGCTTGTGAGCTAACGGACAAAAAAAAGAAAAGAAAAAAAACAGAACAGAGAAACATTTCACCATTTATATATTTGGTTTAATCAAATAATTTAATATAATTGAAAAGTTCTAATTTGCTATATTTACACAGATAAGACAACATGAATCATACAGCGATTGCATAGGTCTTTAAAAGTTCTTTTAGCCAACAGAATCGCTGTATGATCCTTGGAGTGGGTATGTCGTGTAGTGGGTGTTCCTCTTCATCTTGCGGGATGCAGACAAATACACTTGGCTCTTACCTGCTTATCCAAGGTGCGCAAGTGTTGTGCGAATGTCTGTTTACGTTTCGACATCAGAAGCAGAGAGTAAAGGTTCAGTCACACATACCTTTGCATGGCGAGATTTCGTGTGGAGTTCAAGTTTGGTGAACTTTGCGGTGAAACCAATAAGAAGCTGCTTGATTTGGCAGTGAGCGGTGCTTCGTACACAGCTACACTGAATATACACAATGGACAAGGATATCATTTCAGCATTTATTTATTTTTTTAACTTAACTCTGCCAGAGTATGAAGTGCTGCATTACAAAGAGGCAGTTTGGCAGTTATTTTTCAGCATCCGTTCATGTCATCTTCGCCAGCGGAATTTCGCTGTGCAAAGGTATGTGTGACAGCGCCTTAAGCCGACGCTTTCAAAGTCCCATTTAAATGTAGTTTTCTTGCATTGTCGGATTTTTTTAATGAGCTGATTTTTGTCAGTTATAACTGTATTGGTGTACATTGTAAACAAGCTCACTGTGTCTACCACACCAACAGATAAATCATTACAACCACAATGTTAGAGTTTATTTGAGGTTTAATTTATGCTTATTTTTCAGAGTACAAAAATCACCTAAGGCTGAAGCTATCTACAAAAAGTTGGAATGGAGTAAGTCAAATGGTTTACACTGAATTAAATTAAGAAGTTTAGAACAAACCCTATCAAGAATGCTTGTGGAATATCAATACAGTGCTGCCTTGCAAGCACTGTAACTAGTAAAAGTGTACAGCAGTAAAGTACCAAAAAACAAACAAATTCAAACAGGCCAACCTTTTCAGTGACGGCACGGGCGTATTCGATCAGTTCTCTCTTGGTGAAACTGTCCGTTGGGCTCATCTGCAGGGCTCCAGCCTTCTGCACCAGGTAAATACAGCCGTGACCCAACTCCTGCACCCGACTCTTGATTTGGGATCCCACCTAGAAACTCATATTGGTTTGAAACAGCAGGAGGGTGAGTAAATTACAGAATTTTCATTTTTGGGTGAACTATCCTTTTAAATTCAAAATCAAAGTCCACAAAAGTGCTTCGGTCAGCTTCTATGCATAAATCTGAATCCAAATCTATCTGTGCTCAGCGACTGCCTCTGAAAAGGCTTGGTCTCTATTCAGCGAAGCTCTATTAGATACTTAAGAAGTGATTTTGACGGCTGTCGAGGGGGTCTGACAGCACCGCACGTTCATTAACTGACACAGATCCACGGGTGGGCGGCTCTTCATTATGAATATCACTACGGGCTTTTAAGGCTTGTGGGGGTGCAAGGTTGCTATGGGAACAGCGGCCGCTTATTTTAAAACGCTAGCGAAGAGAGCGCTGGTGGCTAGCACGTTCACTCTTTTTCCAAACATGTGAGAAGCAAAGGTGTGAAATGTGTTGGCTGGTGTTTACACCTTTGATCATGGCACAAAGGAAAACAATGAATGTGCTTGCTATATGTGCATGTGTTTTCATTATGAGGTTGCATGCATTTAAGTTAATTTTTGTGGCAGACAGTGTATCCAAAGTGTACATTTCATTAGCATGGGAATGTGACCTTGATGTTGCTGGCATTATGCTCTACCAGTTGAGCTACACTAAATAATGTGAATTAAAGGATTAGTGCACCCAAGTTGAACATTTCGGTCTGTTTATTCACCCTCACTGAAAACCTGTTTGACTTTCTTTAAATGTGTTTCTTAAAACCTGCATGACTTCAATTCAACGGAAACTCACTAAACCTCCTGAAACCAGAGCATGACTGCTGTGTGCATTTTCCATTTCCCAAAAAAATAAATAAATAATTAAAAAAAAAAAGATTCTAGAGAAAATTTAGAGTTTTCCTAAAAATGTATGTCCACATATGTGGACAGCAGGACTAAGTTGTGAAATTTTAAATAATACCAAGCTATAGAAAGTTATTATGTGTCCATGAGTGTTGGTTATGCTGCCACGGAACAATGTGTATTGGGTAAAACACAAATAAAAAAAACATACAAAAAAATTATTTGACTTGATTTTACTTATGTAACAATGTTTTTTCTACTTTGGCAACAAAATCTCAATTTTCTCTCTTTGCTCTGTCAAAAGAACAAGATAGCCAGTGCTGAAATATTTTACCAATTAGAATTTAGCATAATTCTGACACAAGAAATGGTCAGCATCATCCAATCACTGCCAACCATGTTAAAATAAAATTCTGAATCTATGTACTGATTAACATTGTCCCATATCTGCCATCATGTTGAGTGGTTCAAACATCATCTGCAGCCTGAAACTGAACTTTTGATAGGAAGTTTGGATTGAATGCACTTGGCTTCATAAGAAAACTATAGGAAGCTACCTTGCTCCCTATTCAGTGAATGACTTAACCTCCAGTGTGCTCATCAGTTACAGAAATACTCAAACCAGCCCATCTGGCACCAACAATCATGCCACGGTCCAAATCACTGAGATCACATTTTTTCCCCATTCTGATGTTTGATGTGAACATGAACTGAAGCTCCTGACCCGTACCTAATTGATTTTATGCACTGCACTGCTGCCACATGATTGGGTGATTAGATAATCGCATGGATGATTGTTGGTGCCAGATGGGCTGGTTTGAGTATTTCTGTAACTGCTGATCTCCTGGGATTTTCACGCACAACAGCCTCTAGAGTTTACTCAGAATAATGCCAAAAACAAAAAGCGGGTTCCACGGATGGAGATGCCTTGTTGATGAGAGAAGTCAACAGAGAATGGCCAGACTGGTTTGAACTGACAAAGTCTACGGTAACTCAGATAATCACTCTGTACAATTGTGGTGAGAAGAATATAATCTCAGAATGCTATTCTGAGATGCGGGTTGGTGATGTTTTGGTGGCACGAGGGGGACCTACACAATATTAGACAGGTGGTTTAAATATTGTGCTGATCGGTATATAATATAAATGTGTAGGGACACAGTGTGCACTCAGATAAATTGTGTACTTTGTAATTGTGTATTTCTTCACAGATAATGAGGCAAGGCCAGTGGAATCTCAGGTAAAAACAATAATTTATTATATCACTTTTCTTTCAGTAAACACTGAAAAATTGCCCCACAGACCCGAACCCCACATAAGGGTTAAACTTACTAAAGTGGACCACTGTTATGGTGTTTTTTCATTATTTTTGGAGTTTATAAGCATTTGTCATTGTATGAAAAAGACCTATTCTTTCCTCCTCTTTTTTTTAAATTCTCCTGTTGTGTTCCAGGGAAGAAAGACAGTATGTTGGCAGGTTTGAAACGACATTAGGGTGTTTTAACAGGTTCACAATGCCGCTAGCAATGCCAAGGTCATAGGTTCCCAGCGGTGTTTGGTGTAATCTAATTACAAAGTAATTACTTACTGTAATTTAATAAATTTTTAGTACTAAAAGTAGTGTAGCACATTACATATTTAAATTCTTCTAATTAGATTACAGTTACTGAATTTCAATTACGTTAATTACTTTTAAGTGCATTACTTGGGTTGCAGATATTTGTAAAACAATATTATTTTTGTAGAATAAATTACAAATGAATTACGTTAATGTGTACATCTGTTTGCACACATGTTGAAGCTGAAGGGTGTGCGCCCCCTTACGAGTCAATGAACAAGGAGGAAATATACACATTATTTTGAATTTGTTAAGTGGAAAAACAAAAGCTCTTCTGTGAAAAGAGAAGTAATTAGTAATTTGTAGTGAATTACTTTTGTGAGTAACTTATCCAAGACTGGTTCCCTGGGAACACACACACTAATAAAATGTTCTGTATACCTTCAATGCAGTGTGTATAATATTTTGGATGGACTACCATAAATGCAAATGACGACAGACTTTTAAATTTTTTCATGCACAATTTCTTTAAGTCTGGAGTTTGGGTGTGGTTTGAGCCATCTGCGGTTCTGTTAGTGTGTGTGCAAGCGGGTATATCCCAGATGAATGGTCTGTGGGGGGGCATCTGCACTGGTCTGGATTGATTCTCACCTCCTCTGGCTCGGCAGTGGCGGCTGCCAGACGGCCTTGCTGTGCCAGCTGGCTGTAATCCACAGTCACCTGAGACGCCAGCCCACCCAGCTCCTCCGGACATGTCACAGACTTAGTCATCTGCGGTCATATATCAGAGTACACGGAAGTGTAAACAAGCATGATAACTATGAAATCAATGCATAGCTGTTAGAAAACTGTATGTAATTCGCCAAATTATGCAAAAAGTGTGAAAATATTCAATTTAATTGTGTGTATTTAGGATACATAAAATGTAGCAAGACAAAGGAGTTGGACATTTTATTTCAAAACCATAAAAAATGTAAATTCCATCACAGTCATTGCAGTGGGAATTTTTATGACTTCCAGAAAAAAATGACATAAATCTAATGTGATGCATGTACATACGCTGTTGGACATTGTTAGTAAACAAATACAAAAATTGAAAATGTTTTAAGAGTTTACTTTTTTAGAAGTCCACAGTGCTAAAAGTGCCCAAAGTTGAAGAAGCACCCATATATTATTATTTATTTAATGTTTTGGCTAATTTGATAATGCTTTCAGCTACCAATAAAAGTTCCTTCAGCATATTTAAATCTATTTATTAGATTTTTCACAGAATTCCCATATATTTTCAATGAAGAAAAAAAGTGTACTTCCATGTTCGGCCTGACTATGAACCGTGATGCAATGAGTAAACATTTAAAATGCCACACATTTCCCCAACAAGTGTCAGACAGGAAGTGGGAGTCTTTTGAGTGAGCCAAGGATGGATGTTACCGTGGAAGTGTGCTCACCATTTCTTGTGCGGTAATAGCGATTGCTTTTGAAAACTTCACCATGGTGGTCTGGTAATCCACAAAAGTGCCGTCAGGCTCCGGAGGACTGCCTTCATCCATCTGTAGAGCGAACAGACCCAGAAACAATGATGTAATGCTGGAACAAGTCCTAATACAAATTACGGTGTTCGTGCAGTGCATGTGCATAATACTGTGATCTTTCCGAGAGGAAATAAATGAGTAAGAATATCTTATTGGCTGCCATTGACTTCTATATGAGTCATGACAGTATAATTAAGGATTGCGTGCATCCAGTGCTGATACATGGGAATGTTGTGCCAAGTCAGTTTAATAATGAGATACAGAGACAGCTGCAGTATCTGTGATGAGTTAACATGTGAGACTGGCATCTAGAGCATTTGAACAAAAAAAATTCCTATTGATATCCATTTTTACTAGGGCTGTATATTTAACGCATTAATTCAGTGCGATTAATTATTTTTAAAATGATGCGTTACATTTTTTTTTACGCAAATTAATCATGCCCCCGGACCACAATAAGGAATATTTCTACCATCGGAGCAATTCAATCTTGAAGTATCACCGGTTTTCTCCAGGGGGCAGTAAGCAAAATTCCAGCTGTATAGGCAACGCACAGCATATATAGAGAACAACTAACCACACTCACTGACACACCCATCCGAATGCAGGGATTCTAAGACGTGTTTTTCCAAGTTTCAAACTATGTTTAACTTGACACAGCGACCTAAAAACAGCATACCATGTAATTAATTCAGTAAAAAATGTTAATCAATTGACAGCCCTAATTTTAATTTTGGTCTTTTTGGCACTGTTTTTATAGGTAAAGTAGGAGAGACAGCAAGAAATGATAGGGTGAAGAGAGGGGAAAAGGATTAGGAATTGTTGCGAGCCTGGTTCGAACTTGAGATGTCCACATGCACACCAAGGCTGAATGTCTAACCACTAGACCACCACTCCGACCTGATGATTTTTTTATAACAGGGTGTCTATTAACTGTGACCAACCCTCTTTTAATAATCTGGAGGACTGTAGTAATATTTCAAAATAATAACTTATCGTAGGGACGATTCGTCATTAGTGTGAATTCATTTGTGAGATAAGAAGCTAATGTGGTTTGGCAAAGCAAATCTCTTCAAATTTTTTGCGGTTTTGGACAAAGAAAAGACGCGATCACACATACCTTCGCATAGTGAAATTCCGTGGTTGAAAAACAGTCATCTCAATTGGAATCCACGTGATTGCGAATTTCGCATAATGGACTTCAGGTGGCGAAGAATTTGCCCTTGCGTATTTCAATGGAGTACATGTTTGATGAACTTTGACAGGTGAATTCACCACGTTGACCAATAGGAAGTTGCTTGGTTTAGCAGTGACCTCTGTGATTGGGCGGTGCTTCACACACAGCTATATTGAATATTCACAATGGATAAGGATATCATTTTAGCGGTGAGTTTCTATTTAACTTAAGTCTCACAGAGTATAAAGTGTAGCATTAAAAAGAGGCTGCCTGACAATTACTGTATATTTTTGCTGGTTGCACGTGCGCTCAATGTCCACCCAGGCCATCTTCGCTCGCAGAATTTAGCCGTGCGATTGTATGTGACCGAACCTAAAGACGAAATATTGGTTAGGCAAACTAAGCATCTAATATTTTGGCATTATCGGTATCGTGCCTGCTTGACTTATTTATGCCTTGTGTCAATGACTTAATTCAATGTATCAGTTAAGAGTGCACATATTCTGTTTTAAAATATATTTTTCACAGAATTTTGAGTAAATATATGCATGTCTCATTTGCTATCAAAATTGTATTACCTTAAAGTTGAAAATGTAGATCTAGCAAGGGCTCCAGAGGTTTGTGCAAAACCAGACTGTTTTGCCCGAGACGGAGCACTTGTATCACAATGAATGGGAGGAACTGGAACAACTGTTTTGTAGATTTCAATCTTTCCCCATTCATGTAGATAGGAGTTGTATTTTATGCCGCTTGTATCCACAGAAAATGTCTGACCAAGAGGGTTCCAAAAAATGGCCGCCGAGTGGACTGACTTTTTGGCAAAACCTGATCAAGATTTGAGAATGCTCCAAAGAGCATCTTGTGTTCTTCAAAGGAAGCAAGAAATCTGACTTTTTGTACAAAGGAGTAAAAACAGTCCAAGTCACAATTGGTGACCTAGAAAGTGTCGAATCTTGAATATCAAAATTCTACATTTTTCTGTTTATTTCTAGGTTTAAATTAGATTTTGAATACCAGATTTTCAATGTGGACTTTTGAACCCCACTGTATTGGCATTTTGTTAACCAGTGGCCAACCAGCTCTTTAGATATCAGCACTGGATATTGAAAAACCCAATTTAGGTTGAACACTTGTTTTGGATGTAGTTCTACATAGTCACTGACCCGTCCCATAGCCTCAGCGATGGACTCCACCATGCCGCCCACCATCCCCCCCTCACTGGCTGCCTCATTTAGAGTCACCATGATGTCATCAACGGCCTCCTTCATCAGCTGAGCTGCCTCTGCTATGGCATCATGAGTGTGAGTCGCCTGCAAGAGGTAAACAGTGTATATCTATCACTGGCAGATCACATTGCGATTAAGGTGGCCCATATAGGCTCATAAACACCACTTTACCAACAAACACGTGCACAATTTTCCTCTTTTTAAGTAGAAGCTACGTGATTATGCCATAAGAGACTACAGGTGAGTGGTCTCAAATTGTAAAGTCTCCTCCATTACCTTTTTTCATACCCATTGGACCCATTTGTTATTGTTTTATCATACCTTTGGGTTTCCTCCGCCTTCTTTGGCAGCGTAGAGCATCTGTAGAGCCGATTCAAACAGGGTTTTGGTTTGATCCAGTATATTCATTTGCTGCTGATGGTCTGCATGTTTAGACGCCAGTCCCACTGACGCCACGATCACTGGCTCAAAATAGCTAGCTAACTGAGTCACCTGGAGAGGACAACATAAGTTAACAATATTTAACAAGCAAATATACAGCTCACAGCATATATATCAGGCTAGACTGACATATAGAGTCAACAGATACAGTACTGTGCAAAAGTTTTAGGCACCTGTGAAAAATTTTGCCTAGTGAAGATTTCTTAAAAAATAATGAAATAAATAGTTTTAATTTATAAATTAATGTCATACAAAGACCAGTAAACCAAAAAATCTAAATCAAAATTTATTGTGACCACTTTTGCCTTCAAAACATCACCATTTCTCCTAGGTACACCTGGACACAGTTTTTCTTGGTTGTTGGCAGATAGGATGTACCAAGCCTCTTGGAGAATTCACCACAGTTCTTCTATCTATTTAGGCTGTCTCAATTGCTTCTGTCTCTTCATGTAATCCCAGACTGACACGATGTTCAGTGGGGGGCTCTGTGGGGGTCATGCAATCTGTTGCAGGGCTCCCTGTTCTTCTGTTCTATTCTATTTGCAAAAGGAATGTTTGGCAGTCTAAAATGTATATTTAATTTTGACTCCATAAAGCTGAAGATATAAATAACCATCTTAAGACAAATGTTTTTGTGAAATATCTTATGTGCCTAAAACTTTTGCACAGTACTGAACATTTACACTGACATCAATTTGACTGAAAAGCTGACATACACTTTAGACAGAAGGCATTCATCTTGAACTGAATGCAAATTTTTCAAAAACCATTTTTTTAATGGATTTGTTGTGTTTTAAAATGTGCAATTCATAACCATCATAAATGGTGGACCATTACTAAAACAGATGCTATGACAATGTTTTCATTAAGATCCATTCTTTATATGAATTCCTGGTTCTTAAAGGGATAGTTCACCCAAAAATGAAAATTCTCTCATCATTTACTCACCCTCATGCCATCCCAGATGTGTATGACTTTCTTTCTTCTACAGAACACAAAGATTTTTAGAAGGAAATCTCAGCTCTGTAGGTCCATATAATGCAAGTGAACAGTGACCAAAACTCTGAAGCATATAAAGGAAGCATAAAAGTAATCCATAGGACTCCAGTGGTTAAATCCATCTTCAAAAGTGATATGAAAGGTGTGGGTGAGAAACAGATCAATATTTAAGTTCTTTTTTACTATAAATCTTCACTTTCACATTTTTCTTTTGTTTTTGCATTCTTTGTGCATATCACCACTTTACAAGGCAGGGAGGAGAATTTATAGTAAAAAGGACTTACATATTGATCCACCCTTATCATATCGCTTCTAAAGATATGGATTTAACCACTGGAGTCGTATGGATTACTTTCATGCTGCCTTTATATGCTTTTTGGACCTTCAAAGTTCTGGTCACCATTCACTTGCATTGTATGGACCTACAGAGCTGAGATATTCTTCTAAAAATCTTTGTTTGTGTTCAGCAGAAGAAAGAAAGTCATACACATCTGGGATGGCATGAGGGTGAGTAAATGATGAGAGAATTTTCATTTTTGGGTACACTATTCCTTTAAGTGTCACTATTTTAACATCATTTACACAATTATGAGGTAGTACGAAGTCAGCCAAGAAGGACATTCAACATCATTGTTTCTATCAACCAATCATAGCCCTGACCCTAATATCACAGGGCAATGATTGGTTGATAGGAATGCTGCTTAAGGAGGCCTAATTGAATCCCAATGGTTTAAATCATGTTATAAAATGAATAGTTCTGGTCCTGGATGTTGATTGGTCAATAGCCATGTGTGACGAGGAGGAGGGCGTGGCCAGGGCGTTATGGAGCACGGCCAGCGCTGAATCAGCTGATCAGCGGATCAGCGGGAGAGCGAGATAAAGGGCAGCCGGAGACGCCGGTTCGAGAAAGAGAGAGACGCACACGGCTGTGCTGCATGTTTGTTTATGTTGGTTATAAATTGAGTTTGACAAAAACTTTGTTTACTGTTTAGCCGGTTCACGCCTCCTCCTTGCCAATCCTTATACTGTTACCGTGCTCCATCACGGCCCGGCCATGCCCTCCTCCTCGTCACACCATGCTTTATTCAAGATAAAGCGCAGCTACTTTATGACCTCTTCACCAAGCTACTATTTCAATCACTGCGCAGCACCCATAGCTGGTCATTATTTTTGTTGCATATCTATGTTCTGTTACTGTTTACTGTTAGGGACTATGGCCGCATCCACACTAATCTGTTTTCATTTGAAAACACATCTATTTCACTACGTTTACATAAAACAGAGAACAGAACTTACTAAACATGTCTGAGGAGTTTGTAGTTGAAGAATTGATGCATTTCTATGCCCAGCCTTATTTTTTTGAACGCAGTACTCAGAAATTAAACAGAAACAGAGAGTCGGCTACAGCAGCCACAGTCACACCAAGTCCTAACCTGACGGCAAACGACATTTGAAAAGGTATATTTTCTATGGAAATCAGAGTATTTGTCCTAACCAGCAGTGATAAACTATAAAAGTTATACTTTTGCATTCTTTTGAAGCTTAAAGAAGTGGTCATCATAAACACACAATTTTCACAATTTCTCCCTTTGTGTTAAGAAAAAGAAAGAAAGTCATATGGGGTTAAAACAAAACAGGGGTGAGTAAACAATGACTGAAGTTTCATTTTTGGGTGAACTATACTTTTAATTAAGGAAATCATGGATTCCACCTTTAAGTACAGTGCAGAGGTACAGTAAAACTCTTTGTGCTTCATGCCTGTTGCTACCTTGTGTCCGAGCTGAGCCGCTTCCCCTCGGGCTGCAGTAGAGATAGGGTCAATGAGGTGACCGATCTCTTGCACGGCAGAGGTCAATTGCTCCTGTAAAGCCTAAAAGGAGCACTAATATTAGACAGATACTCTTAGGGGCCATTCACAAACAATGCTGTTTTTCTATGTAAACATGTATTAGATGTATGTCTTTGACCAATGAATGCATTTCAGCATCTCATTTTACATATATAAAGGTTAGCCAGTCATAACAGAGCTCATTTACACATGGAGTCTTAAAGGTAGCAAAAGCAGCCAATTCAATTATAAGCGTCAAAGAGAGGGAAATGGTTATGATAAGGTACATTAAATAGTATAGCTATTATAATTTAAATATTAATTAAATAATATTAATATCGTCAATAATTATTTAATATTAAGAGAAAAAACATGAAATGCTACAAAAGTGTAGAATTTAATTGTCCTGACACATTTGAAAATCATAACATTGAAGCAAATCTGATATGGAACAAAACCACTAACATACTGTAGATCCAAAAAAGCTGAGCTTCACAGGTGAACAGCACCATACTAGAGTTATGCATTCATTCAAATTTCTGTGGATACAAAAAAACAGTAGGAATAGACATAGAGAGAGGTATGTGTTTTGTTACCTCCAGGGAGATGTCGTCTCTGCGGGGCAGACTCTGACCTACAGCAGCGAGAGACACCTGCTCAATGTCCCTGATGCTCTTGTTGATGCCGTCAATGGACTGGTCACATTCCCGCTGTCCGGGAGCCTTGTCCCTATGACAACAGAGCACGAGAGGTTGCTATAGGGTTGCTGTGGACTGTTTTTCAGATGGGACTTAATTGAATTTATTTTCTCCACACAATCCGGATATTGTACATTACAGGTTTCATAAAACAGGACATACTTTTTGAATTTTTAATGTAGTATTTATTTGTATTTTATTTCAATTATGGTGTAAATAACTCAAATAATCCACTACAGATGACTAATTACAGTATTCTCTAAAACTGCAATCAGATTAGTATACTGATTATTTACATGTTTTAATTAAGATAGCTCGAGCTACGGCTCGGCTGAACCTTTTCAACAAAAAGCCCACACAGCCGCAACATAAATGTTCCAGCTATCAGTCTTTATTTGCATGATACAAACCTGATGGATGTAATAAGGCTCTTGATGGAGTCTGACACGGTGCGGGAGTGGCCTGCCAGGATAGACCAGGTGGGCGGGTCTTTGGGGTTAATGATGAGTGAGCGGGCGGTCTCTAACAGTTGGGTGGAACTGTCCAGCATGGAACGAGCTGAGCGTAGGATTGGCTCCTGTGCGGCAGAACCCTGGAAATAGAAGTTGTAAAGGAACAAAATGATTAGAGTTCAGTATGTAGAGGCTGATCCTGTAATACTGAGGGCGACACATCGCTTCAAATGATAAACTGAAATTTAAATAATGTTTCTATCACAGTTCAAATGGGCCAACAGAATGCTTGTTAATTTAAACTCCAACAGTCAAAAATTCAAATATAAACAAACCCACAAAAGGCCTTTGATCTGCTTCAAGTTGCTCGGTCTGTATTATTAGAGAAAGTGGAGATTTAGAGTAAAAAAGACCTACATAGTGATCTGTTTCTCCCCCAAAATTATTATACTGCTTTTGAAGACATGGATTCAACCACTGGAGTCTTATGGATTATTTTATGATGCTTTTATCTGTTTTTCGGAGCTTCTGGCTGCCATTTACTTGCATTGTTAGGACCAACAGAGCTGAGATATTCTTTTTAAAATCTTAATTTATGTTCATCAGAAGAAAGAAAGTCATACACATCTGGGATGGCATGAGGGTGAGTAAATGATGAGAATTTTCATTTTTGGGTGAACTATCCCTTTAAAGTGTTTTTAAAACTAATTAAAATCCGCTTAACTTTCGTTGACCTTTTGGGCTTCCTGTAAAACAGAGGATAAGAGGAAGTTAGTCCATGAATGGGGAGAAACCACTTTGTTTTGGCACAACATTACAGGCAATTTTCAAAGTCAGAGGAGTCACCTAGTTTTTTTTTATGTAGGCAGTGGGGGAAACCTGAAAGGACATTTTCTTAAATTTGGCTCACAAAAAGTGCAGTGGTGGGGACTTGCATTGACCTCTATTGTTTCATACTAAGCTAATTTTTTTTTAAAATGTTTTTATTTTTTTAAATTTGATTTGACAAATTTGTACAAATGTACAAGAATGATCAAATATAAACCATCCTATACAAAAAAACAAAACCAAAAAAAAGAAATTACAGCCTGTAGATACTGATATTTTCTGTTCACTTACCGTATCCATACCTTTTTAAATTTTCATTAAGACATTATTTAGGATGTATATTAAGCCGTTTTCCTCATGAGGATAGTTGGTTACTCCCTACTAAGTAGGTGATTTCAGGTTTTACTATCCTTGTGGAGACATTTGGTTACCACAATTTACTGTTAGCAAAATCTGAGCCACACATACACAGAGAGAATAAATAATACATGGAATATTCTGGTATTTTGAGTTTCATCACCTCATGGCTTATCTGTGCAGGAATGCTTGCAAACTCCGGATTGGAGGCGAAGGTTGAGAGATTATCCACAGCTTCTATCAGCGGGGACGTGGCCACACGGCACCTTTCACGGTTCTCATCCGAGAAATCCCCATCTAGGGCCTGAGATAAACAGTAGAGGAAGATCACTTACTGTAAAATACTACAACCCACAAATTAAACTTTGTTGATGGCTACAAGGTTGCAAATGGACAGGCAAGCTCATGTCTTCATGCTAATGCAGAAAATTCATTAATTCTCAATTACTCTGGTACCAAATGACCTTTTGGTAATTAATTTCAGGCCATACCTTTATCGTTTTGACAAGGTTAGCCGTGGTATTGGCGACCTCTTTGGCGGACTGCACGAAATGTCTTCGGGCTACAGGGCTGGCTGTTTTGGAAGATGCCAGACGACAGGCATTGCAAAGGGCTGATGTGTGCTTGGCAACGATTGTAGCTGCCGACAAAACCTACACCAATAAATAAACAACAACAGAAACACTGTAGCTTAAAAAAACAACAAGAGGAACTTGCCAGATAGGCAAAAATAAAAGAATAATGAATGCCTTTATTTAGGGCAATTAGGATTTTATATTTTATAGCCCCCAATTGTCATTACGGCAATGCGAGAAAAAAAAAATATTATTTAAATTGTAAATCATAGTAGCACTCATCATTGGAAACAATGGAAATAGTAAAAGTTAAAATTCCAGACGCATTATGGTAATGAGAAGTGGGGGGGAAGGGGGGTAAAATTAGTCACAATCCCAAAAATCTTAATGGCCCAAAATGTAGGCTTCATATTCTTAATGACGAGTATAATTTCATATTCTTTTGCATTGATACGGGGGAAAATGTGACCAGGACATATTCTTGACAGGAGGTCCCAAAGGGCTTAATCAGACAGAAACATTTCAAATAGTCACCTGGGAAGGACTGCTGGCTGGATCCACCAGGTTCTGGCAGGCCATCTGAATCGCCTGATTGGCTCTGGCAAACTGTATGGGATCCACCAATCCCTGATGACCCGACTGGCTGTTGGGATCGGAGACACCGACCAAATAGGAGGCCTGAAAGGAGAGAGCTCATTTGTAAATTGTTATGGAAAAGTATCAATTAAATGAGTACATGTAAATAACAATGTAAGATAACAGAAACTAAGAAATTATTTGTATTTAGCAAATTAATCTTAAAGATAACATCCACAGCAATCAAAATGGATCCTAGTCCAGTACTTTCTTAACCCTAGAATGCATATGCAACTTTTACATTTGTGGGTCAAAAATGACCCGGGTGAAATCTAGATGCTTATTCTTTATAACCCCCCACCTTTTTTTTTTCTAAATTAAGTGTCATTATTATTTTATTAATTATTTCCTTTTAATGACTGATCTTTCATTCACTTCTGAAAAGTTTCACACACACATTGAAAATGGAGTATGAGTTTTGGGTGACAGTATTAAAAAAGACTGTATTAACAGAAATATGGGCAATTTACATGTCTGATGGTAAAATATGAAATGTCTCAAATGTCTTGACCCACATATGCATTTTAGGGTCAATCAATGTCTTAGGTTATTCTAAAGAAGAAAAAAAAAATTTGTTAATAAAAATGTAATAACCTTCTCCACCACTAAGGGTTGGGGATAGGGTAGGGTTAGAGGTATGGGTAGGGTTAGATTAAGGATTAGGTGTAAGGTTAACAGTGTAATTACAGATGTAATTAAATGCAGGTACTTTAAATGTAAGTACAATGCAACCACACATATCTACATTATAAGTACATTTGATCAAATGCTTAAATACATACTAGTTATAGATAACTACCATAAAATGGGTCCAAATAATAATTGTTTTTAAACTGGTTTCCTGAATACTCCCATACAGATAGTCCTGCCTGAAATTCACACAATTGGTTGAGCTAATGTTGCTATGTCAGGCTGCTCAAACAAAGAGAGCAATGCTGAAAGCACCACAGAGCCACTATGTTACACTTTTGGGGAAATCAACTTCAAAATGGCCTACTTATAGTTGTCTCTGCATGTTAAAAACGGATATGATAAAGTATTTTACATTGAAACATTTTAAGCAGTTCTGAATGTGTTGCAAATTACTTTACATGTTGTCTTTATAGACAAAAGAGTTTCTAAAGCAATGCTCCAGGTATATTGTGGGAGTAATATCAGGCAATACTATTCCAAGAGCTCACCTGTCCTGCTGCTTCGGTCAACCCACACAGCGCTTTGGATGCCACACCTACACAATCCCCAAACGCTGGCACGTTTCCTGTCTTACAGTGCTGCGAGATTCCAGCCATAGACTCCCCGAGAACCTGCTCAGTAAGAAATGTATTATGTACCTCCCTTTGAAATGAATTGCTGCTCATTTTTAGAACGTTTTTGGAATGTTGCAAAGGATTCTTTACCTTGGAATTCTCCATAACGCTCTCAATGCAGTCAAAATAGGAGAGATCGCTGACTGGCTCATTTGGATTGTCTAGCATTCCTCGTACGGCCTGTGTGTATGTGGGAAAGAGAGAGGGGTATGATGCTTTGAGACTATAAAAATGCCTTTTGGTCTGAAATATTTCTATATTCAAAATAAAGAGGAATTTCAAGGTTTGTAGATTGTAAAACAGGCTTCACCACGTAAAAGTAGGCAGATTGTATCTAAGATATAATATATTTTACATCTCAGAGACTGAGGGTGGAATTAAGTATGATTTGCCCTCATTGGTAGCACAGGTTATTTTCACACGTTGTTTGCATTGTTTTAGTGCTCGATTCACTAAAGGAATTGTGCAAATCAGGTAATGATACAAACGTGCACTTAAAATAAGTGCTAAACGCAATCTGCACAGAGCAATTCCTGATCTCGAAGAACGGTTCTGGAGGGTGCAGCAGAAAACCACGACTTGCTGGGACCAGAGTGTTTCCTGCATTGAAATTTTTTTTCTGACCACCCAAGTGGCATTTCGGTCCCCCGAAGCAAATTTAATGATATTCACCTCCTCACTGCTTTATAATCGCTGAAAATACAGCTCAGATGCCTGGTTTCATGTGAGTATTACACGGACTATTGCAGAAACACTCACACAAGGTGCATGAAATTCAACCAGGCTTCCCATGCTCCAGACACAGAATCGCTGACCTGGCTTCCCTCTATATCGCGCCGCAGATCACAAAAGTTATGCAACTCATATGAATTCTACTAAGAACTGTCTACTTTAAAGCACTATGGAGTGCGTCAAACATCTCCAACAATTATGCAATTACGTATTCATTCAGCGTGATTAATTGTACAGATAAAGAAACCACAATCAGGCTTGCTTGACATTAGTGACAGCACAAGATGAGGATGCATTCTTGCGTTCAAACACAGCTGGACGGAATATCAAACAGAGGGATCTTGAGATGTGTTTTTCTAAGTTCCAAACTATGTTTAATTTGACACAGCGACTTGAAACCGCTGAGTTTATGATGCGACGCAACCAAAGTCAGATGGTCCAAAAGTGTCCGTCTGACATGTGTACATTGACGTGTCCTTAGAAAAGCCCTTATAATAAGCCCTTATAATATCTTGGATAGATTGATTAATTCAATAGCTAAATGGATTGCTGTAGACCAGTGGTTCTCAACCCTGTTCCTGCCACCACCCCCCCCCACTCCGACACTACACATTTTGGATATCTCCCTTATCAAACAAACCTGATTCAGCTCATCAGCTTGTTAGTGGAGACTCCAAGACCTGAATTGTGTGTGTGTCAAATAAGGGAGATATACAAAATGTGCAGTGTTGGGGGGGCTCCAGAAACAGGGTTGAGAACCACTGCTGTAGACTGTAGACCAATGACTGGCTTACGTTCAATAATATGGAAATAAACTATATATTGCCTTCTAAAGCCACTTTTTGTATTGTGTTGTCAATGCTTTACTCATCTGACGCAATAACTTAATGTATTTTAATGATCTGAATTATTTTTATAATACAGTTTATATTATTAAAATGATTTAAATATAGCTATTTATAATTCTTTATTCATTATATATTGAATTATTGCTAATCAAATATCGATATGCGATTAATTGTGATTCATTCTATTAATTAATTGCCATATTATGTAATTAATTCAAATAATTTTTTTATTAATTGACAGCCCTATTATTAAGCTACTTTGCATGAATAGATGACCATGTACATCAATACACCAACAAAGATGGGTATTATACAGCATCACTCCACCACTTGGATGCAGGCATCTGAATTCACTCTTTAAACTGAAGAAAATGCGCTTGACTACGCCATGCGTCAGGATATATGCCTGGTCAATGCTCTTCTCCATCATTTGATTATCATTCAATTACTTACTCTTGCTATTATCAACAAAAAATGTAAACAAACATTTCTCTTAAATACAATTCTGTTTACCGATTGCTTTCCATGAATAAAGCACAATCTACAATAAGCCTAATGTACGCACTGAACTCGCTTGCAGAGTTGGGTGTAACTGGATTACAAATTAATTTGTTACTGTAATCGAATTACTTTGGGGGCGGGGGGAGTAGTGTAACTCATTACATTTTAAATTATTGTAATCAGATTACAATGAAAGTAATTACTTTTAAGTACATTATTTGGGTTACAAATATTTCTAAAAAATATATTGTGTAATACAAATAAAATGTGAATATGTTCATATGTATGTCTGATTGCATTTCTGTGACAGCTGAAGGGCGTGTGACAACGAACAAGCAGAAAGTAGACATTATTTTGAATTTGAGCAGAAAAACTAAAAAATGTTTTTTAGAAAGTAACTTAAGAGTAAAGTAATTAGTAGTGTGATTACTTTTCCAATAAAGTAATCTGATTATAATTTTTTTAGAGAAGTAGCTAGTAATTTGTAGTGGATTACTTTTTTGTAACTTACCCAACACTGCTCGCTTGACATGGATACATTTTATTTAAATTTGTAAGAGGATATGTGCATAAACGTTCATGGAATCACATTTACTTAATAAATTACTAGAGTCATGTGACTTTGCCTTAATAATTCATGGGACTGAATAATAAATAGACTAACCAGCAGATCAATATCTTCACAAAGCACTTCAAATGTAAGTCTGGTCATTTGAAGTTTCTCTTAGTTTTGTCTCCACGCTCTTAACCTCAATTCATTTATTACTTTTATTGAAAGAGCCACACTGGCTTCCCCAGTGGCTACAACTTCCATTATCTTTCTGAACCGATTTCCCTTTTTTGGCGATTTTATTCTCTTTAACACATTGGATGGAATCGCAGCTTTATTCGCAAACAGTCGTTAATCAATATTACGATTTTTTTTATTTGAAATTAAATTAAAACTTGGATTGAAACCTGACTGATGACTTAAATTCTCAAAGCACATTGGTATTTATGGATTTCTGGTTAAACTAGATTAAATGGTAGTGAATAAGATGCAGGTTTTTGCGCTGAGATACAGTGTACGAAAGTGTCACATCTGTTTGTGCGAGTACCTCTAGTTCTCGTAAAGCATTGTCACACTCTTTTTGTCCTGGTGCCTGCTGGGTACAAAGTGTGATGAGCTGATTAATGCTCTCCGTCACCGCTCTGAAACACAAACATCAGATAATCACACAAACACAGTCAGAATGGCAAAAATACACCTTGGATGACAAAGAGAGTGGGTGAAAATCTCAACTTTTAACAAACTCAGTAAACTCCTTCTCACAAACACATCAGAATCATTGCAAAACTAGGTTCACTTTCACTAAACTGAGCCTAGTGTGTGTGCGTGTGTGTTTGTTTCCTCATTAAGGAAACAGAAATCAATCTAGCCCAAATCCCTCAGGAGCAGCTGCTTTACTGCTCTACCTAAGGGGATACAAGCAACACATGCAAACACACCCACATACAAATAACTCTCTCTCTCACATGCTCACAGATAATTCAGCTCTGTATGAAAACTTTAAGCTGAATAGTTGATTTTAGCTGTTAACCGCTGGGCAGGCTGAACCTCAGTCTGATGGGTTAATGATTTCTAAACTCTCCCCAACCTCCGATTTAATCTCATTCCTACCGGGCCGCAGCTGCGAGGAGGTTCTTGGCATTTGCGGCCCCTGGATCCACAGAGAGGGACTTGGCGGCCAAGAGCAGCTTGCTGGATGCCATGGAGATGTTCTTCAGGTTGCCAATCACCTGGACCTGGTCATCTTTGGACTGTGGACACAGAACAAAGGAGCTTAGCTAACAGTGAAGCTATTTGGTGAGCAAACAATATATTCTTTATTTTTTTATTTCATCAGAAAAAAATTGCAATGGCATTCTTTTATGGTTAAAATATAACCTTTTTTAGAGGGTTCATAATTTTCGATATCAACTAATTACCTATCTGATACAAGTAACAAAAAAATAAATAAAATTGCTAGATCAATTCTGATTAGCTGACTGGCATGCAATTTCTGGAAGTCAGGGTGAACCAAACAATATGCCAATAGTCCAAAATCTGGTTTTGGCCAGATGTCTATGTCTCTCATTGGGCATGTCAGGCTCCATCACCCCCTCTCCTCACACGCCTCTCCAAATTAATGAACAAAACATGCAGAACCAGAACATCGTCAAAGATTTCATTAGGATGGAGTGCCGTCATGCTCTCTGGGACAATTATGTGCCTGAGTGAATTAGATGAGAGGTGTTAATTAACAAATTAATCAACTTTAAAACGCATTTAAAGCAATAGTTCACCCAAAAATTAAATTTCATCATTTACTCACCCTCATGCCATCCCAGATGTGTATGACTTTCTTTAGCAGAACACAAATTAAGATTTTTAGAAGAATATTTCAGCTCTGTAGGTCCATACAATTCAAGTGAATCGTGGCCAGAATTTTGAAGCTCCAAAAAGCACATAAAGGCAGCATAGAAATAATCCATACGACTCTAGTGGTAAAATCCAAGTCTTCAGAAGTCATATGACAGGTGTGGGTGAGAAACAGATCAATATTTAAATCCTTTTTTACTGTAAATATCCAATTTCACTTTCACATTCTTCTTTTGTTTTTGGCAATTCACATTCTTCATGCATACGCCCTCTACTGGGCAGAGAGGAGAATTTATAGTAAAAAAAAGTATAAAATATTGATCAGTTTCTCTCCTACACCTGTCATATCACTTCTGAAGACATGGATTTTACCACTAGAGTCGTATGGATTATTTCTATGCTGCCTTTGTGTGCTTTTTGGAGCTTCAAAATTCTGGCCACGATTCACTTGAATTGTATGGACCTACAGAGCTGAAACATTCTTCTAAAAAACTTTGTTTGTGTTCAGCATAAAGAAAGTCATACACATCTGGGATGGCATGAGGGTGAGTTAATGATGAGAGAATTTTCATTTTGGGGGGAACTATCCCTTTAAAAGGTGTTGGAAAAAATGTCAACCATTTTTTTTTCTTCTTGAGCAGGTTTCAGATTTGGATGATTAAGCACACATCTGGATACATACATGTGAACATGAGAATAACACAGTGTAACCAGGTGTGACGTCTTGTTTTGAGCGTCAATTAATTTTGAGGCTACGAAGTAACAGAATCACAGCCAACAAGAGCATATTTACTGTTTAAAATACAACTATGAGGGATTTTGGACCAATGACATTTCACTTTGGGCGGGGCTCACAAGTCGTCCTGACTCAAATAGTGCTCTTTAGTATGATCAGACATTTCACACTGTTAAGCGCCCTCCATAAAATTGGTAGTTGAGACTTGATTACCTACTAATATATAATATTTTTCATGTTAGCAGTCAATGAAGGAACATGCTTTTATCTCGTTGCATAATGTTGCAGTTCATCTGGGCTAATTGTCGCAACTAAGCAGCCAAACCTTCCATGGTTGAGCGAAAAAGAGGTTGTTTACAGCCAAAGATGTCAATTTGAAGCACGTGTTCATAGAACAACATTCAACAACAAGTAAAAGTTGCAATAAAAGCACCTGAGTGTGTCCGGCCATCTCGATACCGGCATCTAGGAACTCATCAAAGTCTTGGCTGAACTTGCCGGACGCCACAGCCAGCTGGCTGCTGGTGCCCCTTGACGACTGCACCACATCCCCAGCAGAGTGGTTCAGCTCGGCCGCTGTGTGGTTCAGGTCCGTCTGGGCCTCTTGGAAGGATTTGGAACATGGAGGAAGCTGGAGAACCAGGAGAGGGTGAAATATCACGGTTATGGCTGAGTTTACAGCAGAGTCATGTAAGTGCGACCTTTCATGTCACAGATACTGTAATATATTTTCCACATTTATTTGCGTAGTGACATAGACAACCAAAAAGACATAATGACAACAAACAAATTAAGCTCATAATTAAATAAGCTAAATGATTAATTAAAATAAATACACTTAAATCTCATGGTTGGGGTGCTTTCGAAGGAAAGTGAAAACTAAGTGAATCAATGAATCAGAGAAAATAATTACATATACCTAAAATAATAAATGCTAGTTATATTAACTTCACATTTGTAGTTTGGAGTTACCCTTACAACAAATTACTGTGGTGTACCATGATACTTTGATATATAGTGATAATAGCTAAGGTTCAATTGGCAATGGTATATTGTTGGTAACCCAAAGACGACAACTCACATTTTCCACAAGCAGTTTCTTACTGGCCTCGCCAATGCTTCGGAGAGCCATGTCCACATCCTTCTGTCCAGGTAAGCAGTTCACACAGTTATTCAGAGAGTGAGAGACAGCCTTTGCCACCTGAAACACACACACACACACACACACACACACACACACACACACACACACACACACACGCGTTGGTGCGGCTATCCTTATGAGGACTCTCCATAGACATAATGATTTTTATACTGTACGAACTATAGATTCTATCCCCTAACCCTAAACCTAACACTCACAAAAACTTTCTGCATTTTTACATTTCCAAAAAAACCATCATATAGTGTGTTTTAAGCAATTTGAATTATGGGGACACTAGAAATTTCCTCATAAACCACAATTATTGCATAATACCCTTGTAATGACCAATTTGTAACCTAAAAAAAAATAAAAATCACCCAAACCTGCCCACACACACACACACACTTCAACCAATAACTCTACAATGGCCCAGGGAGATGCTGTGTGAATCTAAAATTCAAATCAACCCATCAGCAGAACAGAGAATTCCATGTCACTAAATTATGCCACTGTCACAGACATATGTCAAGCAATATGTTTGTCTCCCAAAGGAACCTGTGCAAATCTGGCTGCGCACTGGCACCTTCCATAAATCGGGCCGCTGGGTAATAGAGAAATAAAATAAAATAGTTTCGTTTATGGGAGATAATTGCCGAAGGGGGGGTAATGGGAAATGAATCCAGTTTCCACATAGTAGCTGAAAGACAAAAAAATAATAATACTATGCTCTCTAGAATCATACAAAGGAGCATAAAAGCATGAATTATTATAAAACACAGTAACTAAACAGTTATGACCAAAAACGAGTCTCTTAGACTATGATCTGTCCTGTGACAGACAGTTAGGCTCACCAATACTCAGATTTAGAGAAAACGAGTACGTAAAGTGCATTAACTTAAACTCTGGTGCATTTTTGGGCTGTCGCCTGCCATTTGTCACATTAAGATTTGAAAGTTCACCATTTACACATGGACTAATTGTTTAATTTTTTCAGAAAACAATTATTCATAATCTTATGAGAAAACTTTTTGTTGTTGTCCTAAATTTGTAAGCATGACATTCTGGTTCTGTTCACTCTATTTCTCTTTAAAAGGTTTTATTTTATTCCACTAGATACCAGCAAGTACTAGAAAAAAAGAATGCCATCACAAAATGCCAATCTGAAATGTAGGTGGCCCCTCCACCGCATTTTATCCCCCACAGATCCATAGACATTCAGTCTAATTTTCAGTTCATGCACCACCCCCACTGTTTCATCGAATATCTCAGCCTCTGAGTGGACTAGAAACTCAATCTAAGTGTCATTAAAAATCTGAGATTCACTCCTTTGCGATGATATAAAACATTTAATCATCCATAGGCGATAACATATTTTTCAGATTATTTCTTTAGAATGCTTTTCCTGCTGGACTGAATATTTTGTTCTGGACGTCTTAGATATAACGTTGGATTATTCACCCAAGCAGACAAGTAGAAATTGACTTATTTTGTAGAAAACTGCCTAAGGTAAAAGCAGATATAGGGTTTTTGACTACTTGGCACTTTACAGCTGCATTGATCAGTGCATAAAAAAAGATGTTTGTATTTGATGTCTTATAGAAATCATATTTCACCTTGTGATTCTTTTGAAAATCTTAAAGTACAGTCACATTCCTGAGAATGAGAGCTTTCATTTGATGTATGACTTGTCCATTGCTATGTGAAAGACTTTTATATTCACATTTATATTTCAACCATATTACCTCTAGGTGGTGCTTTTTTCGACGCAGATGTTTTCAGCCCTTATTTTGTGTAACATAAATGCAAAATTGATGGTATTCTATGAAAAGTTCATAGCTTTCAAATGATACCCCATATGCTTGACTTATGTATCCGGGAACTTTTTTGCGATATAGTGCCCTGGGTCCATAGAGTTTAAGGAGTTAACTGCAAAATTCACACTAAAATCAAGTAACTTTGAAGCCTTTTTTCTTAATTTCAGTGTTGGCGTAGTTACGGTGTTTTGCCTTTGTAGGGTAGAATGGTTCTTAACAGCTTGGTTGCAACCCAAAAATGGGTCATAGTTCTGTTCTGATGAAGCAGAACCAGTTCAGAGTCACAACCTTAGATGTCCCTATATACTTCACTTGAGAAAATTGTTTAATCAATCTGCCATATTTACTTGTCTACTTGTTATTTGATACATGTGATAGGACAATATTTGTGCTTATTTGTGCGTTTTGTTTATAGGTATAATTTATGCTTAATCTATGATGCCCCACCTGCGCTAGTCTCTGCTGGCTCTCAGCATCTCCGGGGCACACTAGAGCTTGGTGGGCTTCATGAATTAGCAGGGCAGAGCCTTCCATCACGTAAAAGGCAGAATCCAGCATGGCGGCCGCGGCCTGGGGCTCCACGGTACTCGCTGCTACTCCCCTCGCAGCCTGGGCCAGCGTCCTCAGAGCCTGAGCGGTTTCCCTCGCGGCGACACCTGCCACAAACATGCCCAAATATACACACATGCATAAATTAAACATGCTGAGTCACCGTCACGTGTATTAGACCTTTGTATTAAATGTTAATCTCAGAATGGCTAATATTGGCCGATTAATCAGTCTGGCCAATATATCAGTCTAATAAATGTTAAATATTAATTGGTCTGGCCGATATGTTGGTCTATCAAATGCCAAATATCAGCTGATGAATCTGTCTGTCTGATATATCAGTGCTAAATGTTAAATATTATACGATTAATTGGTCCAAATAATGAACTGCCTTTTAAATGACTTAAATTTGCAGATTAATCAGTCTGACCGATATATTGTTTCCTCAATTGTCAAATATCGGCCAATTGATCAGTCTAGTTAATATATCCGTCAAATCTATCAAATGCCCAATATTGGCAAATTAATCAGCCTGGCTGATATGTAGGTCTATAAAATGCAAAATACTGGCCGATTAATTGGTCTGGCCAATATGTCAGTCTATGAAATGCCAAATATGGGCTGATTAACCGGTCTAGCAGATATATTGGTCTAACATATGCTAAATAGTGTCTGATTAATTGGTCCAATTAATGGACTGTCAATAAAAATGTCAAATATTGAGATTAATCGGCCTAGCTGATATACAGATATATCAACTGCCAAACATTGACAGATTAATTGGTCTCAACAATATATTGGTCTATCAAATGCCAAATATTGACAGATTAATTGGTCTCAACAATATTTTGGTCTATTAAATGCCAAATATTGACAGATTAATTGGTCTCAACACTATATTGGTCTATTAAATGCCAAATATTGACAGATTAATTGGTCTCAACAATATTTTGGCATATCAAATGCCAAATATTGACAGATTAATTGGTCTCAACACTATATTGGTCTATTAAATGCCAAATATTGACAGATTAATTGGTCTCAACAATATTTTGGCATATCAAATGCCAAATATTGACAGATTAATCAGTCTGACCGATATAGCGGTTGATCGAATCTTAATCTGTCGATTTTTTGGCATTCAGAGATTATCGGCATCATCGGATAAATGCAGTTAATCGGATTGCTTAAAAGTCTGAACTTTGCTCATTTTCAAATATCTTACGATTATTTGTTTACATCTCCTTTGCTATCAATATATTATATCGACATTCTAGTCATTGGCGACCCTAGTCTCTAGATATCAGCATT
The DNA here is from genome assembly GCF_019703515.2 of Myxocyprinus asiaticus. NCBI lineage: Eukaryota > Metazoa > Chordata > Actinopteri > Cypriniformes > Catostomidae > Myxocyprinus > Myxocyprinus asiaticus. The sequence continues at coordinate 20,834,581 of NC_059389.1, read as the reverse complement.
GGTATCAGCATTTGATAAACACATATTGGTTGACTACTACTGTACAATCTTGCACCATTACATTATAAATAAACAACACATTCACTGATACTACATTTAATGCCTTGCTTTTGGATCACCTCAACTCCATTCCAAATACTTTACATAAACTGCCAAAAACTGTATAGCAAAATGAGGGACATATTTGAATAAATCTTTATTACTGGAGCATAATGCAAGGGACAAGCCCAAACACCATTTTCCAAATAAAGCTTTCAGCCTCGTTTTGGTGCATGGCTGACCCACAATGCCCCTTCTGTTCAGAAAAATGAGTGTGGAAAGAAAATGAGGCACTATATGGGATCTGGCCTTTACTTAAAAACAGAACACGAATGTGGGCAAATTGCATCAAATTGCATTATCCAGCCAAGTAGAGCCTAATTGCTTATGCTATGTTAAATCTAGTGAAAATAAGATTAATGAGCGATTGGGGTTAATTATATCCTTGGCTTGAGAAGCGTTCCCTGTTCGAGCGTGCCATTAAAATATGTCTACAGAGGTTCTCCTGAGAGCACTGATACAGCCCAAAAAATTGATGGGTATTGCAGGTAAGTTACAACAACGCTCTCCTTAGTTTTCATGCCTTTAATTCGGAACAAGCGGTTTTGTTCTGAAAATGCAGGCAATTCCTGAGCTACTGGCTTCAAATGGGAACATTCTTAAAGAAGTGATTTTAGACATTTTTGCAAAAGGTTGCTGGGACTCTTTTTTTTAATTTTTATCTCAACTGGTAGAGTAGAGCATTGCACTATCAGTGGTAAGGTAATGGGTTTGATTCCCTGGGAACAAACATTGTGATAAAATATATACCCTGAATGCAGTGTGTCTAAACAAACTCTACCTTATTTTGGCATAAATTCAAGTAAAATCAGGCAATAGAGCATTGCACAATACCAATGCCAAAGTCAAGGGTTCGAATCCCAGGGAAAACACATTCTGATAAAATGTAAACTTTGAATGCATTGAAAGTTGCTTTAGATAAAAGCATCAGTGCAAATGTACATTATTTATTTGTCTTAGAATAATATTCCTACTGATCAATCGAGGCCTTCACCCTAAAATGTTAATCCAGAACCATGTCCTACTTGTGTAAATCAGGTTGGACACATCATTTTGAATATTTAATGTTAAATCTCCTTTTTTTCTAATATATATATATATTACCGGTATAATGTTCATTGCCCTGCGCAGCACAGGTCAGTAGCTGGGCCATGGAGGAGCCCACAGCCTTGGATGTGCTCCCTAGATCCTGCGCACACTTCTCCAACTACAGACAAAAGAGTTTTAAACATGAGACCCCCAGGGGTCCAGAGTAAAAGAGAGCATGCTGGTATAATGAGAACACTTTTGAAATATAATTATTGCTAATGAGTCCTATTATCTTTGCATCTTGATATGTGAAACATAAGTTGGAACTTAGACTTACCGATTCTCCTGGTAGGGGCTTGAGTTGTCCATCCAGTGCAGACATTTTGGCATCCTGCAGTTCACTCTTTAGAGTCTGAACAGCACTGAGTGCAGAGTCAATCTCGAGAGGACCACATGCCTCATGAGCCTATAAAACAGTAAACACAAACAATGTTAGTAATATTAGCGTATTTACGTATTTTTTTTTTTTTCAGACTTTCACTAAAGGGTCCCATTACAAATTTGTTTTAACTGTAAGTGCTCAATATGCACTACTATGCTAATCAGATGGGGGTTTTGATGTTAAGACATGAATATCTTGAATGTGTGCTACTTGTATTACCTCTTCAGCTCTGTGGACCTGCCGGCGGGTCCAAAAGGGGGCACTTTGTCATGAAAAATGTAAGCTTAAAATGTTCAGGTCTCTGGATACAGAAGTCAGACATATGTGGTTTCTTTTGAAAGCTTAGAATCAGAAATTTTCATAGATAACTATCACTACTGCATTTACGTTACATAAAATAACAAAATAAGGCCTGAAACATCTGCAGCGCAAATCAGCGCCACCTAGAGGTCATGTGGTAAAAATATTATAACGCATTTAAAAGTTTTTCAAATAGCACTTAAATAGATGAATCATATATCAAATGAAAGCTCTTTCTCAGGAATGCAACTGTAGTTTATTTTGTTGTAATATCACAGTTTGAAAGATTTTCAAAAGAATCACAAAGTGAAATATGATTTCTGTAAGACACAAAATACAAACATCTCTTTAATGTGCAGATCACTGCTGCTATAAGCCCAAATTAGCCATTTTTTACTTCTCTGTGAGCTTGCTTGTGTGAATAATCTAATGTTATATCTTTGATGTCCAGAACAAAAACCAGCAGGAAAAGCATACTAAACAAATCATAGGAAATATATGTTATCAACTATTGATGACAAAATGTTATATATTAACGTGAAGGGATCTCAGCTTTCTAAAAACACCTAGATTGAGCTTCTAGTCCACTCAGAGGCCAGGATATTTCATGAAACAATGGGGGTGGTGCATGAACTGAAAATTAGACTGACACTTCTGCCACACGATTGGATGATTAAATAATCGCATGGATGATTGTTGGTGCCAGATGGGCTGGTTTGAGTATTTCTGTAACTGCTGATCTCCTGGGATTTTCACACACAACAGTCTCTAGAGTTTACTCTGAATGGTGCCAAAAACAAAAAAACATCCAGTGAGGGGCAGTTCTGCAGATGTAAACACCTTGTTGAAGAGAGAGGTCAACAGAGAATGGCCAGACTGGTTCAAACTAACAAAGTCTACGGTAACTCAGATAACTGCTCTGTATAATTGTGGTGAGAAGAATGGCATCTCAGAATGCTATTCTGAGATGCGGGTTGGTGCTGTTTTGGTTGCATACCCTGGCAGAAATTGTGAAATTTTGGCATTGATTTTGAAATCTTTTAAGGATAGTGATCATATGAAGCCATTTATTATCACATAGTTGTCTGGCTCCTTTTTAAATCATATTGTTAACAGAAATCACCCAAATGGCCCTGATCAAAAGTTTACATACCCTTGAATGTTTGGCCTTGTTACAAATTGTTTGCTCCTTGAAACAACCACAACATCTTTTTCCAGAGCAGCCTGTATTTCTCCTGAGGTTACCTGTGGGTTTTTCTTTGTATCCCGAACAATTCTTCTGGCAGTTGTGGCTGAAATCTTTCTTGGTCTACCTGACCTTGGCTTGGTATCAAGAGATCCCTGAATTTTCCACTTCTTAATAAGTGATTGAACAGTACTGACTGGCATTTTCAAGGCTTTGGATATCTTTTTATATCCTTTTCCATCTTTATAAAGTTCCATTACCTTGTTACGCAGGTCTTTTGACAGTTCTTTTCTACTCCCCATGGCTCAGTATCTAGCCTGCTCAGTGCATCCATGTGAGAGCTAACAAACTCATTGACTATTTATACACAGACACTAATTGCAATTTAAAAAGCCACAGGTGTGGGAAATGAATCTTTAATTGCCATTTAATTAAAGTGTGTGTCACCTTGTGTGTCTGTAACAAGGCCAAACATTCAAGGGTATGTAAACTTTTGATCAGGGCCATTTGGGTAATTTCTGTTATCATTATGATTTAAAAAGGAGCCAAACAACTATGTGATAATAAATGGCTTCATATGATCACTATCATTAAATACATTTTTACATGATCAGTCATATTTTCAAAATCAATGCCAAAATTTCACAATTTCTGCCAGGGTATGCAAACTTTTGAGCACAACTGTGTGTGTGTGTGTGTATATTATATATATATATATATATATATATATATATATATATATATATATATATATACACATACATACATACATACATACATACATACATACATACATACACACACACACACACACAGGTGCTGGTCATATAATTAGAATATCATCAAAAAGTTGATTTATTTCACTAATTCCATTCAAAAAGTGAAACTTGTATATTCATTCATTACACACAGACTGATATATTTCAAATGTTTATTTCTTTTAATTTTGATGATTATAACTGACAACTAAGGAAAATCCCAAATTCAGTATCTCAGAAAATTAGAATATTACTTAAGTCCAATACAAAGAAAGGATTTTAAAAATCTTGGCCAACTGAAAAGTATGAACATGAAAAGTATGAGCATGTACAGCACTCAATACTTAGTTGGGGCTCCTTTTGCCTGAATTACTGCAGCAATGCGGCATGGCATGGAGTCGATCAGTCTGTGGCACTGCTCAGGTGTTATGAGAGCCCAGGTTGCTCTGATAGTGGCCTTCAGCTCTTCTGCATTGTTGGGTCTGGCATATCGCATCTTCCTCTTCACAATACCCCATAGATTTTCTATGGGGTTAAGGTCAGGCGAGTTTGCTGGCCAATTAAGAACAGGGATACCATGGTCCTTAAACCAGATACTGGTTGCTTTGGCACTGTGTGCAGGTGCCAAGTCCTGTTGGAAAATGAAATCTGCATCTCCATAAAGTTGGTCAGCAGCAGGAAGCATGAAGTGCTCTAAAACTTCCTGGTATACGGCTGCGTTGACCTTGGACCTCTGAAAACACAGTGGACCAACACCAGCAGATGACATGGCACCCCAAACCATCACTGACTGTGGAAACTTTACACTGGACCTCAAGCAACATGGATTGTGTGCCTCTCCTCTCTTCCTCCAGACTCTGGGACCCTGATTTCCAAAGGAAATGCAAAATTTACTTTCATCAGAAAACATAACTTTGGACCACTCAGCAGCAGTCCAGTCCTTTTTGTCTTTAGCCCAGGCGAGACGCTGAAACCCATGTCTTGCATACGTCTGTGCGTAGTGGTTCTTGAAGCACTGACTCCAGCTGCAGTCCACTCTTTGTGAATCTCCCCCACATTTTTGAATGGGTTTTGTTTCACAATCCTCTCCAGGGTGCGGTTATCCCTATTGCTTGTACACCTTTTTCTACCACATCTTTTCCTTCCCTTCGCCTCTCTATTAATGTGCTTGGACACAGAGCTCTGTGAACAGCCAGCCTCTTTTGCAATGACCTTTTGTGTCTTGCCCTCCTTGTGCAACGTGTCAATGGTCGTCTTTTGGACAACTGTCAAGTCAGCAGTCTTCCCCATGATTGTGAAGCGTACAGAACTAGACTGAGAGACCATTTAAAGGCCTTTGCAGGTGTTTTGAGTTAATTAGCTGATTAGAGTGTGGCACCAGGTGTCTTCAATATTGAACCTTTTCACAATATTCTAATTTTCTGAGATACTGAATTTGGGATTTTCCTTAGTTGTCAGTTATAATCATCAAAATTAAAAGAAATAAACATTTGAAATATATCAGTCTGTGTGTAATGAATGAATATAATATACAAGTTTCACTTTTTGAATGGAATTAGTGAAATAAATCAACTTTTTGATGATATTCTAATTATATGACCAGCACCTGTATATGTATGAAGGCAGCAGCCCAGAAATTCCCCAGATCAATGTGTTTTTTCTCATTTAAAAAAGAAGAGAAAGATGATCAGATGTAGAATGATAAATCTTTACACCTGCATTTGCGGTGTGGTTATTACAACAATCATCAGTTTATTAAAGATCTTACAGTAAAACAATGATCTCTAAGTACCTTTTGTGCAGCTGTGCGCAGCTCTGCCAGGCAGGTGGCCAGATTCTTGGCACACTGACCGAGTTGCATCGCAGCAGCCTGGTCAGTTACTGTTGGAACGGCCGATTTAGCCGATGTCACCATTTTACTACCCGGCTGTTTGAAGACAAACAGAAAACAAACACCAACAGTGTGAGTGGATTAAAGACCTTAGTCAAGGTAGACAGCAGAAACAAGGCTGCTAGGGATAGATGTTGATCGTTCTACTGACAAAACATTAAAAATATGACATGCCAAAATAAATCCAGTTGATACAAATCTCCAGAAAACACAGGTTGTGATAATTAGATGTGATCTAGAAAATGTAGGTAGTACTACCCATTCAACAGACTACCTGTAGAAAACTCTGGCTGGCAATGATAAGGGCTAGCTGGGCACCAAGGTCTTCTGGATGGGCCTGACTGCCCCTCATTCCCTGTACTAGCTGTGGGATATGGTCTGCCACAGCCTGGAGAACAACCACGTACAAAAAGATTAACGGAAAACAGTTTAATTCAAATTTGTATCCCATAATCCATTAGTGTCCTGAGCCACAATACCTTGCAGCTGAGCACTAGTTGCTGATGTGACATGGTGTTCTTGTTGGATGCAGCTGCATTCTGGGCAGCTGCAATGGTCTGCGTTGCAGCCGCTGCAGCCTGCTTAGCTGCATTCTGTTTCAGATAAATAAAACATATGTCATGAACATCTGCAATAATTGGGGTACAAAATGGTACAAAACAGAATCTCTGACTCACAGAATACTATAACTGGTATTGTAATGGTGAAATGGGATTGATGTGACATTAACTGCACAATGACACAATTGTCAAGATCATTAAAGGTCCAAAGAAGTGGCAGAATGCAGAGCATTTAACAATGTCCTTTGTCCTTATTTCTAATAGTTTTCACAGGAAATCCAAATAGAAAAATGCAATTTGCAATCCACATGCACTTTTGAAGTATCAGAAAAATATGGCAAGGAAAAAGAAAAAAGAAAGCAAGAAAACTGAGCATATTCCGGACAAATATTTAGTGTTTGAGGAAAGATGATGGATGATAGAGAGGAAAAATGTACTGAAAGAACAAAGCCATCTTTGTTGATGAGAAGAAACCAAACAAGGTTCAGACTGATGAATTCCACTGCACAGTCACATCAGGGACTTTGTGTTGAGGAACAGCCAAATGGCCTGTTCTGTTAGCAAATGAAGCTCTAATTGGAAAAACACTTTCTATGGAAAACGGGCCACTTGCACCATATCCCAACTAAGTGATAGATAATACAGCAACAAGCTATGAAAATTCCTTTTTCAAACAGGTTTTTGTCCTAACTACCTGTGACTGTCGACAGGATCTTTAGTTTGTTTGAATTTTATTAATGGGCTCAAAATCCCACTCCACTCACATATTCTGTTACAATTTCTTCCATTCATATGTACAGTGGCAAGAAAAAGTGGTCATCAAATGTGATCTCATCTTCATCAAAGTCACAAGTATAGACAAACACAATGTGCTTAAGCTAACAAAACACAGACAGTTATAATCTTTCATGTCGTCATTGAACATATCCCATTAAACATTCACAGTGCTGTGGAAAAAGTTAATGAACCCTTGAATTTAATAACTGATCGATCCTCCTTTGGCAGCAACCAAGCATTTCCAGTAGCTGCGGATTAGACCAGCACAACGATCAGAAGGAATTTTGGACCATTCTTCCTTACAGAACTGCTTCAGCTCAGCCATATTCTTAGGATGTCTCGTGTGAATGGCTCTCTTGAGGTCATTTCACAGCATCTCTATTGGATTAAAGTCTGAGCTCTGACTGGGCCACTCCAAAAGGTGGATTTTCTTTTTTTGAAGCCATTCTGTAGTTGATTTACTTCAATGTTTAGGGTCATTGTCCTGCTGCATCACTCAACTTCTACTGAGCTTCAGCTGGCACACAGCCAACCTGACATTATCCAGTAGGATATCTTGAATAAATAATTTTTTCCCTTGATGATGGCAAGCGGTTCAGGCCCTGAAGCAGCAAAGCAGCCCCAAATCATGATGCTCCCTCCACCGTACTTCATCGTTGGGATGATGTTTGGTATGTGGTGCCCTTTTAACCCCATACATAGTGCTGCATGTTCTTCCCAAACAATTCAAACTTTGATTCATCAGTCCACAAAACATTTTCCCAGTAGTGCTGTGGTGTGTCAAGGTGGTCTTTGGCAAACTTCAAGCACGCAGCAATGTTTTTGTTGGAATGCAGCGGCTTCCTTCGTGGTGTCCTGCCATGGACACCATGCCTGTTTAATGTTTTCCATATAGTAGACTCATGAACAGAGATGTTAACCAGTTCCAATGATTCCTTCAGGTCTTTAGCTGTCACTCCAGAGTTCTTTTTTACCTCAATGAGCATTCTGTGGTGTGCCCTTTGAGTCATCTTGGCTGGATGGTCACTTTTAGGGCGAGTAGCCACAGTACTAAATCGTCTCCATTTATACACAATTTGTCTAACTGTGGACAAATGAATATCTAAGCATTTCGAGAGAACTTTGTAGCCCCTTTCCAGCTTTATGCAAGCAACAATTCTTTATCGTAAGTCTTCTGAGATCTCTTTTTTGCAAGGCATTGTCCACATCAGCAGATGCTTCTTGTGAATAGAAACTCTGAATGTTTGAGTGCTTTTTATAAGTCAAAGTAGCGCTAACCCACACATCTAGTTTCATCAATTGGATGCCAGGTTTGCCAGCTCCTGACTCTAATTAGCTTTTGTTGACGTCATTACCCTTGGGGTTCACATTTTGTGTGTTATTAGTTAAAACAATGTGTTTTGTTCATTATTGTAACTTAGATTTTAATACAAATTTATCCATACAATGCAGGTATTTCCAAAAGGTTCACATAATTTTTCTTGCCACTGAAAATGAGTCTCATTCTATAATGTCTCCGTCTTGAGTGTAGTTTACTTAAACTGAACTTAAAGGTCTTTCGAACACAGAACTTTGGAATTCATAAGAATTCCGAGAAAAAAAAAAGAGAAAATTTCCACATCCTCAGGTGATTGATAGCAAGGGGTTGAGGGTCTCGAGTCAACATAGTCCCAAGATAATTGTAAAATTCTTAAAAAAATAAATAAATAAAAGGTCAGGACAATCCATCCAGCCCCAAGTCCTCATAATCCATTCTTACATTTGGCTAGCTTCCTCTGCACCACAGAGTCTATAATTTACTATATCCAAACTGTGTGTCAGAAGGCAAAACCTGAAGTAAAGGTGGGATTATAATACACTGAGCATCTCCTCACCTCCAGTCGGTGAATAAGTTTCTTTTTGATGGCGTTTTGAGCAGCTGCGTTGGTGGCGACCCGTAACCCTTCAGCAGCCTCTCGCAGTCTCTGTTGTTGGTCTTCATTTTCTGGGTATGCGGCAGCCCCCTGCACAGGTACACATCAGTCACAATTACAGAATTAAAAACATTTTAAGGAGTTTACCAATGATTGTCTATCGCTTTTTATAGCAGTCCCCATTTAATCGGTACTGTGAACATGCAACATTAGTTTGTCTTCAGTATTTTTGGCCTTTGAATTTTCAGAATGGAATACTAGCTATAACTATTATAGTTATAATATTTAGTCGCTATAATATTTAGTCGCAACTAGAAATAACTATACTGTGCTGTTTAGGCTGTATACTACGTACTATATCTTTTTTTTTTTTTTTTTTTATATCTGAAACAGTATGTAGCATATTTCATATTTAATTCAGAAAGTGGCATCCATTTACATGTATCATCTCAGAAATAAATATAAGTGCTTTGCTTCTTTAAATGAAAAAACAAAAAAACAAAAACAAATCTTAATTCTGATTGACCAATTAAATAATGAGTCAAATAAATGTAAGTAAGTTTCTAACGACATGTTATGCAATTCCATGGTTCCATTTTACCTCCTTCCTTGATGGTTAAACTGAAAGTGAATGATGATTCTGAGAGAACAGAGTTGTCACAGATAAATTCTAGACTGTCCAAGCTCTATGAAGGAATATTTGTCACAGCTAGCAGAATTCTTGGCTATGCCATCCACACATTTATGGCACATTACAAAATGTTCAATGCAAATAGAAATTAAAGGGCTGTCTGCTCCATCTCTGTTACCAAGGAAACTGTCTGCGACACATTCCTCATCTTTACATTTAATAATTGCAGGGATGTTTTAATTAATATTTCATGAATCAAATGTGCCTAACAAACCATAAGGCAGACTTCCATATGTCTCCATATTAAATGCATCATGGGCATTTATACTTTTCTGCATTGCTGAGTGGGGCCTGAGAATAGTTTCTGTGGCCCATCTGATCTTCAGTCAAATCTAAATCATGGCATGAGTTGGAAAAGTGAGAGTAGGGGAAGCTAATTTATACAGTGTGGCTGTTGAGTCTGAGTCCTGGATAAAAAAACGGCAATTTTTTTCTAATACTGTATGAGCAGTTAAACTGTGCTTGCATCACAATCCACTAAACCAATAAAAATCCATTTATTTTGACAGACAAAGGATGAACCCACATAGATATCACTCAAATAACTAGGATCTGCATCTAGGCATTGCATTCTTTCTTATGGTTACAAAAAAGTGCTGTGGTGGTACCATGGCACAGTGATGGAATCAATTGGTAATATCATGGTACTTTGTTGTATTACAGTATACTGAACATATAGGTCTATTCATATATCATGGCATTTACATCGTACTACAAGGTACTTCAAAAAACAAGGTATTACCATGAGACAATGTCCAAAAAAACATGTTATTACCATTGTGCTATGTCCAAAAACATGGTATTACCATGATGCCATGACTACAAAATATGGTATTACCATGGTGCCATGTCCAAAAACATGGTTACAGCATGGTCCCATGCCCAGAAGAAAATGGCATTACCATGGCACATTTACAAAAAACATGAAATTACCATGGTGCCATGTCAAAAACCATGGGATTACCATAGCACATGTCCAAAAAACATGGTATAAGCACATTGCCATGTCAAAAAAAATTTTATTCCCATGGTACAAATCCAAAACACATGGTATTACCATGTTGCCTTGTCCGAAAAACATGGCATTACCACAGTGCCATGTCCGAAAAACATGGCATTACCATGGTGCCATGTCCGAAATACATGGCATTACCATGGTGCCATGTCCGAAAAACATGGCATTACCATAGTGCCATGTCCGAAAAACATGGCATTACCATGGTGCTAAGTCCACAAATCATGATTTTAACATGGTGCCATATCTAAACACAAGGCATTACTGTCAAAAACATGGCATTAGCATTGTACATATAAAAAGAAATGGTATTACCATGGCACATATCCAAAAATATATGGTATTAAAACTATTCTACCATTTTACATGTCAAAAAAAAAAAAAAAAAAAAAAAAAAAAAGAGGAAAAAAACATTTCATTAACATGGCATATAGTATGTTAACAAACAAACAAACAAAAATATTATTGGCATGGTACTATGTCAAAACAATTCAATTCATTGCAGCATTTCAAGCAGCTTTTCAAAAAGTAGCCTACAAAACAAAAAGGTATTACCAAGGTGCATGTTCAAAAATGTGGAACTTTATCTCAGTGTTCTTGTGTTATTTTTCATACCTTTGCAGCCTCCACCATTCTGGCAGTGGCATCGGCCAACAGCTTGGCAGCAGCGAGCAGTTTCTTGGAATTATCCACATCGATTTCAGCTTCGGCATCGGAGCGCATTGCATTCACCAAGTCAGAGGTGGCCTGGGCCAGAACCCTCGCCTGTCGTACCATTTCACCTGTAAACGCACACACAACCGACCATAATTTATCTGCACATAGCTTTATTTTAACATTATTTAAACACTATAATATCATCAGGTTGTGTGGGCAGATGTTATATTTTTTTCCACATTTCCACGTTTCTTTGATGTGTGTGAATCTGGCACCATTGAAGCTGTTCTTTTTAAAAATCAATCTCTCAGCATTCTCTGCATATCCCTTCAGGAATCCAAGTGCTCAAATGGTTGTGAACCTGAAGCACATCATCGATCCAGGGGCCTTTCAAAATTGTGCCTACTCGTTTTACATAAATGGGATCTGTATTTCCCAAACACCTACGTAGATCCAGAAATACAAGAGTTGACGAGATTATGAAGGGAGAAAGGTGTGTGTACGGAGTGTTTCACCTTTGTACATGCAGGATGAATTCAGAGTGAAAATAGAGCATTAGCTAAAGGTAAAGTGTGTAATTTTTGTATAACTAATGTTAACATCAACCAATTGCCTGCTCAGCCCGATTCAGAGATGGAGCAAAGTGTTTACTTTTTAATGAAAGATTACAAAGATATTTATTTTCTCTTTGGAAAAACATGCACAGTTGTATCCGGCACAATAAGATCAGGAATGCGCATGAAGGAAGTAAACAGGGTCAATTCTGATTTCATCTTGACTTCAATTTAAACAAGTGGACATCTCTAAATCTTTGATGCTGATTTGTTGGCTCAAGTAGTAGTCCATGCTTTATTGAGCACTTGTAACCAACACCCAGTACCTTAATGCCATGTGTTTTCTTTTAAAAAGTTCAAAGCCAAGGCGTGCGTGATTGAGTCCAGATTTGATACTCTGTAGCAGTTATTATATGACATGTTTTCGACAACCTTGCAAGCGTAGAATCTTTTGAAGATGCTTTAGACTTGCGGCCATAGCATAAAAAAAATCTTCCTTTTTGAAAACAGCTAAAAATGCAGTATAAACTAAAGACAAAATGACTTTCAAGTAGATCAATGAGACAAAATAAACTGGGAGGCAAATCAACAGTGCTGGAGATGATACAATTTTTCCATTTGAAAACACATTAATTCTTCTATGTTTTCAGGTTCCGTTCACACCGAGACAGCATTTTTGTCCAGCGAAAACTAAGCTTTTTCGAAAGTGCTCTCCCGTTGGATAAATTTGAAAATGCAGTCTTCACATTGTCGTATGGACAGGGAAAACTGAGATATTCGAAAAGTATCTTTTGTCATATGATATATTCAAGTCAAGACATTCAACCCAAAATAATCAAGATGGTGGCCCATTTTGCAGCTGCGTTGTTGTGCCTGCTATCCACTTTGATATCATTGTTAAAGATAAATGTTACTTTGTACAACCTTCACATTGCATTATTCCTCCAAAGGTGACGGGAAGTTTACTGTCTGTTTGCAGAACATGAGGACACGCACACTTTTCATTTTTTTTTCCCCGCATGCGCAATAAAGGGATTTAATGCTTTTCAGACGTTTCAGTGTGGACGAGCTACTTTTGGAAATCGTTTGAAAACGGCAGTGTGGACGGAGAGTGTTTTGAAAATGATGTTTTACGCCAGATTAAAGTGGGTGTTGATGTCAAAGCCTCAACAATGTTCAATAGCAAGCTATTTGTAAGTAAAATTTTACTTAATCATTTTAAACCATGACTTGCACTATACATAAGTAATATTGGCATTATATTCATGATGTTAGCCAGATGGGAACTGGCCCCCACAGTGAGCCTGGTTTCTCCCAAGGTTATTTTTCTCCATTAACCAACATCTTATGGAGTTTTGTGTTCCTTGCCACAGTCGCCTTCGGCTTGCTCACTGGGATTCTAAATACAATTATTATTTAATTACTTATTTTTAAACACAATTCACAATCGTATTTTATCAAACTACACAATGATGACTCTAAGACATGATAGATATTACAGTTTCATTTTCTGTTAATGCATGATTTTCTGTAAAGCTGCTTTGAAACAATGTGTGTTGTGAAAGGCGCAATACAAATAAAAATGACGACATTATATGCAACATTAGTGTTTAATGTGGTTCGCTTTAAGTTGTGGTTTGTACTTTTAGAGCTCCAAAATGGGGGCAGGAACACCAGGAAACTTGTTGGGAACATGCTCCACTCTTGTGTAATACTGAATATGAAAAAGCAAATTCCATTCTGTCATTACACAGATATGCTTTGTTTGGTTATGTGACAAAGATTTTAAAGCTTTCTTGTGTTTTACTGTGTGCTTATTTGAATTACATTTCCATATTTTAAATAAATTATCTGTAGTCTGAAGCATTTCAACATCCTGTGGTATAACCCATTGTAATTCTCATCTAGAAGACTTAAAATAACTAATAGTGCTCGCTAATACAATCAAATGGGTGGGAAAACTTGCATTGAAAGAGGGACCCGAGATGATATCTAGGGACTAGAATACCAGAGACTTGGGGGTGGACTCTTTTGACTTGAAAAAGCCGAATTATACATCTAACCTCACCATACCCTGATGTGCACCTCTCCAAAAATGTAAAAACAATTCTCAATATACTAGCAATTGTCTCACTGTGTACTCACTGAACGACGCAGACACACCAACACAGAACATTAAATGCAAACCACCGCATTGGCCACTACGCAAAGACTACACCGTCGGTTTGACGCAGAAGTATAAACCGGCATTAAACCCATCTAAAACCATCAAAACAGACCAGCTTAGCTAAGCTTGGAGACCAGCTAACCACTTTAGGCTGGTTTAAGCTGCTTTTTTCTGGAGGAAACACCTTAGCAACCATAGCAAATTCCTGACGAGTGTTGAGTTTTGCACAGGCAAGCACCACTTCCATTTCCACTTCGAGCAAACATCTATTTTTCTTTAATGCTGTGCAGTATTTCTTATAATGGTTGTAAAGTATCAGTATCTGCAGTCTCACCTGCATCCCCCATCGAGGTGAAAATACTGTCAGTCACTGTCATGATGGTGTCAGTGGCCTGATCGTAGCGTCCAATTGGTTCCCCGCAGCTGGCGTAGTGGCGCACATGCTGGAGTAGGTCGCTAAGGGCCTGGCTGACCGCCCCAGCCGCCATGTTCACCTGACGGAGAAGCTCGCCCTCCTCTGAGGCGGCGTGACACGCCTTCACACACCCTTCCACAGAACGCTCCACCAAACGCCCGGCCTCCACCAGCTGCTCCTGACAGACTGGGGAGGAGATTGTGGGACTCACCACCTACCACAATCACACATACACCAAAATTGATTGAAAAGATGCTGTGTTCAGAACAGCAACGGATTATTTCGGGCCTCAGGTGAAAGATACTGTATATATATATATATAAAAACAAGTGAAAAACCATCAAAAAATTTATGGAAGTCTAATCTAAATGAACTCCTTTATTATATACAGTAAGTAAACACCACGAATAATTAGTGATTGATTGATATATTAACATATCAAATTGTCCAACATTTGGTAGTTTTAAGTAATTGCAGTTGCTCAATAACTTTTACTTTTGCCCGATTAGCGCTGTTAGAAAGTTTGGAGTTTTAATATATCGTTCAATTTTTTCCAATTTCGGTGATTAGTGTCGCAAGCCAGACCTTTGATGATATAAAGTCTGCCCTTTTAATATATCAGTGAATAATTTTTGCCATTTGGCCAATCTGTGTTGGATGCCAGAATTTTGACCAACCTAGTCTCACAGAATGAACGTTACTATAACTAATTTTTGCAAACTGAGTTTTACATGCCGCCTTTTATGTTTTGCTGCAGTTCCCTGGTGAAATTAGTACTAGAGGCACTATAACAACTGTGCTTTTCGTGTTGAATTTGGTTAGGTTTAGGTGTTGGTTTAGGGTGAAGATGTCTGTTTTGTTCACCTCTCATTTATCTTTTTGAACACTGTTGGTTAGGTTTAGGTTAAAGTTTAGGTTAGGGAGGTACATTTTACTCATTAAAACATTTTGTTGGTATAAAGTCTAGAGATTTAATATAACAACTGATAAGTTTGCCATTTGGCTGATTATTGTCACAAGCCAGACTTCTGACAGAATAAAGTCTAGGGTTTTAATATATTGACCAATCATTTTTGTCATTTGGCCAATTAGTGTTGGATGCTAGACTTTTGATGGTTTACATCACTCGATAACTATCCATTTTGGCCAGTTAGTGTTGCTAGCAAGATTTTTGATGGTATAAAGTCTGGAGTTTTTAATATATCGGCCAATAACATTTCCCATTTGGCCGATCAGTGTCGAAAGCCATACATCTGATGGTATAAAGACTGGAGTTTTTAATGTATTGGCCGATAACATTTCCCACTTGGCCGATCAGTGTCGGAAGCCATACATTTAATGGTATAAAGACTAACTTTTTAATATTCGGACGATAACTTTTCCTGTTTGGCTAATCAGTGTCGGAAACCATACATCTGATGGTATAAAGACTGGAGTTTTTAATGTATTGGCCGATAAATTTTCCTGTTTGGCCAATCAGTATCGGAAGCCAAATATTTGATGGTATAAAGACTGGACTTTTTCATATTCAGCCGTTAACTTTTCCCGTTTGGCCGATCAGTGTGGGAAGCCATACATTTGATGGTATAAAGACTGGAGTTTTTAATATATCGACCAATAGCTTTTGCCTTAAGGCATAATAGTGTCACAAGTCATATTTTAATGGTATGGTATGTAATATATTGGTATTATATAGGCCATCGACCACCCTAATCTCTAGAATAGGCATTGGCCATTGAAAAACCCATATCTGTTGACGACTAAAATAAACATACACAAACAAACATACATACATTCGCAAAACATTGTTCGGTGAATAAATGTACAATTTACTGGTCTCTGTTCCTCTAGACAGATATCTTCCAGTATATTGAAGATATATTCCACTACATTCTTCAAACATTTGTCAGTTGTATGTTTAAAAGATCAGTAATATGTACTTGAGCTTGAAAACGTACCTTTGTGCAGGCCACCAGCTGTGAGGTGGAAAGCGCGCACTGTGTGGCGGCAGTAATGACCCGGTTCTGGAGTGCCGTGTCCTCGGCCACCTGTGCCACGTTCTTGGCCTTCAGCACCAGCATAGCGGCAGCATTAGCAACAGCTTTGGCCAGGTTCATCATAATGTCCTAGAACATATTCGTCACCAAAGCAACACACTGTGAGGCAACCTGGCCTAGGCTAATGAGTGAAATAAACGCAAGGATAGAGTGTAACAGAATAAAATAGAGGGCAATAAAACGCTCACGGAGGCTAACTGAGTATGACAGCATCAGCTGAATCACACTAAATCAAATTCTACATGCTGAAAATGGGCACTAATATGCTTACTGGGAGCTAAAACTGCTTTGCCAGGGCATAATGAAAAAAAGTGAGAATGTTGGCAGAAGGATTTGACATTAACCGATCTCTGATTACCGGTATTAAAGGGATAGTTCACCCAAAAATCATTTACTCACCCTCATGCCACCCCAGATGTGTATAACTTACTTTCTTCTGCAGAACACAAACAAACATTTTCAGAAGGAAGTCTCAGCTCTGTTGGTCCTTACAATGCAAGTGAATGGTGGCCAGATGTTTGAAGGTCCAAAAAGCATTAGGGCAGTATAAAAGTAATCCATATGACTCCAGTGGTTAAATTCATATCTCCAGAAGTGATGTGATAGGTGTGGGTGAGAAACAGATCAATATTTAACTTTTGTTTTTGGCGATTTACATTATTCGTGCATATCGCCACCTACTGGGCAGGGAGGAGAATTTATAGTAAAAAAAAAAAAAAACTTCATCTATACTAGAAGACTTTAACATTGTTCTGTTTCTCACCCACTCTTATCACATCGCTTCAGAAGATATGGATTAAACCACTGGAATCGTATGGATTATATTTATGCTGACTTTATATGCTTTTTGGAGCTTCAAATTTCTGGCCACCATTCACTTGCATTGTGAGGACATACAGAGCTGAAATATTCTTCTAAAAATCTTCGTTTGGGTTCAGCAGAAGAAAAAGTTATTCACATCTGGGATGGCATGAGAGTGAGTAAATTATTTTTTGGTTAACTATCCCTTTAAGGAGTAACGCATAATTTGTTTTCAAAATAGTGTAGCTTTTCCTGTTTCTAGCTGCATTTTCCAACATCTAGCAATGTAGTGTGACACAATGTTACATCTCTGTCTTTAATGTCATATTTTATTGCAAATACAGCTTTTAATCAAACACGCTTTCCTAAAAGATTTGGAAAGTTTGATTCAAGTGAATCGGTAAGTTTGAATTCAAAACAATGATTCACCAATTTGAGTTCCTGCATGGCATTTCAGATTTATTTTATAGCGAAATATTTGGTTAAATGCTGCTGTTCATCACTATGAACTTTGACCAAATAATTAATTATAATTTTTTATCTAATTCAATATTTATCTAATTAATTATTATTTAAAATAAATAATTATAAATTAGGTTGTTTTTAATTTTTTTATTTATTTATATATATATATATATATATTTTTTTTTTTTTGTGATTTAGGGTACATTTCTTTTCAATTTGAATGTTTTTACTCTAATTGAGCTTAATTATATAAAATTAAAAATAGATGACTTATTTAACAATATATGGCCCTGATTAAATAATAAATTAAATTTTAATTATTTATAATACAATTAAAAAGATATTGTCCCCCTAAATAGCAAACTAATTTGTTAGTAGCTTGTAGTTAACTACTTTTTCCTAAACTAATTTAAATAATATGAAGTTTGTAGCTTGGCAAGCTACAGTTTCGAAGTTGCTTCCTGATTACTGACAAACAGAAATTAGGTATGACAATCATGATGATCACTTTTCGGTTTACAGACGCACCTGGAATCTCTCGTCCGTTTCTCCTTCTCCCATTTGTTTCAGAAGGTCTCCGCTGGCCTGGCCGATACTGCCCGCTGCCGTCAACACCGTCTGTCTGGGCTGTAAGGTGATATCAACACAAAGTAAACAAAGACCCTTGTTCTACCACCAGCACATCTCAGAACTCAATGCACGGCTAATTACATCCTGTCTATCAACTCTACACTCCACTACAATTACCCTGTCTAGCAAAAGCCAAACAAGTTAGCAGACTGTGACTGCGCTCTGTAAACCTGAATGGAAAAAACACAGTTTAACGAGTTTATCATGAATCTGTCTGCAAACAGAAGTGTGTTACTGATGGATTAGATGTGAAGGGGCCGAGGTCTTTGTGTGTTTGCATTTGTCACCTCTCCAGAAGCTGGTTCCACGGCTCTCAGCAGGTCAGATACGGCCCCTGTGAGGGTCCGGGCGGCCCCCATGAGATTCTGGCCGCTGCCCACCTCGTCCTCCATAAGAGCGGCCAGCAGCTTTACTCCCTTGGACATCTCTGTCAGGTTGGAGGAGATGGTGGTGATGGCACAGCCCACGGCGCTGTAATCCGTGTCCGTTGGGTCACCTGGGGTGAGGAGGAATTGGAAAGAGATACAGAAAACAGATACAGATCAAGTGACTCAGATGAAAAAACAGCATAAACCAGTCTAAGAAGCTTTGCTGGTCTTAGCTGTTCCTCCGGCCTAGACTGGTTTGCTGTTTTAAAAGGCCTTATGGGCACTTGTGAGCTAGACCATCATAGGTTAGTTTATTTCAGCAGAGGAAGACTAGAAGGGATTTTAACTTAATAAATGTACATGAACAAATATGAGAACAAACACAAACCGAGTACTTTTGATTTCATGCCTTTCTTACAGCTCAGTCCTACTTGACTCCACTCAGATATGCAGCATATGCAATAAAATTTATATTTTTTTGTGATTTTATACAAAACCCAATACCAGACCTTCACAAGCTCTTCAGGTGTAAAGCACAGACTGCTAAAAACAGTAAAGTTTGGGTTTGGCTGGTGATTATCAGGGAAATCTCCACACTGTCAAACAGATGGCATGGGGAAGTATAAATCCAGCAAAAACCTGGTCTGGTCCACATGAAATCTCTGTAGAATGCGGGAAGGAATACACAAATCCTGCCAAGTAGTTGAGCTTCAGGACAACAAACTTCATAATAATTAATGGAAATATTTATTAGGGCAAATGGAGAGTGTCTTATTATTTAGTAGTCAGATGAAACACATTTAGGTCTCATGTATAGACCCGATCAAAGTGGGTATTGCAACACATTTATTTTACACTTTATATTTATGTTTTAAAGGGATAGTTCACCCAAAATTAAAATTCTCTCATCCTCATGCCATCCCAGATGACTTTCTTTCTTCAGCAGAACACATACAAAGATTTTTGGAAGAATATCTCAGCTCTGTAGGTCCATACAATGCAAGTGAATTGTGGTCAGAACTTTGAAGGTCAAAAAACCATATAAAAGCATATAAGTAATCCATATGACTCCAGTGGTTTAATCCATTTCTTCAAAAGCGATATGATAGATGTGGGTGAGAAATACATCAATATTTTAGTCCTTTTTTACAAAAAATCTCAACTTTCACTTTCACATTCTTCTTCTTTTGTTTTTCATAATTAGCATTCTTTGTGCATATCGCCACCTACTGGGCAGGAAGGAGAATTTATAGTAAAAAAAAAAAAAACTTAAATATTGATCTGTTTCTCTCCCACACCTATCATATCACTTCTGAAGATATATATTTAACCACTGGTGTCGTATGGATTATTTCTATCCTGCATTTATATGCTTTTTGGACCTTCAAAGTTCTGGACACCATTCACTTGCATTGTATGGACCCTACAGAGCTGAGATAATATACTAAAAATCTTCATTTGTGACTACCACCCCTGGAGTTGCAAGTTCGAATCCAGGGCATGCTGAGTGACTCCAGCCAGGTCTCCTAAGCAAACAAATTGGCCCGGTTGCTAGGAAAGGCAGAGTCACATGGGGTAACCTCCTTGTGGTCGCGATTAGTGGTTCTCGCTATCAGTGGGGCACGTGGTAAGTTGTGCGTGGATCGCAGAGAGTAGCATGAGCCGCCACATGCGGAGTCTCTGCGGTGTCATGCACAACGAGCCACGTGATAAGATGCGTGGATCTTCATTTGTGTTCTGCTGAAGAAAGACAGTCATACACATCTGGGATGGCATGAGGGTGAGTAAATGATGAGAGAATTTTCGTTGTTGGGTGAACTCTCCCTTTAAGACATACTGTACTGTACCATTTAATGCATTTAGGTAGTAGAAATCACACTTATCTTTAATATCTCAATTGTTTGTCCAAGACAGCAATGAGATTGAATTGAGAACAAACTGAGACTTTATAGACCCTAGTAATTTCACATGTGTCTCCTCTAGAGTTTCATTAGAGATCCCAACAATGTCTCAAACTGTGTTCAGATTTTCCCAGACACCAAAGTCTACAATAAAAAGTTAAAGATTTCAATATGAACTCTGAAACTTTTCTCATCAAATTCTTTCAACATTAAATTAGATGAGCTATGCCATCCACATCGATTTTATAGCTCTAGACTCTTACTGCATGTCAACAATTGCCTCATTTGTGTCCATTTCCATTTTCCCTAAAGACATTTTAGGAAAAACATCTGAGAAAAATGTGACACCTGCCATCTCAGAAATAATCTCAAAATTTTTCTTCTGGGTAGTTACATACCAGCAGTGAGGTTCACCACGGATGCGGTACCGGCTGTGATAGCGTCCACTTGGGAGTGGATCTCATGTTTGGATTCATCAACCTTATTCTGAACCCACACTCTGGATGCCTATTCAAAGAAAATAAAATAAATTAGAAGCTAGAATGGAGTAATGTTTTCTTCAGAAAGAACACCAACCTGTTTTCTTTGGCTTTCCTTTCTGCTAAGGAATATCGATATTATCTTAGCTCAGGTAAATGATCAATGACCATCCCCACACTTACAGTATAGTCAATAAAAGAACAATAAACGTACAACAATGCTACTATCCATTACCATAAATTCTGCAATAACAAACAACTCTCTATAAATAACCTATTATAAAGCTTTTATACTAGCTTGTGACACATACTGAGAAGACCTCTACGTGACTCAATGTTCCTCATGGGATTTCAACTAACAAACTTCTACTGCATAATACATCACACACAGAAACATTCCTGTACTACACTTTAGATCTGTTCTCCTAACATCTTTACCCACTTAAAAACACAACATATTGTTTATAGCTTCAACGTATAATGATTTGAACATGAACATGAAGTGCATAGTTTTCTCTCCTGTGCCAAGTAAGCCAATCATAGGTTGATTTGTGCAATTCTGTTTGGTGCGACTTCTGGTGCAGAAATTACAAACTTCACCTTTAAGAAAAAGCAATTCCACTATAACTTTACATCTGATTTTTTTTGGTATTGGTTCTTACCATGTCTTGCCCCAGTGGTGGAAGATTATCCACTTCTCCCAGGTCAGATTGGGCCTGCTGTACAGCTTGCATACTGGTGTTGATAGTGCCCATCAATGCTTGTTGGGCCAGACTCTGATGGTGGAAGAATTAAGTAGTCATTTAGCAGATGCTGTTATCTAAAGTGACAGTGCATTTATTGAAGGGACAATCCCCCTGGAGCAACCTGAGGTTAAGTGTCTAATTCAAGGGCATAAAAGCTCACGGATCACTTCTCACAGGCTTTGAACCACACAGGGCTGACAAATCGACAAACTCTCTGGCATATGGTTGATTCCTTCATACAATAATTCCCTCTTGTCTCTCAGTTTGTATTTAAATGAAAGTATTAGCAATGTAAGTGTATGGTGCATGGCATTGCAAATGGTAACAAAAGTACTTATCATTAAGTTAAGCTCAAGCGACAGCATTTGTGGAATAATGCTGATTACCACAAAAACACATAACTTGCCCCTTGTTTATAAAAAAAACAATTATAATATATATATATATATATATATATATATATATAAACAGTTACAGTACAGGCACTTACAATGGAAGTGAATGGGGCCAGCACATTAACATTTTAATACACAAAGACGTAAACATTATATGGTTTTTAAATAAACCGGGGTGAATCGATATTATTTTCTGTGGTTACCAACAATATTCCACAAATGCTATCGATTGAGCTTATCTTGAAACTAGGAGGATAAAATTGCTTTCTAAACTTGTCTGTGTAAAGTTAAACACAATCTTTCAACTCCTGTAATGACCATGTAATGACAATGTAATGTCCGTAAACTCAGTAACTTTCAGAAAATATGCATACAAAAAAAGGACATGATATAACTACAGTGGCAAGAAAAAGTATGTGAGCCCTTTGGAATTACCTGCATTTATGTAAAATGTGTCTTAAAATCTGGTTTTATCTTGATCTAAATTACAATAATGAACAAACACAATCTGTTTTAAATAATAACACAAAAATTATTGCATTGTTCTTGTACATACTGAATACAACATTCAAACATTCACAGTGTAGGTTGGAAAAGGTATGTGAACCCTTAGTCTAATGATGTCAACAAACGCTAATCTTAGAGTCAGGAGTTGGAAAACCTGGCATCAAATTAAATAAATGAGATTGGAGGTGTGAGTTAGAGCTACTTTGACTTATAAAAAGCACTCAAAAATTTTGAGTTTGCTATTCAAAAGAAGCATCTGCTCAGAAGACCTACGATCAAGAATTGTTGCTTTGCATAAAGCTGAAAAGATTACAAAGTTATCTCAAAGAGCTTAGATATTAATCTGTCCCGTCCAGCCAAGATGACTCAAAGGACACACCACAGAATGCTCACTGAGGTAAAAAAGAACCCTAGAGTGACAGCTAAAGACTTGAAGGAATCATTGGAACTGGTTAACATCTCTGTTCATGAGTGAAACTGAAAACTTTAAACAGGCTTGGTGTCCATGGCAGGACACCACAAAGGAAGCCATTGCGTTCCAACAAAAACATTGCTGTGCGCCTAAAGTTTGCCAAAGACCACCTTGACACTCCACAATGCTACTGGGAAAAATTTTTGAGGACTGATGAAACTAAGGTTGAATTGTTTGGGAAGAACACACAGCACTACGTATGGCATAAATAAAGGCACTGCATACCAACATGAAAACATCCCAAAGGTGAAGTACGGTTGAGGGAGCATTATGATTTGGGGCTGCTTTGCTGCTTCAGGGCATGGACCGCTTGCCATCATTAAGGGAAAAATGAACTCCCAAATTTATTAAGATACCCTACAGGATAATGTCAGGGTGGCTGTGCACCAGCTGAAGCTCAGTTGAAGTTGGGTGATGCAGCAGGACAATGACTCTAAATATCTAACTAAATTCACTACAGAACAAGCACATTGTGTTTGTCTATACTTGTGACTTTGATAAAGATGAGATCACATTTTACGACCAATGCAGAAAACCAGCTAATTCCAAAGGGTTCACATACTTTTTCCTTCCACTGTATCTGTAAAGTACTGTTTACATAGAACAAACTCCACCCACAGGAATTACATTGTTAACATAACCAGAAGTCCATCCATCTTGAACAGTAGTCCCATCGCTAAACAGAAGATTTAGGCAAATTACAGCTCAAATAACACACTTTTAAAGACGGATTAAAAATGAGAACTTTTCCATTTTAAGTGCATCACTGTCCACAATTATGCTTGGTTTTACTAACAGAGGAACGAGTCAATATTATTTCCACTATATCTTGTTACCATAACCAATAGCTTCAAGCTCCCCATTATCCTTATTATCAAATGTGACAATCAAATTCACATTCCGTTAGGCACAAACAAATTCCAGTGAAGATTTAAGGAACAGATGGAGCCCTAAAAGCAGAACAACTCTGCTTATAATGTGATCACTGACATAAACATCAGTGCAGTTACAGGTTCTCACCAGAGGGGGCATATGTCCTCTGTGCATCTGTCCCATGGTGATCTGCTGCTGAGCCGAGGGCATGGTGCCCATGTTAAACGTGTCGGGCCCCCCGATGGACCCCGATCGCATGATGCCAGGTAGCGCCACGGACCCATGCTCCACTCGACCCACCCGGTTAAACTGCTGCTGGAGGATGGTGGACCTACGAAACATTAAAATTCATCATCAGAGTTTTCAGGCAGAAGTGTCATGCACGTGCCCTTGCAAAGTTCCCACCTTTTTTTGCCTATGAAATTCCATGACTTTTCCATGACCTTTCCAGGCATTAGGAATTACTGGATATGGATTTTTAAAAATCTTCCTGATTCACACAGATACGCTTATGAATAATTCAGACTGACTTGAGAACAGTTTTGACCTTTTCATTGACTCAAAAGAACAATTTGGCCACAAATCACAAATCTTGCATTTTCTCCATGCAAGAGCAATATGTGTAAATGAAAAAACAAGAAAATGTATATTCACTATAGAAATGTCTTTTTCATAACTTCCTTATACATTTTCATGACTTTTCCAAGTCTGGAAATCACAGTTTTAAAATTACTTGATATTTCCAGGTTTTCCATGGGCGTGGGAACCCTGCCCCTTAATTTTCAATGCGCTTTGATTTTGAAAGCAACTTCCAATAAATAAATAAATAATAATACAAAAATATGTATCTTTTATTAAGTTGCATGACTACTGTAAATAATGAAAAAAATATTTTCTTAATCAGTATTTTTGTCTTGTTTTTCAGTTAAAATAACTTGTTTTAAGGATGTAAATAGGTACAGTATACATTAAATTAAAACTACCACTAATCTTACCCTTTAATATAGGAATTATTATTAACTCCTCACTATCCTTAGGACCTGTCCCAAGAAAGCTTAAAATGGCAGTTATCAAACCACTTATTGAGAAGCCACAGCTTGATCCTAGCAAATTGGTTAATTATAGACCGATATACCCATTTATGTCAAAAATACTAGAAAAGGTAGTGTCCTCCCAACTATGTTCATTTCTACAGAGAAATGGTATATACAGTTGAAGTCATTACACTTAAGTCATTAAAACAAATTTTTTAACCACTCCACAGATTTCATATTAGCAAACTATAGTTTTGGCAAGTCGTTTAGGACGCAGCCATCATACTGCTCAGGAAGGAGACGCATTCTGTCTAATACAGATGAACGTAGTTTGGTGCGAAAAGTGCAAATCAATCCCAGAGCAACAGCAAAAGACCCTGTGAAGATGCTGGTGCACTTCACAAAATAGATGGCATCATGAGGAATGAAAATTATGTGGATATATTGAAGCAACATCTCAAGACATCAGCCATGAATTTAAAGCTTGGTCGCAAATGGATCTTCCAAATGGACAATGACCCCAAGCATACCTCCAAAGTTGTGGCAAAATGACTTAAGGTCAACAAAGTCAAGGTATTGGAGTGGCCATCACAAAGCCCTGACCTCAATCCGATAGAAAATTTGTGAGCAGAACTGAAAAAGTGTGTGCAACCAAGAAGGCCTACAAACCTGACTCAGTTACATCAGTTCTGTCTGGAGGAATGGGCCAAAATTCTAGCAACTTATTGTGAGAAGCTGAGTTTAAATGCATTTGGCTACAGTATATGTAAACTTCTGACTTCAACTGTATGAACAATTTCAGTCAGGATTTAGGCACAATCACAGTACAGAGACTGCACTTATCAGAGTTACAAATGACTTGCTCTTATCATCTGATCGCAGCTGCATTTCTCTTCTAATGCTTTTAGATCTTAGTGCTGCTGTCGACAACATAGATCACGACATTCTTTTGAATAGGCTTGAGAATTATGTTGGCATTAGTGAACTTGCATTAGCATGGTTCAGGTCCTATTTATCAGACCGCGATCACTTTGTATGTGTAAACGAGGAATTGTCAAATCAAACAAAAGTATGGATTGCCACAGGGATCAGTTTTAGGGCCTCTGATTTTCTCCTTATTTATGCTTCCCCCGGGAGATATTATCAGGAAACATGGAATAAGTTTCCACTGTTATGCCGACGATACCCAACTTTATATTTCTTCCAAACCTGATGAAATTTCACAATTCTCCAAACTAGCAGAGTGTATCAATGAAATCAAAGATTGGATGGCCAGAAATTTTCTTCTACTCAATTCGACAAAAGAGCAGTAATAATTATTGGACCAAAAACCTCAACAAAAAAAGCCACTAAAATATAAATTGGCCCTCGATGGATGTACTGTTATGTCATCTTCTACAGCGAAGAATTTAGGTGTTCTATCTGATACTAATCTGGCCTTTGAAAATCAAATTACCAATGTTTGTAGAACAGCATTCTTCCACCTCAGAAATATTGCTAAGTTACGAAACATGCTCTGTGTTGCTGATGCCGAAAAACAAATTCATGCGTTCATGACCTCAAGACTAGATTATTGTAATGAATTACGGGGAGGATGTACTGCAAGTTCAATAAATAAACTTCGACTGGTTCAAAATGCAGTTGCCAGAATGCTTACTAGAACCAAGAAATAAGATCATATTACCCAAATTTTATCATCGTTACATTGGCTACCTCTTAAATTTCGTATTAATTTTAAAATTCTGTTAACTACATAAAAAGCTTTGAATGGTCTAGCTCCACAGTACTTAAGTGACCTTCTATCACGCTCTATTCCATCACGTTCATTACGATCACAAAATTCTGGCCTGTTAATAATTCCTAGAATATCAAAATCCACAAAAGGAGGTAGATCCTTTTCATATTTGGCTCCTAAACTATGGAATAGTCTCCCTAACACTGTTCAGGACGCAGACACACTCACTCAGTATAAGTCTAGACTAAAGACTCATCTATTCAGCCAGGCATACACCTAATTTATCCTTCAACTCACAATTAGGCTGCTTTAGTTAGGTCTGCCAGAACCAGAAACATTTCTCAGAAACATTTCTCATAATCTATAACTCTGCAATAAATAGAATGGCATCTACGCTAATATTATTCTACCTGTTTCCCTGTCTCAACCTCCGGATTCATATCCAGCTCCGTTCCTGCTTGGTGTTGGACTCCACTTCTATGTGTCGCAAAGTGATGATGACCAACTACAGCCGGTGCTAGTCAGACATCACTTCAGTCTTTTACGATGGACTTCAGAGAATGAACTGATGCCAACACCTACTGTAAGACATCACAGAAATGACCTGCCGATTGAACTGCGATGCACCTCATTGATCTCTGCCTGCATCACCTTTGTTTATTGATGGAATACACTCTTGAAATGGAACATATAGACTATCAATTAACTGCCAACAACTGCCAACAAAAGCCTTCATCAGCCAACTAACAGAGGACAACGCATCTATGTGAACTTCTGCAGTTAACCCAGGATGGACTTCAAAGACATTAGTCGTTAATCTTACATTTCATACAAAATATTTGTTTAAACACTGGCCCTTAACACTTACTTAGTTTACTAATTTTAAACCACAACTTGAACAGCACACAAATAACTAATATTGGCATTATATTCATGCTGTTTAGCCAGATGGGAATTGGTTTCTCCCCAGGTTATTTTTCTCCATTAACCAACATTTATGGAGTTTTGTGTTCCTTGCCACAGTCGCCTTCGGCTTGCTCACTGGGGTTCTAAATACAATTATTATTTAACTATTTAATTATTTATTTTATACACAATTTACAATTACACAATGATGACTCTAAGAATTTAAAGATATTTCAGTTTCATTTTCTGTTAAAGCATGATTTTCTGTAAAGCTGCTTTGAAAGAATGCGTGTTGTGAAAAGCGCTATACAAATAAAAATGACTTTAACTACTATGGAGAAACCATGATGGCTCTGTTTGAATAGGTCCATGCTGCTGTCAGGCTCCGTATACCCTTATATCTGTGAATAATGGTTGTTGTTGTCATCTTGCTAATTGCTGACAGCCATTAAAATCAGGCCCAGATGCCTTCCTATTCGCACCAGCAAAACGGGAGCTTCAGGCACCATCACTTAATTACAGCTCATTGTAAAAAGCCTCAATTTTTGGATTATAGTGCTAGTAGTAACATGAGTAAATTGGCAAGTGGACATACGCAGGCAATGATGCCCAGATTTCTATCTCTGGGGGGCTTTGAGCAGAGAGAAGTGGGATGCGTTCGCCCATAACAACCACTTTCCAGGCAGCGCTTGAGAGGATGTGAGCCCATCTGTATATGTAATTCTGACAGAACCAGAGCCCATGTCTGGATAAAAAGCACACTACTGGAGAGCAAAGAAAAATTAGCATGTGAATTTAATGATGAAGAACATGTACGGGTTGAATTTCACCCCAAAATCAATAGAAAAATGATTACAAAACTATATTTTGCATAATGAAAATGAAGCTTATGGAAAATGAGGCTTGTTTTTTTTTTTTTTTTTTTTGCATTTGTGACATTTTCATGACAATTAAGCACATTACCCTGCCCAAATTCTCATTACTTTAATGCATAAAAACTCATTTCATTTCTAGTAATACAGTAGACACTTTTTAGCAAAATTTTCAATCAATTTTTATTACTGTTCCATGATCTTCCCAGTCATTTGTGATTACTAGATAAGAATTATTATAGCTTTTTTTTTTTTTTTTTTTTTTTTTTTTTAACTAAGATCAATTTATGAATTAATAATTTCTAATGATTTGTGAACTGGTTCAACAAATGTATTGAAAAGAACCGGTTTGAATGATTGATGACGGCTTGTGACCAATGTTGGGTAAGTGACTAAAAAAGTAATCCACTACAAATCTCTAATAGTTTTTTTCCTCAATTTTAATCACATTACTATTTACTTTACTTTTAAGTAACTTCTAAAACACTTTTTAGATTACTAATTACTTTAAGTAACTTTGAGAAAATTTTGTTTTCTAAATTTCTATATTTCCTTCTTGTTCATCTGTTTGCATTTGTGACAGCTGAGACACCCTTCAGCTGTCACAGAAATGCATACAGATGTACATATTTTAAAGTATTATACATAATATTTTAGAAATACTGTATATGTAACCCAAGTAATGCACTTAAAAGTAATTACCTTAACTGAAATTCAATAACTGTAATCCAATTACTATAATTTAAAATGTAGTGTTACACTACTTTTTAAAATGAAAAGTAATTGTAATAACAGTAACTAATTACTTTGTAGTCAGATTACACCCAACACAGCTTGCGACTAAAGATTTACTGAGCACAAGCATTACACAAGAGCAGTATCTAGCCAAGAAGACATTTTAAAACAGAACATAACTACAAACAAAATCTATATCCACTATAGAAATTTCTATAACTTAAGATTTTATTAAAAAACAATTTGTAAAATGACTATACTGTAAATTCACACCTGCGACCGTACATTAATATTACTTGGCATAAGAATGGTTTATGTTGACTATTATTAATGATAAATGTACCCTAGGTTAATATTCTGTTTGTCCTCCGCATGCCGCCATAAAAGCGCTGACCCGCCGAGGCATGGACTCTACAAGACCCCTAAAGGTGTCCTGTGTTATCTGGCACCAAGACATTAGCAGCAGATCCTTCAAGTCCTTTATGTTGCGAGATGTAGCTGCTATGGATCGGACTAGTTGGTCCAGCACATCACACAGATGCTCAATCGGATTGAGATCTGGGGAATTTGGAGGCCAGGGCAACATCTTGATCTCTTCATCATATTCCCCATTCCCGAACAATGTGTGCAGTGTGGCAGGACGCATTATCCTGCTGAAAGAGGTCACTGCCATCAGGGAATACCATTGCCATGAAGGGGTGTACCAGGTCTGCAACGATGTTTAGGTAGGTGACACGTGCCAAATTGATGTCCACATGACTTTGCGAACCCAGTCTTTCCCAGCAGAACATTGCCCAGAGCATCACGCTCCCTCCACTGACTTGTTGTCTGGCCATAACAATTTGGCCTTTGTCAAAGTCGCTCAGGTCTTTACTCCTGCCCATTTCTCCTGCATTCAACAGATTGACTACGAGAATTGATTGTTCGCTTATCATCTAATCTACCCAGACCTTGACATGTGGCCATGTTAGGAGATTATTAACGTTATTCACTTCACCTGTGAGTGGTCAATGTTTTGGCTCATCTGTGTTACTATGTACCAATAAATAGCATTGGTGTCTTTTATCATGTTTCTGTTTTCACCATTTTATAAAAGCAACAAGCCATCCGAATCTATGCGTTAGAGTGAAAACGTGTACCTTGAAAGCACTGTAAGTCACTCTGAATAAAAGCGTCTAAATATAAATGTAATATAAATAATTTTAGGATGAAATATGAGCTGGATTCACACTCACATATTCTCATTTGCTCTTGCTCTCTCTCTCTCTCTCTCTCTCTCTCTCTCTCTCTCTCTCAAGAACCGGATATCTTAATTGACATTTTGCTGATGAGTTAGCACTTTTTGTGGAAATAATAATCTGGCTCTTTTGCCCTTAGCTCATTCCTTCTCAAGGGTAAAAGAAAGGGAAAAAATGCCTCTCTCCGTCTCTGTGATTAATAACAGCAGTGTACTCTGAGCTTTTCCTCAAAGGTCATTAGGCACCTCAGTTTTATCCCACTATCGGTTGAATACAAATTAAACAGTGCTGTGATTCAACAAAAAGGCTTTCTGGGTGTGTAATCACAATGCAATTACAAGTGCACCACTGTGAGGACTAAGGAGATGGCTGCCTTTCTAAAACAGAACATCATGGGTACAAACAACAAGAAAGCTGCACTCACTTTTTCGGGGACACAGATTCCTCCAGCATGGTAGACTCCTCATCGCCGTCCAAACCAAACCGATCTTTACTCTGTTTCTGTACAATTAGGACACAAGACAAAAATACATTCACATAGAGGAGCGACAACCAAGCTCTGAAATACCTACACTGCAGAGAAGATTTTTTTTTTTGGTGGTTGTTTGACAGTTTAACCAAAAAATTTAAATTCTGTTATCATGGCAAAGTTTAAATGTACAAGAGAGTGAATATCATATAGCTTTAGAAGACTTGGATATACAGTTGAAGTCAGAAGTTTACAT
Source organism: Myxocyprinus asiaticus (assembly GCF_019703515.2). Classification (NCBI taxonomy): domain Eukaryota; kingdom Metazoa; phylum Chordata; class Actinopteri; order Cypriniformes; family Catostomidae; genus Myxocyprinus; species Myxocyprinus asiaticus. Next base: position 20,803,188 of record NC_059389.1, on the reverse strand, counting down.
ACACCTTAGCCAAATTTATTTAAACTAATTTCTTCACAATTCCTGACATTTAATCGTAGAAAACGTTCCCTGTCTTAGGTCAGTTAGGATCACTACTTTATTTTAAGAATGTGAAATGTCAGAATAATAGTAGAGATAATGATTTATTCCAGTTTTTAATGCTTTCATCACATTCCCAGTGGGTCAGAAGTTTACATACACTTTGTTATTATTTGGTAGCATTGCCTTTAAATTGCTTAACTTGGGTCAAACTTTTTGGGTAACCTTCCACAAGCTTTTTGGGTAACCTTCCACAAGCTTTTTGGGTAACCTTCCACAAGTTGCTGGAATTTTGGCCCATTCCTCCAGACAGAACTGGTGTTACTGAGTCAGGTTTGAAGGCCTCCTTGCTCTCACACTCTTTTTCAGTTCTGCCTACAAATTTTCTATCGGATTGAGGTCAGGGCTTTGTGATGGCCACTCCAATACCTTGACTTTGTTGTCCTCAAGCCGTTTTGCCGACATAATATTCCTTCCTAATGATGCCATCTATTTTGTGAAGTGCACCAGTCCCTCCTGCAGCAAAGCACCCCTACAACATGATGCTGCCACCCCCATGCTTCACGGTTGGGATGGTGTTCTTCGGCTTGCAAGACTCACCCTTTTTCCTCCAAACATAATGATGGTCACTATGTGTCCAGTCATTAGAATTGGGGAAAGGTGCTTAATTGTCATGTAAATAAAGTCACACTGCAAAAAAAATTTCCTTTTTTTTTTTTTTTTTTTTTTTTTTTTTAACAAAAACTGAACTTTTTTCGATTTATTTTTTCTTTTATTTTGGGAATTTCAAATCCCAGGGTGGGATTTTCTCCCCAATTTGGAAAGCCCAATTTCCAATGCGCTTTAAGTCCTCATGGTGGCGTAGTGACTCTCCTCAATCCAGGTGGCAGAGTACAAATCTCAGTTGCCTCCGCGTCTGAGACCATCAACCTGCACATCTTATCACGTGGTTTATTGAGCGCGTTACCGCGGAGACATAGCGCATGTCGAGGCTTCACGCTATTCTCTGTGGCATCCACACACAACTCACCACGCGCCCCACCAAGAGCAAACCACATTATAGCGACCACAAGGAGGTTACCCCATGTGACTCTACCCTCCCTAGCAACCAGGCCAATTTGGTTGCTTAGGAGACCTGGCTGGAGTCACTCAGCATGCCCTGGGATTCAAACTCGTGAACTCTAGGGGTGGTAGTCAGTGTCTTTACTCAAATTTTTATAATTAAAACCAGCATAAATCACAACAAATACTACCATGACACTTAACATTTTATATATATATATATATATATATATATATATATATATATATATATATATATATATATATATCTTTCTTTTTTCCATGTTACAGTACTGAGAAAAGATGTGCTTAATGTTCATGTATATAATATTTCACACAGCATAAAAAGGAAATGCAACAAAAAATAGGGCTTTATATTCTTTATGCAAATACTTACTGCAATACACCAGTTATTTACTCTATAAAATCAGCATAAATTAGCACAACAAATACTACCATCACACTTTACAATATATATATATATATATATATATATATATATATATATATATATATATATATATATATATATATATATATATATATAATATTACATAAATGAAAATTTGCCTAATTTGCGTGTAAATAATATGTCACAGTGCAAAAATTTGAAATACGACAAAATAGGGCTTCATTGCAAAGTATTGGGTGAAATATGACACAAACATGTTCTTGACTGACTTTGTATGATTCACCCAGATATCATGTGTCCACAAAAAAATAAAAAAAAAATAAAAAATACAAATCATACTTTTTTCCAAACACGAGGCTGAGATTTTTGGGTGAACTATCCCTTCAATTCATGCATTCAGGAGTGTCTAACAGTGACTTGCCTTCTTAAGGATGATGTCAATGTATCCAGCAATAAGCTGTGAGATCTGCTCCCCTTCTGTGGTCTGGACGGAGTAATAGCTCTCCTGGTACTCACCAAAGTCCTACACACACATACACAAACACAGAAGCACATATCTCAAGGCTGTCTTCTTGTACAGTGTGGATGTGAGTATTGTATTTTAGCTGACAGGAAGTCAGAGAGCTTTCCTTGCAGCACAAGTGCAGTACATGAGATGCTATAAGTGGCTCTTAATGGTTGAGCAGAACTGTTCATCACATAACAAGGTTAAACACTACTGTAAACAAAGACAAGGGCATTTTATCATGGAAAAACAAAACTCAGCAATTCTTGTTGTTACAGCTATAATTAAATTGTTTTTATAATGACAACACAATATATACACGTGAGACAGATGTTAAACAAGGTCCAGGGCAAAAAAGCTGCCAGATATGTTCAATGTGGGGGCAATAAATTCCCCTTTAGTGAATTGCTCAGATTTTTTTTTTTTTTCAGATTTGTAGTATAACATTAGTTACGTTTCATGATACTATAGTTAATCTTAATATAAAGAGTTTTTTGATTAGAAAAAAAGCACATATTTTCCCTTAATAAAACAGTTAATTTCTGACACTAGGAGCAGCAATGTAAAAAAAAAAAAAAATTATCATCATAATGATAAATGGACATGATGCATTCCAGGGAGCAAACTTTTAATTTTTTGGTCTCTGACCTCTGTCGTGCTATTTTCAAGTCTTCAAAGAGCTCATTAAGTTGGAATCAAGCTGGCTTCTACAGTATAATCAAAAAAATTCTTTGTAGTCATAATTCATTTACTATTGATTTGAATTAAAAACATTATTTCTTAACCAATTTTAAGATGACTGCTCAAGTAAAATAAATAACATATATTACAGCAGCCCCTGTAAGTACAAGAAGACTTCAGCCACACTTAAAAATGTAACAGATATCCAACCAAATATCCTGTGATACGTTTTAAATGAATAATGGGCGTACCAACGTGAAGCTCTTTGGGGAGGCCGCCCATCTCTTCACTGTGGTGAGTGGCCACTCCTGCACCACTTCTTTGGTCTTCTCATCCACCCGCATCACCGACTCTTTGGTAATGCCCAGTAGACGTGGAACCAGCTTATTCTTGCTTTTCATCTTTTCCTGTTTAAAAATAACACATGGCATTTGTTTATTGTGTGGTGAGTGCAGAACTATACAATGAGATACTGATTGCTGACTTCATTTCTGTATTTATATATGTTTGCTAAATTTGTTTTGCTCATTAATCATGATGAAAGAAGTGCCGCCATGCACGCATGCAGTTTTACTGTCCTTATTTAAACTCTTATTTCTCTCAACCACGTTCATTGAAGAATAAACGGATGGTTAGACTTAAAATATTGCTTAAAAAATGCTTAAAGAATGTGAAATTATTTTTGACCCTAAAACATGCACAACAGGATATGATGTAATGTACCATGTTTTGCTTTGAATAACAAGAAATTATAATTAACATTTAATAATACATTCAAAATGTTAAAATATCTACTCCAGGTTTTTTTTTATTAGCTACTTTTCGTATTTCGCTTTTATTCTTTAGTTTGCATTCTTTTAAATGTACATTTACATTTAGTTTAATATTCAGCCAAATCCTCCATTGATAAAACGTCTTTTTTTATTTATTAAATGAATTTGCAAGTCGTTGTGCACTAAATTTGAATCTTGGTATCTTGTTGGATTTTTCCCCTTTTTCTCCCAATTTGGAATGCCCAATTCTCAATGTGCTTTTTAAGTCCTCGTGGTCGTGTAGTGATTCACTTAAGTCCGGGTGGCAGAGGACGAATCCCAGTTGCCTCTGCTTCTGAGACCGTCAAACCACGTGTCTTATCACGTAGCTTGTTGAGTGCACTGCCACGGAGACATAGCGCGTGTGGAGGCTTCACGCCATCCACCGTGGCAACCACGCTCAACTCACCACGCGCCCCACCGAGAACGAACCACATTATAGCGACCACGAGGAGGTTACCCCATGTGACTCTACCGTCCCTAGCAACCGGGCCAATTTGGTTGCTTAGGAGACCTGGCTGGAGTCACTCAGCATACCTTAGGATTCGACCTAGCGAACTCCAGGGGTGGTAGCCAGCGTCTTTATCACTGAGCTACCCAGCTCCCCCCCCCAAAAGAAATTATTGTTATGACCAGTTGTCATTTTTTTCAAATAAATGCTCTAAATGACAATATTTTTATTTGGAATTTGGGAGAAATGTTGCCAGTACTTTATAGAATAAAGCAAAAACTGTCATTTTACTCAAACACATACCTATAAATAGTAAATCCAGAGAAACTGATCATTTTGCAGTGGTCTCAATTTTTTCCAGAGCTGTATATATATATATATATATTAATTCAGATAATTAAAATGTATTACATTATTGTGGCATACCAATAAAGCATTGACAAGACAACACAAAAAGTGGCTGCAAAGTAAATATGTTTTTTATTTCCATAATGACTGGCTTTTATAATAAGCCTACAGTCCACAGCAATCCATTTTGCAATTGAATTTGTCAATCGTCCAATCATTAAGGGCTTTTCTAAGGACGCATCAATGTACAGATATGTCAGACAGAAGATTTTATACCATCTCACTTTGGTTGCATTGCGTCAAACACAACATTTTTAAGTTAAACAGTTTGAAACTTGAGATCCCTACATTCGGAATTGCGCTCCATCCAGCTGTGTTTGAACGCAAGAAAGCATTCTCAACTTGTGCTGTCACTAGAGTTCAAGCAAGTCTGAATGCGGTTTGTTGTGTGTACAGCTGCGTGTTGCCTCTACAGCTGCAGTTTTCGCTTACTGCCCCTTGCTGAAAACAGGTGGTACTTCAAGCTTGAGTTGCGCCAATGGTAGGAATATTCCTTATTACAGTCAGGGGACATGAATAATTGTGATCATTTTTTTAACACATTATTTATTAAATAATTAATTGCACTGAATTAACAAGTTAAATCAACGGACCTCGAAAAAAGCAGTATCAAGATTCTTCAAAATCTCTCCTTGTGTGTTCCAAGGACTGAATGAAAGACATACAGGCAGGGGCCTAGAGTCCAGGGGGATGGGGGGAGGTAACCCCCCAGTAATCAAAACAAGCAAGTACAACCCCCCAATATTTATACCATGATCAATGGAAACATATACATACTTCACGCTGCTTATTTAAAAAGCTTTAAAGTAGTTACTGTAGCTACTTTTTGTTAGTAACTGGTAGTGTAGCTAAATAATAATAATTTTTTTTTTTTTTAAAAGAGTAGTTTCCATTTAGCTTCCCCTAATGGATCGAGCATCATTCTGTCTGGTTCATCAGGGTTACATAGGGGCACACGTGCAAAGCTAACTGAGCGAATCAGGCAGTGCAGCTGGCACATGGGCAGCAGTCTCCAACACCTTATGCCACTCTGAAATGGCCTGGTGCATTTGCCATTTCCCCTCGGCTCAAACTCACACACATTTGACTCAGAACAAATGCCTGCAGATGGCATCCTGCCAGAGGGTTCGGACAACCACACAAATACATAATAAAACGCTAAACGTTTTAAAATGACCTTTCTCCCCGTACATCCCTCTGCTATTGTTTTCACCTGAGGGTCTTAAATAACATTTCTGATAAGGGCACGTTATAATGGCTTACCTCACTGCAAGCCCTGCTCATATTGTTCATAGTTCTTATGTACAAATGATGTCCCTTTTCAAGGGTGATATTAATTTACTGTGAGAAAAAATAGATTTTTTAAAAGGATGTTCATTGTATTATTGTCCGCGTCAGTCAGGGATGGTTGTATTGTTTGCATTCAAAGCAGTGCAATCTATTGTGCAGTGTTTAATTTAAAACTCGGCACTTAACAACATACTGCTAATGACCTGAAACTGATCGGACGGGACTTTATTTTAATTTAAGTTTTTACATTTGTTATGTTTCTTTGGAATAACATACACTGATGAATTGTGCACAATAAGGCCGGGAACGTATATTAAGAAAGTACAGTAAATAGTGTCCATTTTAATTTCATTTAGATTCTTATGTATTAAAAATGGTATTCGTAATGATTTATAATATATATGGTTCTTTTATGATATTATGTATATTATCATATTGTATTTAGGGCTGTCAATGGCATTTAGGGCTGTTTAACACATAATTCAGTGCAATTACTTGTATACAAAATAATGTGTTAAAAAAATAAAGCAATTAATCATGTCCCTGGACTGTAATAAAAAAATATTCCTACCATTGGAGCAATTCAAGCTTGAAGTAACACCTGTTTTCAGCAGGGGGGCAGTATGCGAAACTCCAGCTGTATAGGAAATGCGTAACTTGTACAGTGAACAAACCGCATTCAGGCTTGCTTAAAGGTGCCTTCACATGTTATCGGAATTATTGTAAATACAAGTTTCCCACTCAGAAGTTGCACTTGAACGACCCCTTAAGTCATAACTAGGACTAGGAAACTGAGATAATTTTGATACTCTTATTTTCCACGATGGGAGGAGTAGTAAACTTTCAACATTGCGGAGGAGAATCTGTAGCGAATGACAGGTTTTAATAATTCATCTAAATACAGCTAACTGTTAACACTTGCCGTTTCGGTCATATGCTGTACATTTTCACACTGTGAAAATAGCTTGTATTTGACCAAAATTCCATTATCGTCAGCAAGCTGAGTAAAATGTATCATGGTATCAAAATAAAAGTTCCTTAAGAAATATGTATGAATAAACCTGATGTCCATGTTTCCTGTTCTTTATGACAACAAAGCACTTGAACGCAACATACTCGTAATTACCAGTTCAGAAGTGGGAAGTAGGATAATTCTGATAGCAAATGAAGGCAGCATAATACTAGCAACAGCACAAGATGAGAACATGTCTTGTGTTCAAACAAAGATAGACGGAGCGTAATTCCGAATGCAGGGATCTCAAGATGTGTTTTTCTAATTTCAAACTACCTTTAACTTGACACAGCAACCTAAAAACGCTGTGTTTATGAAGGGACACAACCAAAGTGAGATGGTCTGAAAGTGCTCGTCTGTCGCATGTGTACATTTACGTGTAGGCCTACTTAGAAAGCCCTTATATAAATTTATCTCTGACAGATTGACAAATTAAATTGCAAAATTGCTTATTTTGGACTGTAGGCCAATAATAGGCTTATGTTCAAAGATGTTATGTTGGAAATAAACAATATATTGAATTCTAAAGCCACTCTTTGTATTGTCTTATCAATGCTTTATTTGTCTATCTCAATAATGTAATGCATTTTAATTATTGAATTATTATAAAACTCAGTAAAAAAAAAAAGAAACCTCTCACTTTCAACTACTTTTATTTTCAGCAAACTTAACATGTGTAAATATTTGTATGAACATAAAGATTCAACAACTAAGACATAAACTGAACAAGTTTCACAGACATGTGACTAACAGAAAAGGGGGGGGGGGGGTCAAAATCAAAAGAAACATTCAGTATCTGGTGTGGCCACCAGCTGCATTAAGTACTGCAGTGCATCTCCTCCTCATGGACTGCACCAGATTTGCCAGTTCTTGCTATGAGATGTTACCCCACTCTTCCACCAAGGCACTTGCAAGTTCCCGGACACTTCTGGGGGGGAATGGCCCTAGCCCTCACCCTCCAATCCAACAGGTCCCAGATGTGCTCAATGGGATTGAGATCTGGGCTCTTCGCTGGCCATGGCAGAACACTGACATTCCTGTCTTGCAGGAAATCACGCACAGAATGAGCAGTATGGCTGGTGGCACTGTCACGCTGGAGGGTCATGTCAGGATGAGCCTGCAGGATGGGTACCACATGAGGGAGGAGGGTGTCTTCCCTGTAATGTAGAGCATTGAGATTGCCAGCAGTGACAACAAGCTCAGTCCAATGATGCTGTGACACACCGCCCCAGACCATGACGGACCCTCCACCTCCAAATCGATCCCGCTCCAGAGTACAGGCCTCGGTGTAACACTCATCCCTTCGATGATAAATGCGAGTCCGACCATCACCCCTGGTGAGACAAAACCACGACTCATCAGTGAACAGCACTTTTTGCCAGTCCTGTCTGGTCCAGCGAAGGTGGGTTTGTGCCCATAGGCGACATTGTTGCTGGTGATGTCTGGTAAGGACCTGCCTTACAACAGGCCTACAAGCCCTCAGTCCAGCCTCTCTTAGCCTAGCGTGGACAGTCTGATCACTGATGGAGGGATTGTGTGTTCCTGGTGTAACTCGGGCAGCTGTTGTTGCCATCCTGTACCTGTCCCGCAGGTGTGATATTCGGATGTACCGATCCTGTGTAAGTGCTGTTACACATGGTCTGCCACTGCGAGGACGATCAGCTGTCCTTCCTGTCTCCCTGTAACGCCGTCTTAGGCGTCTCATGGTACGGATATTGCAATTATTGCCCTGGCCACATCTGCAGTCCTCATGCCTCCATGCAGCATGCCTAAGGCACGTTCACGCAGATGAGCAGGGACCCTGGGCATCTTTCTTTTGGTGTTTTTCAGAGTCAGTAGAAAGGTCTCTTTAGTGTCCTATGTTTTTATAACTGTGACCTTAATTGCCTACCGGCTGTAAGCTGTTAGTGTCTTAACGACTGTTCTACAGGTGCATGTTCATTAATTGTTTATGGTTCATTGAACAAGCATGAAAAACATTGTTTGAACCCTTTACAATAAATATCTGTAAAGTTATTTGGATTTTTACAAAATTATCTTTAAAATACAGTGTCCTGAAAAAGGGACGTTTCTTTTTTTGCTGAGATATACACACACACACACACACACACACACACACACACACACACACACAGAGATCAGCCACAACATTAAAACCACTGACAGGTGAAGTGAATAATGTTTATTATGTCGTTACAATGGCACCTGTCAAGGGGTGGGATATATTTGGCAGCAAGTGAACAATCAGTTCTTGAATTTCATGTGTTGGAAGCAGGAAAAATATGGGCAAGTGTAAGGATCTGAGCAACTTTGACAAGGGCCAAATTGTGATGGCTAGACGACAGGGTCAGAGCATCTCCAAAACGGCAGGTCTTGTGGGGTGTTCCCGGTTTGCAGTGGTTAGAACAACCAAAAGTGGTCCAAGGAAGGACAACCAGTGAACCGGTGACAGGGTCATGGGTGCCCAAGGCTCATTGATGCACGTGGGGAGTGAAGGCTAGCCCGTCTAGTCCGATCCCACAGAAGAGTTACTGTAGCACAAATTGCTGAAAAACTTCATGCTGGCTATGACAGAAAGGTGTCAGAACACACAGTGCATTGCAGCTTGCTGCATAGCCGCAGACCTGTCAGAGTGCCCATGCTGACCCCTGTCCACCGCCGAAAGCGCCTACAATGGGCACGCGAGTGTCAGAACTGGACCATGGCGCAATGGAAGAAGGTGGCCTGGTCTGATGAATCACATTTTCTTTTAGATCATGTGGACGGCCGGATATGTGTGCGTCGTTTACCTGGGGAAGAAATGGAAGCAGGATGCACCACGGGAAGAAGGCAGGCCAGCGGAGGCAGTGTGATGCTGGGATACCTTGGGTCTTAGCATTCATGTGCATGTTACTTTTACACGTATCACCTACCTAAAGATTGTTGTAGACCACGTACACCCCTTCATGGCAACGGTATCCCCTGATGGCACTGGCCTCTTTCAGCAGGATAACGCACCCTGCCACACTGCAAAAATTGTTCAGGAATGGTTTGAGGAACATGACAGAGTTCAAGGTGTTGACTTGGCCTCCAAATTCCCCAGATCTTAATCCGATTGAGCATCTATGAGATGAGCTAGACCAACAAGTGTGATCCATGGAGGCCCCACCTCGTAACTTACAGGAATGAAAGGATCTGCTGTTAACGTCTTGGTGCCAGATACCACATGACACCTTCAGAGGTCTTGTGGAGTACATGCCTCGATGGGTCAGAGCTGTTTTGGCGGCACGAGGGGGACCTACACGATATTAGGTAGGTGGTTTTCATGTTGTGGCTGATCGGTGTATATATATATATATATATATATATATATATATATATATATATATATATATATATATATATATATATATATATATATATATTTAGACCTATAACTATGTATAAATATTTAATCATATATTTAATTATTGTTAATTGAGGGACTTTCTCAGCAAATGTTTATATATGCATTTAATTGATTGAAAGCCCTAAATATATTATATTATACATCACATGAAAATGTAATATAACATGATATAACACAAAATGTGGTGTTGACAATATTTAGTATTATTTTATTTTATTATTCTCTTTAAAGTTGTATATGTCAATAGGTAAGTAACAACTTAGGTAAATAGGTAAATTAACTGTGGTTACAATTATTCACAAGTACTTACAACTAATTATAATGTGTATTATATGGCATTATTAATACCGTTATAATTCTTTATAACTACAAAAACACTTTACAGATGTGTTTGACAACCCTGCTGTAAAAAGGGTTAAAGTTGTTATCCATTGCGGTTCTTTCTAGTGGCCATCTGTAAACTATAGGCCTTGTGTAATAAAAGCGGTTATGAATTTTCTCACACTGTAGGTTAGATTTTTAGTTGACTGTCAAAATGACTGTCTCTTAAACCTACAAAGCACTACACTTTCATGTCCATGTCAGACCAGCAGGGGAGCAGGAACGCAAGCGCATGACTTTTAATCTCAAAGATCTGAAACTCGCAAAAAAAACATTCAGAGACATTTGTTGCTGAGGGGCGAGAAGCACACTGACAGGTGCAATATGATTCTGAGAGACAGATTTTACTGCCTTTGCCTCCACACAAACACAAACACAAACACAAACACACCCACCCACCCACACACACACACGCACACACACACCCACCCACCCACCCACACACACACACACCGCACACACACACACACACACACACACACACACACACACACACACACACACACACATAGACAATAGGGTTGGAAACTGACAAGTGGTTCTTATTCAGAATGGTTCCATTTAACAAAAATAATACTGGAACTGAATGATTTATGACATTCGGTTCTGTTAAAGGTTCTTGAATATCTAAATTATTCCACCAGTGTGGACAGAATACCATATTAAAATACTCTGACAGGGTTGTTGCTACAGAATTTACAGCTCCATAGCGAGAGAGAAATTCCTATCATTAGCTGCCTTTCCACTATTGGGCCAAACGAGGGCATGCCACGGCCAGTTGTGTTCCCACTATCCCTTCCAGTGCTTCATTGTGCCTCCTTTGGGCTTTCTTGGGGCCAATGGCCTTAGGCCCGTCGATTACCCTTGGGCCAGTTTCGGCAAACTTGTCAGGATATGTATCCAGCGTACAACGGTACAGGTTCAGAAAATAAATAAATAAATAAAAGCGGGCAGAGTACTAATCCGTTAAAACGCACAATGGACAAAGTGATGTCCAAACTTTCCATGGTTCAGTGAACTTTCATAGATGGCGTGCTGGGACATTGTCCCGCATCCCACCATTCGGGACATCATGGCAGTTACAGTCGGTGAGTTGTTATCGCTAATTTATCTTGTTGGTTATATCGAACGTTTACATTCGATATAAAAATTTGATATTCTAGATAACTCGACAGCATGAAATGGACAGGGTGTGTGATGTTCGCACTAGGGCGGCGTATTAAGGGCAGATTTTAAGGCAACGCCTAGGGGCTTTTGGCCAGATGGTGGGAACGCAGATCGGTTTTGGTCTTGCGGCTCAAGATCCAAGGCTATTGGCCCCGGCTGGCCAGTTGATAGCTCTGGCTTGCACTGGCCCAGTAGTGGAAAAGCGGCTATTGTCAGCAAAAATTGTTTGTAAGGTTTGTAAATTGTTTGCAACAGAGGTGTTAAGGTGTTTAATCTGTGGTCCAATGTTTTTACTTCTTTTCTGTACTTACACATGTTGTCTTTCACACACAAAGCTCTTCTAACAAAAACAACAGTGTTGATGTCTCTTCATCTCACAAAAGCTCTGTATTATACAGTACACAGTAACTTACCTTGACCAGGAAAAACGACACCCCGTATGTGCGTAGGGACCTGGCAAGCTTCACATATTTCACCTTAGCTTCAATTTCTGTCATTTCGCCACAGCTTTTGTGGTCCTGTTGGGAGGTTTAGATGTTAACTTTTGTAATTTTCCTGTAATTTAGCATACACTTTTACCCATATGGCATTATTAAACTTATTAATGGAACACATAGTAAAGTTATTAATGGTGCAATACTCCTGGAATAACCTGGGTTTAAGTGACATGCTCAGTGGATGATGGTACAGTTGCAGGAAAGTGTATGTGATGGATTTTCCTGGACTTCAAACACAGTCCACTTAAATAACTCACAATAATATGTTTTCATGTGAATGTGTTGTGAATGTTTACAAAATGTGTTCAATACACAAAAGGCATGAAATCGCACTGTATCATTGTTGGTGCTATTTTATTTTTTATCAGATTCTTTGACTAGTATCGTGACTTAGTTAAAGATCAGTCAGAGGGCCACATACCTGAAAAAGTCTCTTCTCCGCCCCCCTCTGTTTGATGTATTCTTTCGGTAGGAACTCCTTCAGGCTGCAAACACATTTCACATGTTTATGCTCAAGATACACAAACATTTTCCCCTCAAAACAGAACAAAACACATGAGGTCATCCTGGCTGGAATTACATCTACATGTCCAGCATATGCCCAGATCAACCCTCAAGGTTTCTCACACATACTAACAAATGAAACTGTAATCAGATAACAAAAGAGGTACATGTGGGTATATGAATGGACCGCATATGATACCACAACTACAAGGCATGTGGTCTTACTCTAAAAATCCTGGCTTGTGTTTGTGCTCCACGTGGGGACCGAATTGGATCTGTGCCTGAATTCCAGCGAACTCGCAAGCCTTATCAAAGGACACTGGGTGGGAGCCGTTCAGAATGTCATCCCTGGCCTGAAAAAGAGACAGAAAACAAGAGCTTAAGTTACAGAATGTGACAAGAGCACCAACAACTAGATTTTCACATTGTCTGATTCGCTAGCCTATTGATTGTATGTTCTGAATGGTTTCTAGGGCGTTGTTAGGGTGTTCTGGGTGGTAGCTGGGGTGTTAAGGGTGGTTGCTATGGTGTTTAAACAGTGTGAGACAAGTTACACACCACTAAGACATTGCTAGGTGGTTGCTAGGACTTCCTAGGTGATTGCTAGGGCATTGCTAAGCAGTTGTTGGGGTGTTCATTGTGATCAATTAGGCATTACTCGACAGTTGATAGGATGTTCTGGGTGATCGCTACGGTGTTGCTAGGGAATTCTGGGTTGTTGCTAGGTGTTGCTAGGGTGATCAAATGTGCAGGACGAGTTACGTGCCAAAGTATTGGATAAAAACCATCGATAAGGTGTTTTGAGTGGTTTCTAGGCCGTTGTTAGGGTGTTCTGGGTGGCCGATATGGCATAGTTTAGGGGTTACTAGGATGCTCTGGGTGACTGCTAGGGTGTTGTTAGGTTGTTGCTTGGACATTCTGGATGGTAGCTAGGGTATTGCTAAGTGGCTGCTGGGGTGTTCTGGGCGGTCACTTGGACATTGCTAGGTGGTTTCTAGGATGCTCTGGATGATCATTAAGGTGATTCTAGGTGGTTGCTAGGGGATTGCTAAGTGGTTGCTGGGGTGTTCTGAGTGATCACTAGGGCGTTACTTGACGGTTGTTAGAATGTTCTGGGTGACTGCTAAGGTGTTGCCAGGGTGTTCTGGGTGGTTGCTATGGTATTGCTAGGGTGATCAAATAGTTTAGGACAAGTAACACCAAAGTATTGGATGAAAACCATTGATATGGTGTTCTGAGTGGTTTCTAGGGTGTTGTTAGGGTGTTCTGGGTGGTCACTTGGGCATTGCTAGGCAGCACTTTGGATGTTCTTTTTGATCACTAGGATGTTGCTAGGTGGTATCTAGGGTGTTCTGGGTGGCCACTAGGGCATCACTAGGATTTTCTGGGTGATCACTAGGTTGTTGTTAGGTGGTATCTGGGGTGTTCTGGGTGGTAGCCTGTACATTGCTATGCAGTTGCTCGGTGTTGTGGGTGTCCTCTGGGGCATATCTAGGTTTTTCTGGGTAGTCCCAAGGGCAATGCTAGGTGGTTGCTGAATGTTCGCTAAAGTGCGCATTGCTAAGCGGCTTATAGGATGTTCTGGGGTGGTCACTAGGGCATTGCTAGGATGTTCTGGGTGATCACTAGGTGGTACCTAGGCTGTTCTGGGTGGTAGCCTCTGCATTACTAAGCAGTTGCTGGGTTGTTCTGGATGTCCACTGGGGTGTTGCTAGGTTTTTCTGGGTATCTGCAAGGGCATTGCTAGGTGATTTCTGGAGTGTTCGGAATGGTTGCTATGTTGTTGCTAAGGTGATCAAATGGTTCATGGCGAGTTAGGCGCTAAAGTGTTGAAAACCACTGATAAGGTGTTCTGAGTCATTTCTAGGACATCGTTAGGGTGTTCTGGGTGGTTCCTAGTGCATTGCTAAGTGGTTTTTAGGGTAATCTGTGTGGCCATTAAGGCGTTACTAGCCAACTTCTATGGTGTTTTGAGGGCTTACTATGGCGTTGCTCAAATGATCAAATAGTGTGGGATGAGTCACACAACAATGAATTGGAGAAAAAAAGCATGAGCAATAACAACAGTAGTTCTTGCAAAATGCAGAAACATTTGAAGGGCTTTAATTAACTTTAGGGCTGTAAATCATAAATAGATTGAGAGAATTTCCATGTACAGAGATATCAAAACATTATGCAAAGTTCCACAGTAGAGCATCACAAAATAAGCAGCTTTAGCAAGTTAATGAACGACTGTAAACAGCTCAGTCGTACATGACAGTTAGTAGCTGGGAAATTCAGAAATATCTGTATGTGTTTGTGTGTAAATCACTGGCAAACACTTTTTTATTTTCATATTACAGGCACCTTGAGTGGTACACAATCAAAAATTGCCCAAAAGAAATCAAAAACAATACAGTATAGTGTGCAGTATGCAATAAGCCAGTATTCTGCTACATCTACTTTAACTCTGCATCAGTCAAGTCCCTGATACTGTTAAGATGGTTCAAAAACACCACACAGTGACAATGAGTGTGGTCTAATGTTACAGATGGCTTCTACTGATAAAGCCTGACTACAGCTGAGTTTAAAAGCAGAGAGGTGTGGATGGTCTAATCTATGGTTTAAAGTGAACTATCTAAACTGTGTGACTAGAGACACCATCTCAAGTTAAAATGTATTTAATTCCATCACTGAGCCACTGCATGCGTTTCCAAGTGAATAGATATAGTGCTGGCTATCTGCAGGGTGAAGCCTACCGCAACACCTTTTCAAATTGAATATGATCAGAATGAGGTAAATTCAAATCAAACAGCCAAAAATGCACACACACACACTTGTTTATACTAGTTTTTAGCGGGTGATGAGGTTATGGAAGTTTTACATCATAATAAGTTCGTGTGTGAGGGCCCCACCCTCAGGAAGTCCACCAGTCATCTCACAACGCTCCCAGATGACGTCACATGGTAACAGCAGCAGAAACAGTCAGTGTGAGTTTATGAGAACACATCGTGACAAACCCAGATATCACTCCATCACGCCCCCAGTGTCTCTTGCTCTCTCTTTCTCAGTGTTAAGTGGAGAAATCCCCTTCAGCTTGCCAAAGAATCCTGCTCACATGCATGTGTGTGTCTTTCTGCTTCTCAAAGTATGTGGGTGTGTGTGTGGCACCATGTCAGAGAATTTCATGGAGGGGTGTGTGTGTTTACTAGAGAGGAAGAGAGACAGAGGGAGAGAGACGAAAGGGAGAGAGAGGTGTTAATATGTTTGTGCATGTGTGGTGTGCTGACTCATGTGCAACAATTAGCCAGAATGGACCATGTTTTTGGAAATATACAATGGTTATACCAAGTTTTTTTATATGTTCAATGGCGTTACCATGTTGCTTGAGGACGATACCATATTTTTGGACATCTACTATAGTAATACAGTCTCTTTTGTAGGTAACCATGTTCCTTGAAGTTCGTGCCATAGTAATACCATGTTTTTTTGTAGGTTACCATGTTCCTTGAAGTTTGTACCATAGTATTTCCATGTTTTTTGGACATGTACCATGTTAATACCATGTTTTCAGACAAGGTACTATAGTATTACCAAGGTTTATAGTTCGTACCATAGTAATATCATGTTTTTTGGACATTTGTGATGGCAATAGCATGTTTTACGGACACAGTACCATGCTAATACCATGTTTGTTTTAGATGTACTATGGCATTAAAATCTTTTTTGAAGATGGTACCATAGCAATACCATGTTTTTGGACATGTACAATGGTAAAACCATGTTTTTGGACATGTACAATGGTAATACCATATGTTTTGGGCATTATGCAATGGTAATAGTATGTTTTTGATATGGACCATGGCATTACCATGTTTCTTGAAGATGTCACCATGGTATTACCATGTTTTTGGACATGTACCATGTTAATGCATGATACATGTCCATGTCTTTAATACATGAAAGACTAAGGAGATCAGTAACCTGGATGCTCAAACTAAAAGACATCCTAAGAGCTAGAACCAAAGATGCTACAACTATGTTTGTTACCAATAATGTCACCTACCACAAATCTTCAAGGAAGGTTCTCTCAGTCAAAGAACTAGAAAGAGCAGAACAAGCGATAATTCAATACATATAACATCTAAATTTTAAAGACGAAATAAAAACCCTTCAAAAGGATCAGTGTAAAATTGAATAGCCCACTCTCACGCTTAGACCCATTTACGGGGAATGGACTAATGAGAGTTGGCGGTCGATCCTTCCTAAGAATTCACATATCCCCAGCTTAATCATGAAACACATCCAGGAACAAATAGGACACTCCGGAAGAAATTACATACTATCCAGACTCCGAGAACATTATTGGTTACCTAGTGCAAACTCATTGGCATGTAAGACTCTTCAAGATTGCATTCTTTGCAGGCGACTTAAAGTGAAACCAGGTGATCAAAAAATGGCAGACCTTCCCCTAGACCACATTACACCTGACTTGCCCACATTTACTTATGTGGGTATTGCTTTATTTGGGCCCTTGGAAATAAAAAGAGGCCGTAGTATAGTGAAAAGATATGGTGAAATCTATACTTGCCTGGTAAGTCGCGCTATTCATCTAAGAGATTGCAAACTCACTAGGTACTGATTACTGTATAAATGCATTACGCAGATTTATCTGCAGACGAGGACCAGTAAGTACTATACATACAGATCAAGGTACCAACTCCATCAGCACTCAGAAAGAGCTAAAAGAAAATATCAAAATATTAGATCATGACAAGCTCCACAACACCTTGGCTAAAAGGGGCGTAACATGGATATTCAATCCACAATCTGGAACCCACCAAGGAGGTGTATGGGAAAGGCTCATTGGATCCTTGAAAAGAATCCTCCAGGAACCCTAGATGAGGATTTACAATCTATTAACAATCTTCTGCGAAGCCAAAGCAATAATGAATGATAGACCTCTAACAATGGTATCAAACGAGCTTCATGATTTTGAACCACTAACACCCAACCACCTCCTAAACATGAAAGGACAACCAATTTTGGCTCCTGGGCTTTAAAAAAAAAAAAAAAAAAAAAAAAAAAAGACACATATGCTCAACGAAGATGGAGACAAGTCCAATATATTGCGAATTTGTTTTGGAAAAGATGGCTTAAAGATTACTTGGCTTTAATGCAAGAAAAAAGAAAATGGACCTCCACCAAGACAAATTTCCAGTCTGATGATATTGTGTGCATAATTGATGAAACTGCCCCTAGAAACTCTTGGTTATTAGGACGCATCAAGACATATCCAGACAACAAGGGACTGGTTCGAAAGGTTCTTGTAAAGACTAAATTTAATACACTTGTAAGACTGATTAACAAACTTTGCCTACTTATAGAATCTTTGCATTAACCAGAGCCAACGGTAAAGGTTGGGCTCCCACGGTGGGTCAAGTGCTAGTAACCTCTGACCTCAAAAGGAAATCAAAGAAAACAAGACGGACTGAAAATATGAATGAACTGATTAAAAATGTAATTATGCAATGAACTGTTTTGATAATATAACATTTGGATAATCATGATGCAAACTTATTAAATGTATTTGTAATTGATATGTTATTAAATTTATTTGAATTATCTGATCTAAATTTAGAGTTTAAATCTACAGACTCCATACTTTTAGGGTAATTGTGGTCCACAATTAGAGGCCGGGTGTTGGAGCCATTGAAAGATATTATTTATATCATCAGTTAGAATGTATTTAGATTATATTTGCTTTATTTTATTTTGTTATTGTATAGCAGTAGTGCTAATGACATGTATACTGTTGTTGTACGACTCTTGGTGTGCAGATAGGTTACTGTTACACTAACCAACACTAACTCCCAAAGATGAATACAGACACAGTGTTCTTATATAAGCAAATAAGTGCAGGTGTGTGTGTATGTTTGTGAGTAGGCAGAGCCACACTAATGTATCTGCAGCAAGCCATGTGCTTCAGAGCCCCAGCCTTAGAACTGCAGGCCGCCTGCTAACACAGCTTATAGCCTCAACATCACGCTAGTGTGCTCTTCTTCTTGAGCAGACACATGTATGCGCACTGGATAACTCACACACACATACACTCATTTACATACATAAACATACATGTACGCACCAAAAACCCACTGGCTGTTTTGTGACACTAGTCATTATGACTCAAATCTGAGAGAAAGAATGCAATGCGTTTGCACGAATGTGTGACAATATCACATGAAAAACAGTGTCTTAACTAAAGTGTTAATTAACGCAATAAATCACATCAATATATTGTTAATCTGAATTTTCATCCTAACCAGCCACGACTGTTGTTAACCTTGCAAAGCAGTTTATTTGCCACAAACTAGTAGTTAAAGGTGCTGTTAGCGATTTTAGCCATTCTGGAACTTCCAAAAGACTAAGCCGTTGTATCGTTGACGTGCACACACAGACACTCTTGAGACCGTTGTGTTGGAGCAGATAAACGTTTCAGCGCCTGACCCCGAGCGTTTCACGGGAGCAGGACACCGTACCGACGAGATTAGATATGGGCTACCCTGTTCCCACGCACAATCACTGACAGGCAGAAAATGTATTTGTATTTTTGTTGCATTGTGCTTTTTAGCCCTGCCTATAATGCAATTTGATTGGTCCAAATTCCCTCTCCACAAAGCTCTGATTGGCTGTGATTTTGCCATTTTGTTTTTATTGAGCTCTGAAAAACTATGCAAAGCTCGAAACTTGTCGCGTTGCACATAGTTAGGATGAGGTGTAAGGACAAATGGCAATTTTTCAATCCATAGCAAGCTACTGTAAAATCGTATTGTGTAAAGTGTAATGTTTTGTTGGTCACTTGGTTTATATTTTCATCGCATAGTACTGTGTAGCCAACCCAAAGTAAAATCTTATTGATCCAAATTCCTGCTCTACTTAGATAGTACATAATAAACATTAAGCATGTTCTGATTGGCTGTGATGGTGGCATTTCGCATTTAATTAAGTCTGAAATAGTACGTAGTGCTCGAAACTTGCCCCGCCATGCATAGTAACATATAAGGAACAAAGAAGCCAATTTTTCCAATCCATAGCCAGCTACTGTGAAACTGTACTACGTACGGTGCAGAGTTTCCACTAAAAACATTTTGGTGCCAGCCAACGTGTCCAGGAATTATAAAGTTTACCGGACAAATTGGAAAAAATCCGGCCATCTAACTTTGATGTTTATTTTGTGCTGTAACGTGATGGACTATGCATAATATGCAATATAAAAGTGACACAATCAAGTCAAATGAACAATAAACGTTTGTTCATTATGGTTTGAATGCAATTCTGAAGTGAGAAGCTTCTCACTGCGGGTATGCAAGACAGGAATATTGCAGGCTGATTTGCCAGTCTGCAGGAAACAACCCGCTGTAGTCGCAGATTAGGATTTTGCAAACTGTCTGGAAAATGTAAACCTTGTGGCAGTGAAGCGCTGTCAACATTGGGACATGTGGCATCAACTAAAAGAGTTGCTGATGCTTCTTGTTCATAACTTCACCAGACATTGCGTGTGAAACGTTTTCAATTAGTCGGACATTGGGACGTTTTAGTGGTCAAAAAACAGTAATTACTGGCTAACGGAAATCCTGGTACAGTGTAATGTTTTGTTGGATGTAAGCATTGGTTGTATACATTAGCAGCTTTTCCACCATAGGGCCAGGGCTGTCAACTGTCAAGCCAGGGCCTTGGACTTCATGCTGTGAGACCAAAATCGATCTGCATTCCCACCATCGGGCCAACAGCATTGCCCTAAAACCTGCTCTTAATACGCTGCCCTGGTGCCAGCGTCACACACCCCGTCCAACTGACAAGCAAGAGGGAAACTCAAGCTGAGGTATCAGACTCTGGAGACTAGCAAGCCCTCAAAATTAACACGTATTTGTACTGTGCCCGCAATTTCTTTTTCATTTTTCCCAAACCTGTACCCTTGTGTGCTGGATACACAACTTGGAAAGTTCGGCGACAATATACTTAATCACGTCTTCATTCAGCAGACGCTGTCAATCTGATGGTGCACATTTTCATCAGTGCAAATATTCAGAAGAGCCCTGATTTCATCAACTGACCAGTACAGATGATTCTCCATCCTCCGTTGATCTGTTGAGGTAAAAACTGGGGAATGAATATCTTGGTTCTGAAACCTATTACCTGACTCAGCGAAACTCCGCCTTTGACATCGATCCCACCTCAATCCCCTGTTGGCCTTCATTGGCCCAAGGGTAATCGGCTGGCCAAAGGCCATTGGCCCAGAGGAAGCCCAAAGAGGCAGGATGAAGCCCCGGAAGTGACAGTGGGAACGCAACTGGTCCTGGTATGCACTAGAACACCCTCATTCGGCCTGATAGTGAAAACACAGGTACTGTGCTGGTTCTAAATTCTGACTCCACATAGCTACATAATAAACAAAGTAATATGTTCTGATTGGCTGTAATTTTAGCATTTCACTTTTAATGAGGTCTGAAATACAATGCTTGGTTTATATTTTCATTGCACTGTGCCAGTAGCCACGCCCACAGTAAAATCGTATTAGTCCAAATTCTCGCTCCACATATTTACATAAAAAACATCAAATATGTTCTAATTTGCTTTGATTTAGGTATTTCACTATCAATAACACCTGAAAAACTATCCCAGATAGCACACGTACATCTCCAAGATGTCTGTTTTAGATTTTTTTATCTGGAAAGCATCACATTCTAATTAACATCTGCTAAGCATCTTAAACAGATCAGATTTACAAGTATTTTAAATCATAAACATCTCAGAGACATCTGATGAATGTCTTATTGACATCCGAGAGGAAATGTCTTATAGACGTATTGCAGATAAGCAAGCAACCTAAAAGAATAAGTCTTCCAGATGTAAACACACACATCAAATAGATGTCTGGGTGATGTACGTGTGCTATCAGGGATGCAATGCTCAAAATGTCTCACGCTGTGCCTCGTTAAGATAAAGAAAAAAGACAATTTTTCCAATCTATGTCCAGCTACTATAAAATCTTACAGCCTATGGAGGAGGAAAACAAAAATCAACAAATCAGCATCTCTGAAGACATCCGGATTAAGTGTAGAGAAATATTTCACTGCTTTCATAAAACTATAATGATGAAAGCCAAACGTTTAAATGTCTGTGGAATAGTGGCTCTGAAAACCTAATTAATTGTTAGAGCAGGTGGCGGCAGAGTAGCTTTGGCAAACTGGTACAATAAGTCAATCCAGCCAAAAAGACAGACAGAGGACAGACAGAAAGTTAGTGAAAGAGAAAAGTAACACCACCATATCCTAACTTGGCATGACATGATAAAATATCAAGCGATAAATCACATCCCTTTATTAACCAAAGTTCTTGTCCTAACCAACCGTGACCATCAACAGTTTCGCATGACAAAACATTTTGATGGTCACTTGGTTTCCATTTCCACTGTGTATTGCTGGGTCTCCCCACCCACAGTGAAATATCATTGGTCCAAAATTCTGCTCCACACAGTTGTATATTAAATATCAAATATGCTCTGATTGTCTGTAATGTATTTGTTTGTAGTGAGGACAGAAGCACTATCATCTCTTACCTGTACATAAAGGAGATTAAGCTGGACAGGGTCGCGTGAGTCCACGTTCTGGTCGGAATAAAAGAATTTCCTCCGTAATAGTAGTATCTCGCTCTCCTCTACACCCTGCTCCCGAAATGTCCGACTGTGGTCCAGCCAGTTCACTAGGAGAAAAACATTCAGTGAGAATAGTGTTAGCAACTGAATTACATTTTCTTAAAATAGCACAATGGTCAATTAATTCACTTTTCGAAAAATTTAGAGAAATGTTAACTATAAATATACAGCATTAAAAATTTATCATTTCACCCAATATATGTTTGTACAATGTATTTTTATGTATATTGGAGTATCACATCGTTAGCTTAGCAACATTAGCTAACACCAATATTTATCAGAGATGGGCCACTTCTATTAAAGTGAATGAGAAATTGGAACGTCAAACGGTCAATGGATGTAGAAAGGAAGTCCCACCTTATACGTAAAAGAGCCAATTACCTTTTAGATAAAGATATCGCCTGTCAATCAACTTGAGAACGCACATGCACATTAGCTATACAAGCTGGGAAAATCTGAGGTAAAGAAGCACAATTTATAATGCCAGTGTTGTCAGATTTTACTGCTGATTTGAAATATGTTCTCTGATCGTAATCTTGACCATATTGGAGATTTCTGTCTTTACCCATTCTAGTAGATAGGAGCTGCACTTGTATGCCACTTGTTTACATAGAAAAAATAGTTGCCCGGGAGCATTCCTAAGATGGATGCTGAGTGGACTGACTTGCTTAAAAGACATTGGCTTCACATGAGAAGTGCTATTTGTGTGGCGTGTGGAGCTGGTATCTATGAAGTGTGTTTTAAATTGGTCCAATTCAAATGAGAGTTTTAAATGAGGTCCCATTTCAGTTAGGATGCTGCCTTAGAAGGCAGCTGCCGATGTAGGCAGTAGACAGCAACACAACGATTTTGGAGCCTAAGTTGCTGTGTGTATAACATAAGTGGAAATGTAATCCCATGGTATTCTTTAACGTAACTTTGAGTCAAATATAAATACCACAATATACAAATATGGTTATTACAGAGCCACAAAAAAGATGGTGCTTTACAGCATGTAATATTGTCAGAACTAATTAAATATTTGTGCTTCCGTAATGTATCCTTAGAGACGTTCATGTCTCTTTCATAATCTTTCACAGATTCAGAAATGAATAAATAATAAAGAGATCAAATAAAGAGATTTGGACTTTAAAATGATTTTGTAAGCCTCTGTAAGCTTGTACACTCAAACAACAAACATTCTTTTTATTTTTTGCAAGAATCTCTCAGAAGTCAGTGTGTAAATCTAGTGGGACGGTTTGTCTCTGTTTGCTAATGCATTGTTTTTTTCTTCTCAGTTCTCAGTGCTGTTTGATGAAGAGCCTCACAATCATCATCTGTGTGAAGTTTTGCTTTCAGTTTCTCCATCTTCCTCTCGTCTCTCAGAAGGGTTCTGTCTTTCTTCAGAGTTCCCATCCCGTCCTCTCTCTTCTCCTCCACCTGTTCTTGGATCAGCGAGTATTCCTCATAGTTGGTGATTCCTGGGGAGTAGAAGATAATCAGCACTCTCCATCTGTCAATCGTTCTTTCTCGTTTACTCAAGTTTTGCGGGATTTGGACAAAGCTTCATTTATCATTTACCCCTTCAGAAAACTCTGAAAACATAATCACTCTTTGTGCCTACAGGTTTAACCACAGATGGTAAATAATTAAGAAAACTCAGAAGAAATGAATAATTTAAGAACATAAAGAGAATAAGGATTCCTACAGCAGTTTTACAAACAAAGGCATGCGATTATTAGCATAATGTCTGGTTCACATTACAGCCTATTCTGGCTAAGAGCCACCCACTTAAACTGGAAGTGGTCATCTTACCAACATATAAACAGTTTGCTTGTTCATATGACAATTAGAGGCAGGTAAATCTGAAATTGGACATAACTCAGCAAACAAAGTACGATACATAGTACTGGACTTTCGAAGTGGGGGTTCATGAAACTGTTGTAGAAATGCCAATACTGAATGATATTATATTTGCATATTATATATGCAAAATGTAGATATAGAATAGTAGAACTAAAATATAACAATACATATATTTCACAAGTGAACATTTAAAAAGGTCAGAAGAAAATGCCCTGCTTACTTGCTACTACATCTCTAAAATCAAAATTCTAGAATATCTTTTATAAGATTCAATGCCATGAACTAAGCACTGACAAATTCATCTATTAACTCTATCAACTCTTAAATCTAGTGCTCACTGTTGGAGCCTGTTACATAGTGCACTTTGTGCTGAAAATGTGTTTGCCTTGACTCCAGGAAACTGTGTAGAAGGCAATCAAATTGGAACTGCCAATTTCAGCCTGCCCTTGCCATTTTCACGTATATGGATCAGATGGTTCGTGGGCATACAAAAAAATGCTTGATCAAGGAAAGATAAAGAGAGGACTCACCTATTCTACTGCAGATGGTGACCAACAGCTCCCCTACAGTTTTGGAGTCATCCACCATGATGGTTTTGATGGTCCCATCCAGCATTTTGATCTTCTGAGGTCTTTGTTTTTTCTTGTACTCCAGGATGTCCTGTACAAGTGAAATGTCAAGCGAATAAGCACTAAAATGAAGCTCAGAATGATAATGGGAACTCAAACATGTGAAATATATAAACATACATCCCATTTATATCTCAAAATACCTCTGCCAAAAGTCTAAAGAAAATGCAAATGTTTTAATAATGTGATTCACCCCATTCCGTAGCATGTAGTAATCAAGGGTGCGTCCTGATTCCAACCAGATCCCTTTCCTGGGGTCATCGTCAGACAGGAACAGCCCGTAATCTGATGCTGCAATATTTCATTTGACATCATTAAGAAAACAACTCGCCATGGAAGTAGATACACAATCAAAGAGCTCTGGTTACAAATTAATTCCACTGACAAATATGAACGTAATAAATATCAAACTCTTCATTAAACCACAAAGCAATTTGTCTTTGATACCGAAGACACTCATTTTTGGAAACAATTGACATTTATAAGATAAATACAATTTATTTGGCCATCAAGGGTAACAATCATGTCCACTGCATGGGACGAGACTCATATAAATGTAGTTGGGTGTATAATGAACGTACACAGATTCATCCCCAAGCGATGACTCCTGTTGAACTGATATCGCACACAAGCCCATTTTGAAAGAGTTAGTGAGCAGAGAGCATCTAATGTTTTATGACTTGAGTGGAGACAGAGAGAGAGTGTGCTCTGATCCATCAAACACACTCGAGAGTAGAATAACTCTTTACCGTCCAAGTTTCAACATTTCGGATAAAGATGCATCTATGATGCTGATGTGAAGCAGCTGGTATAAACATTAAGGCCACATTCACAATAGTGTGAAAAAGTGTGGAAAAAAAAGTAATACATAACTTGTTTCAGGTTGACTTCAGGAGGGTTTATACTTTTCATAAAAGAGTACAAAAATTATGAGAAACTTGAAAATAGGCAGGAATCCTGGTGGAACCTGGTTTTGGAACACTTACCTTGTCCAGACTGGGCCTCTGGAACCCTCTCTCTGATTATCCGGCATGCGTCATAAACTGGAGTGGAGGGCTCAAACTGCATTGTCTTTACCACATTGCACTGCCGCACACAGATCTTTAGCGACAGGGCCACCATTGCTGCTTAAATAGGAGCGCACTCTAGCACACCTGTAAAGATGAAACAAATCCTATGTCAGATCACTCTGTGGAGAGTAATGGAAATTAGACTCAGAACAGAGATTAAAATCAAATAAGAGATTCGACTCAAAGCAGAGATCAAACTCAGAAGAGATCACTTGTAATGGATTAGACTCAGAACAGAGATCAGATTCAGATCAGCGACCAGATTCAGACTAGAGATCAGATTGTCTGAAGAGTCCAGAATCTCAGGCAGTCGAGTTGAAGTGGTTCAGAGCATAGAATGATGTGAGTCTGTCTGACTGTATCTCACAAGGCAAGGAGTAATTTAACAGAAGATTCAGGGAACTAATCTTTCCTCATAATGGATTTGTGAACGAGTCTCCACATTGTCTGTTCACTCAGTCAGCAAGCGCACGCACGCACGCACACGCACACACATACACACAGAACTTTCATTCTTTGTAGGGGACATGGAGAGGTATTGTGGACCAGATGAGATGGTCCCACTGAGACAACACACACACTTGAGGCAAGGGCCCAAAAGTTATGACTCACCAAGCACCAGATGAGAGTAAAAACCAGCTTTGGGAAGCAAATAAAACAGGTACTTGCCAGTAGATGGTAACTTTATCAGGAACTATAATGTCATCTGGGTGTAGTTAATTTTGGACAGTGCTTGAGATAAGCAGTAGGACAGAACCCACATGGTACAAAAATCAGCCGGGGCCAATAGCCTCAGACCAAAATCGATCATTGCATTTCCACCATCGGGCCAGTAGCCCCATAGTGTTGCCCCAAAACCCACACTTAATACGACCTTAGTTTGTATTGTGTCCCCATTTTTATTTTTTCCAAACCTGTATCGTTGTACACTGGATACACAACTTGACAAGTTCAGTGACAATATACTTAATCACGTCTTCGTTTCAGCCGATGCCGTCGATCTGACGTTGCACATTTTCATCAGCCCCAATATTCACAAGAGCCCTGATTTCGTCTTCTGACAATTCTCTATTCTCTGTTGAGGTAAGCTGGTAAATTTGGAAATTAGTATCTATGTGCTGACTAGGGCTGAAACGATTAGACGACATTATCGACAACGTCGCCAATAAAAAAAAATAAGTCTGTTTTTATCTCATTTAACGTAACATGAGATCAGATATGAAACTAATGATGTTGCACGAGAGCAGCACTGCAGTTCGCACCTGACTGAGAAGAGAAAGAAAAAAACAGCTCACAGCTTCAGGTGATGTAGATCGCAAAGTATGAGGAAATTATACTAAAATACAAAATAACTAAATACAGAAGCACTCTCGTTGTGAAATACAGTGGAACCGGAGCTGCCGTTCCACTGAAGCAAAACTTGCATGTCAGAGCATCCTTAAAGGAAACCCCTCACCATTATATCTTTAATGCATCCTTTATTAAAGTTCAAATAATAAGGAAGCAGGGTCATGTTAAGAACTCTGAAACTGGCATATCTCTGTGCGGTCAGCGCCGCTTCTATGAGTCACGTGAAGTGACCCAAACTAAGTGTGAGAGATTGAAACTGCATCCGGCTTATGTACATTCTGGTGCAGGCACGCTCGTCCCTCGCACATGCTTGCTCCAGTTAGATTATAATGTGATGGCTTGTCATGAAGTGAATCATAATACATGTGTGTTGCGTTGTGTATGTTGTCATGAAGAAAACTAAAGAGAGAGTTAAAGATGGATCGATGTGAACAAAAAGGCGAGAGGGTGGTCTTTGCCCATTATCTACACTGCAACTAAATACTTTTTTTGATTTGTAGTTTTGGCTTGTTTTCCAATATAAATATCTAAAACACCTTTAAAATAAAGTACATTTACTTAAGGAGCTATACTGCAGAAGACAAATTTGTTGTCTGAGAATGCTGAATATAATATTAAATATTTAAAATATCTAAAAATCCTTAAAACAAGACACATTTACCTGACATTTAATATAATAAAATTTAGACTTGCTTTCAGAGAATAGATCTTGAATATAAGTATATTTTGACTTTACTGCACTGGCAGATGAATAAACAAGTGAAAAAATAATATATACAAAATTCACTTATTTTCAAGATACATTCTCTGAAAGCAAGTCTAAATTTTATTATATTAAATGTCAGGTAAATATGTCTTGTTTTAAGGATTTTTAGATTTTTTTAAATGGAAAACGAGACAAAACACTTGATTACAATATGATTTTTTGCAGTGATTTTTTTTTTTTTTTTTTACTGAATTAAACTTAAAAGTATTTTTTTTTCCTTTAATTCAATGAATGTCATTTAGAGTTATTTTTAAAAGATGATTTTGTCCTCTTTATTTTTAGTAAGCACATTTATTACAACCTTTTAAGTCAAGGTACAAGCTGAATAGTCGGTCAAGAGCTAAAGATTAATCGTTACAATAATCGCCCGAATAGTCGAATAATCATTCTAATAATCGTTAGATTAGTCGATTATCAAAATAATCGTTAGTTGCAGCCCTAGTGCTGACCCTCGGACCTGACTATGCAAAACCCCGCCTTTGACATTGACCCAGCCTCAATCCCCAGTTGGCCTTCTTTGGCCAAATGGTAATCGGCAGCCAAAGTAGCTTGGCCGTTGGCCCCAAGGAAGCCCCAACAAAGCAGGATGAAGTCCCAGAAGTGACAGTGGGAATATGCAACTGGTCCTGGCACGCACTAGCATGCATTCATTTGGCCAGATAGTGGAAATGCGGCTACTGAGGACCCAAAGGCCATCTGAAGAGAGACTGAGAGATGGAAAGACAGAGAATGATTGAGAAAAGGCACAGAGAGCTACAACTCTGGCCCCTTAATCTCCCTCATATAACCTGCCAGAAGCCCTGCACTCTTTCCCCTATGCCCATGCTCAGGCCCTACGTGACAGACACTGCAAAATACCTCTCATTTCTTACCGAACCTCCAACCAGGCTCAAAGCATTCCACCTCTCACACTGCTCAACCCCGAAAGAGCATGTGACTCTCTACATGCACTAATAATCGTGTCAAGCCTGGAAGACACTGGGAATTACCATGTAATATAAGGACTGACCTAGGCCCACATGGAATGTGCAAACATTTATCATATGTTCTGCGTTGACTGTGATGGAAAATCTGTGCAATCCTGTAGAATGGATTTAAATATAAATATTAAATAAACAGACAACAGTATCCATCTGTGTCATTGTTCTTCTATGTAAACATGCGCTAGATGGACATCTTTGACCATTGAGTCACATCCAGCATTTTATTTATTTTTTTCAGCGACTCACATTGTCAGGTAAAAAAAGAACGGCAAATTTTAAAAACACCTCTTCAAATCTGAGTGGTGCTTTCCAGTGCTAAAAACTCACTGCCACAATGCTAGGATGTTGCGGTTGGTTGACAGGGTGTTGCTATGTGATTGCTAAAATGATCTGTCCCTCTTTAAATATAATCATATGGGATTTTTTGCCAGTTTTACTCTACATCACTCACAATGTAATCAATAAGTGATTTTCCAACATCGGTCCGAATGGTTCTGAGCATGATGAATAATGGTTCCAGTAGGGTTTCCACTAAAGCACAGTTCGATACAGTGCGATTATAAATGATTCCTGGCCTTGATTTCTCAGCATGGTTAGCTTACCGTACTCAGGACAGATAACCTTTCTATTGGAACAGCTTTAGTGACATGACGACTCACAATTGGTCACTTGCCCAGTCAGACTAATCTTATCCTGATTTTGCAGCACCATAATGAAACAAAAAAAATGAAAAAAAAAAAAAAAAAAAAAAAAAACATTAAACTGTGCCAAGGAGCCAAAATTGGTATGGAATGGTGCTGCATTCTCTAGGCACAACAGCTCACAGCTGATTGTCCATGCATATCGTCTTCTTAGAACATTCTCTTCTATGCACCCAGTGTAGACAACCTCAAGCCATTGCGTTGCAACAACATCGGTCGCGTCCGGTATAGACATGGTGTAAGGGTTAGAGGATTTAAAAAATGTCTTAGCAAGCACCAATAATTAGAAACAAATTGGTGGATGGTTGGTGGATGTGTAGAACTTTGTGAGTGATGGGTGTTCAGATTCTGCAGAAATCTGCAGACCTTTCTGCTGAATTCTGTGGGTGGGTCACAGCTGTGCCAAAAAAAAAAAATGCATGCACTTAATTGTGATGTTATTGTTTACAAGTTCAAATTTCCATGGAACCTTTGAGAGTGATAAACGGTAAACAGTCTTGGCTTGCAGTCCACATTGAAGGCGTACATGAGACCAGAGCTCAAAGTTTCTTTAACCACCACCCCCTATGGCTGATTTAATTATAGAGATTAAAGGTGGAGTTGGGATGTGAAGCGATGCCAGAAGAATTGTCAAAGTGGTGAGGTAAGCAGCCGTTTATATAACTTTAAATGTTAGTTCCTTCCAAATCTTGCATTTGGAACATTTTACTGTAGTCTTGACTTCTTCATTTGGAGAACAAATTATCTTCTCTCCGTGACCCCAGCAGACAGTTCAACACTCAGTTCACACAGATCAACTAATTGCCAGTCCTGCCTCAGCAACAGACTCGGAAATCTAACATGATGCTCTAAGAACATCTCTGCTTTTAATGTTGGACTTTAAAGTGCCTCTCGAGGGCATACTCTAAACCAAGCCAAAGCCTCTCTACAACAGCAGTCGTATTAAGTTATACTGACATATCGTACTGAAAAAAACAGCAAGAAGGGGACAAAAAGATGCATGTAAACTTGCTTTGGGAGGCAGTAATAAAAACAGGCCATTCAACTGGGCCAAGGGAAAAGATAGGGCCATCTGGAAGGGATTGCAGTGCCGTGATTTGCAGTAATAGCAAAGAGCAGAGCCCCAGAGGCCACCAAGTCTGAATTCATTATCAAGTGTGTGCCAGTGATCAGAAGGAGAGTGAACAAATTTTCCTGATTCCTATCTGAACAGGTATTAATGCTGGACACATTCAACAGTGCTTAAAAAAAGATTCTGGAGATGATGGAGGCATGGACAGATATTAAGGGAGTGTGAAACCTGCAAAAACTACTTGTTAAGCAGCCTCTTTTTATGCTCTTCATACTTTATTCTCTGGGAGAGTGAAGTTATAAAGAAACTCACCACTAAAATAATTTCCTCATTCATTGTGAATATTGAGTGTAGTTATGTACAAAGCACTGCCCACACAGAGGTCACTTTTAAACCAAGCAACTTCTTATTGGTCCACACTCTGAATTCATGCATGAATTTACCAAACTTGAACCAAAATTTGCATAGGGAAATTCTTTGCCACTGGAAGTCCATCAGGCAAAATTACTGATCGTGCAGATTTCCAATTAGATGACTCTATCCACCAGCTGTATTTCACAGTGCAAAGGTAAATGTGATGGTGCCTTTGCAGTAGGAAAACAAACTGCAAGACACAGACTGTGGGTTCACCTAGTCTCCCAGACTTTTAGGGTGTTTTCACCCTTGATTTGATTGCTTGGTCCAAACCAGAGTTTGAATTCACCTCACTCTCCTTACTGATCTCTTTCACATTGTACTTTAGGGTTCAAACAGCAGTACGATTGTGTCGTCAACGTGAGTACTATGGCGAAACATTAAGGGGGCATCAAAAATGCTTTTACATACACCCACATAAATGGGTAGCTACGCTTCAGATACTGGATCCAACTGTACAGGACCATACCTAGGTAACGACACAGGAGGAGAGATGCCAGTTTTCACTGTTACATTTGCCACATTACCCAATACACCTCCTACTACTTCCTATCGTGAACTTTTGCTCCTCACTTACCTCAGAAAATATACAGGTGTGCTCAATGATATCCCAACTACATACTATGAACTACGAAGTGTTGCAAACAGAACTTGGAATACCTTTCTAAGATTCAATGCCATGAACCCTGCAAACTTTGGCACATTCAGCAACTAATTTTCCCCAGAAGAACTCATTGTGGGTCCTGGGTAGCTCAGTGGTAAAATACGCTGGCTATCACCCCTGGAGTTCACTAGCTCGCTAGTTCGAATCCCAGGGCGTGCTGAGTGACTTCAGCCAGGTCTCCTAAGCAACCAAATCGGCCCAGTTGTTAGGGAGGGCAGAGTCACATGGGGTAAACTCCTAAGCCTTCACCAATCAAAAGGGGTTTGCTATGAGCTTCATATTTACGTTCAAGACTGAGAGTTATTGCTACAGATTTGAAGGCTTTTTAAATCATACGAATTCACCATGTTGCCTTCCTGAAGGCGTTTAATGGCAGTACTACCAGATGTTCAAATAACCCTCCCTGTCAAAACATCTAAACATAGTGAGTCACAAACTTCTGTATTCTCTGAAGCTAATAACCACACTGTGTGCAAATGTATCTGTGTGCTCTCTCAAAACGTTTTCTCATGCCCTGGTTGGTATGGGAGTCAGGCCCCGTAGAGCAACAATCTGGAAGCGTTTGCGCTCGGAACCAGAGCAAAAATTCCAAATCGCTTTGGAAGATGGGCCTAAGAACCTCCAGCTGTGATTTGTAAACATTTTTGTCCAGCTGCTTGCAATGAGAGACAGACCGGAGACGCTTGTGTTAAACAAGGCCTATCTTTGTGAGACCTACTTTTATTATAAACATTGGCACCGCAACAAAGGAAGGGCGATTTCAAAGGTAACATTGTTCTTTGTTGATGAAGGTTGAATAAATGATAGAGGGAAGACCTTGGGTTATATTTTTCTTTATAAATTTTTGTCATATGAAAGCACTACTTCCATTTAGGGTGGGTCTGACTGAATGTTAGCCTGGGAAGACAAACAGGATATTTTGAGGGAGATTATGATATGGAAAGACACGAAGGCGATCTACAGTGCGTTCCCGACTCAAACACACACAAACACAAAAACCCTGTATCACAACGATCATGTTTTACCTAGCTGCTCTGGTATGCAGCAATTCTATTGCTTTTTAACCAATTACTTTCCACAGATTAAAGGAAAATGTTCAACTGGAAGTTTCTATTGGGTTCTAAAAATTGAAAATACAGGTATGTCTGAGCTGCCAACCTTCAATATTAAATGAAAAGATTGAAACCTGAATCTGAATCTCCACAAACCTCAGTCAGCTTTCATTTCAGTTTATGACATTAAAAACAATAACATTCAGATCGCCGTGACCATCAGCAGAAGCTGAATCAAAGTGGCTCGTTATTGGACTCATCCCTGTAATTTCCTGCTTTCTATCTTTTCTTCAGTAAAAGCTTCATCAGATTTTCCTGTCGACTCGCATGCACATGTTCTTTTTTCCCATCAATCAATTTCAGGCCATATTTGTTTTGTAATTTGTTTCATGATTCATGGAAAATCAAGGCTCCAATGGCTCTGACAAAGCTTAGGTATGTTTTTTATTAAACATTTAAAAATATATAGTACTTAAAAATACATTTACATAAAACATATACATTTCTATTCACAGTCTGAACACAGTTGCTTTAGGCTCATTCTGGGTTCATAGACTATTGCTCATACTAGCCTATATTTTTATAATATATAAAAAAAAAATTATACACACACACACACACACACACACACACACACACACACACACACACACACACACACACACACACACACACATATATATATATATATTTTAAGTAACAAAAATATGTAACTTGTCCCATATTGTTTGTGCTACGGACATGCACTCAAAAATGCGACTTGTTGAAAAGAGCAGTGCTAAATTTCTAATTGATTGGACATGATTTTCACCTGGCGGATGATAAAATGGGTGAATAAAAAAAACTTGTATACTTTTATTATCCCC